>NC_133236.1:13203965-13537298 GCF_040436345.1 Pagrus major
ATATATATATATATATATATATATATATATATATATATATATATATATATATATATATATATATATATATATGAGTATATATACACATATATATATATGTGTATATATATATATATGTGTATATATATATATATATGTATATATATATATATATATATATATATATATATATATATATATATATATATATATATATATATATATATATATATATATATATATATATATATATATACACACATCACTCTTTGACTCTGTAACTACACAAATAGTATTTCTCCTAGATATCCATTATCACTGCAAATATCTCATTTCTCAGGTCTAAGGTAAATCCATGACTCTAAGCAGGCAGGTCGAAAGAAAAGGTTCAAAACAAAGCAGAATACAAACTGGCAGGTAACAAAAAAAGAAGAAGCAGGCTGAGACAAATCCAAAAAACCTGAGGAGAGATACAAAACTTAACTGAGAGCAAACCAGTAAGGCACAGGAAACACAGGAATACAGATGAAACATAAGCTGCAAATGTAAACAAACTAATAACTGAAAAAGGGAAGCACATGGACTAAATACACAGGAGGCTAATCAGAGACAGGTGAAACTAATCAGGAGAATCTCAATACAACTTAAACAACAGGATACACGTGGAGAGTGAAACTTTCAAAATAAAACAGGAAATTAATTAATTTAAACCCCAAACCATGACAGTTCATATTCTTGCAGATATCAGAAAGAACAGATTCCTACATTGAAAACCTCCACCATGGACTGACTCTGTGGGATGGCGTCCTCCAGCTGGGAGCAGAGGTGGAGAGCTGGACCACCAATAAACTGGCAGTATTTGCTGAATCTCCGTCCTTTCAGGCAGAGGAAGACATCAGGGCCTTGCAGGTAAAACAGTCTTCCTGTTTTATTTTGTAATGCACAGGTACAAACTAGTTTGGACAGCCTTATGGGAGGGAAATGTTCGTCAGATTTATACTTTTAACAAAGATCATCTCCTTTTAACTTTGTTCAGAATGAGATTGTGGCCCAGGAGGAGAATATGGAGCGTTTCCACCGAAGAGCCACTGAGATTCAGACGCTGCTTCAAAGCACAGAGCCTCCTCTGGAGCTGCAGGTACAGCATGTGATTTAGTTTCCTGTTTGGGATTTGGGTGCTTCAGGCTAAATTACTGTAAAGCTGCAAGGATTGACAGATAAAATGTATAAATATAGTACTGGTTTAGTTTTCAACTCCAGTTTAACTTGTTGAACTGAGGTGTTGTTGTGAAATGTTGATGCCACTATTTCAAACTTCAAACTTTATTTTGTCTAGGTTGTGGAGACCCAGCTGAGGAAAAAGATGGAGCAGCTGAGGGAGCTTGTTTCTGAAGCTGAGGATGTTTACAGGCAGATGGTGGCTGCTAAGGGACAAATTACTGCCAGGATGGATGAATGCTTTAACTCCCTTCAGAAGATTCAGGACTCCCTCCTCATGCTGAGTGCTCCAGATGTTGCAACGGTCCTTGCAAAACTCAAGGTGAGGGCCTGACCTGTGGTATACAGTGATGCACATTGAGGCTGAAATGAAAATTGGGCTGAAAGCAACATGGACTGCACCAGTTTTCACCAGAACTGTGCCATATTTGTGTAAACAAAAAGGTTGTTTTTTTATTTTGTCACATTCACTGTATTTTTAATGTGTGAGAAGATCTAACATCTGATAAAGAGGTTAGTGGTACATGAGGTTGCAACATTAGATAACTGATGCTTTAAAATGCTTTTCACTTACAGTAACTTATCCTCCTTTCCAGGATTTACTTTATGAGCTGCAGGCTCAGGATGAACAGGCAGAGAGCCTGCTGGAGCATCTGCGTATTATGGCCTCCATAGCAAGTTCATCCAGCCTAGAGAGTCTGTCTGTGGACGCACAGCAGCTGCAGAATAAAGTCAGAAACACCCATCAGCTCTTCTCAGAGGTGGAAGACCGGACTCAGAGAAATATCCAGGCTCTGGACAGGTAGCTATACTGTTTTTGACGGAGGAATAAGATATGTGAGTTTATTCAGGCAGTGTTTGTTAGTAGGATGAACTAGTTGTCGGTTTTGTTGTTTTCATGGGATTTGATGACAATCAGGACAATACAGAATATCACCAAATGTACCCCTGAAACTCTGAATGTAACAGAATAAAGTTTGAGTAAAATCAGTCTGAGAGATTAATGCAGTTCTGTAAGAGATAAAAAAAAATTTAAAAAAAGACAGCAGGACAAGTTTGACTTGTTTTCTGACGTCTGTCCTGTAATGTTTCTTGACACTTTAATCTACCATGCGTTGTACATACTGTCTATAGGTGTGTTTGTGTCATGCCTTGACTCATACTGTATGATCTTTATGTTGTAGGCTGCAAAGTGAGTGGGAGCATTTTGAACAATGGTTACAAACCGTTGAGGATAAAGCAGCAAAGGAGGAGGATCTTAATCTCCTGCAAGAGGAAGTGCTTCAACAAAGGTCAGCTGTTTTCTGATTTCAGATATATGCTATCAGGCTCTGTATACTATGTATATTTAGTTTATAGTAAGCTACAGGTGATATTCTCACTAAAAGATAGTAACATTTTCCAAAATAAGAAAAAGGGAGATGCAGATGTACTAAGTTAGACCCAGAGGGTTGAAAACAGTTACTAAAATCTGTAGAAACCAGGAAAGGAAGTAAGGAAATCCGCAGTAGGTAGACAGTTTATTCAAGCACACAGAAGCCTGGAAAATTTTAAATAAGGGGTATGATTAATGTTACAACTTATTTTTAATGCTCAGTTTTAGTTCCCATCACTAACATTTGAAAGTGTGAATAACCTGTAACTGGACATCAACACTGTCCATATTATTCCACTGCAGGGTGAGGACAGAGGCCCTCAGTCGGCTTGTGTCATCCTTACAGAGCAGCACACTCCAGCAGTCTCCTCTGGTGGCAGAGAGCAGCAAACTGTTGGAACGATACGACAACTTTCAAACCAACGTTGTGCATGGCTCCAGTGTAAAGCAGAGCTCTCCGAGCAGAGATGTCAAGGTGATTCAGACTCTGTCCAAGACAATTCAGTCCTCCGGTGGAGATCTGGGACAAGTTGTTGACTCTCCGCTTGGTGAAGACCTCGGCATCCAGAGTCCTGTGGCGCAGAGATTTAACAGTGCTCAAGTAAGAGAACATACTCAGTTTCTCTGCACACATGACAAATCACATATTTTCAAACAATATTCACTCTATGTATTGTTAGCAGCCACTTAAAATCAATGACCGTGAACACATGACAGGTTGGGTCATTGAAAGGATACTTGAGCTCACCTGATAGGGAATGTCAGACAAAAAAGGTTGAGAACCAGCGTTTAATTAAGATAAATGATAAGCTGTCTGACATCGACTTGGTGTCCCTGAAATGTCCACAGGGTGTGTGTTCCCGCCTCGAGGAAGGTGTGTGTAATGAGGAACATTTTGGCCAGTTGCTGCAGGACTGCCACCATAAACTGACTTCCCTGCAGGAAAGGATGTCAGCCTGTCAAACTCAGAAAGACAGCTCAGCTGGATTGATCACAGCTCTGGAGGTGAGGTCCATTAAGTACACTGATGCAGTTAATCATGTACAAGCTCCTTACATTTCCACTCACCATGATAAAAGACATTTTTAAGAGGCCACCTATATTGTATTTCTGTTTATAAGAACACACAGCATGTTTATCTCTCACTTCTTCACTTTGCAGGCTTTGCTTCAAGAAGTTGCACACATAGATAAAGACCTTTTACAGATTGAAACATTCAAGGACTCGATCACAGCCAGTTCCACGGCCGAGGCCCAGGCCAGCTTCTCCCAGCAAGTCGACAACCTCCAAAACCACAAGAGGGCACTAGACAGCAGCATCAGAGAAAATCTGGCGCAGCTCAGAGAAAACGGCAACCAGAGAGTTCACCAAGTGGAGGAAGAGGTCTCCTGTGCACAGACAGCGCTGAAAGACTTGGTTGAAAATGTTTCAAATCTGTGTGAGAACCATGGAGTGTTGCCTGATATCAGCGAGCTCAAACAGCAGTGGAACACAATACAGGTATTATTAAGAGATCCTACAAAATGTTGCTTTTCCCTGAATAAAAGTATAACAAGTTCACAGACTTGTGAACAAACTCACAGTGTCATCGAAGGAGCATTTATCTCTCTGTCTCTCTCTCAGGACTGTGATACCAGGCTGACAGAGTTGGCTGCAAGTGTCGACGGCCTGCAGAAAACTGGAGAGTTGAGCATGACAAAGGAAACACTTCCCGCAGGTTTCAATTTGACTGTCAAAGCAGTTGCTAAAGACCTTGACAGGTACTTAACCTTGTTTCAAAACAGATAAGTCGCATTCTTCACATTGAGAAACTCAAAAATAAGCTTTTGGAACCAGTTGGTCAACACCACAACGATTCTAAGACACTGGCATAAGAAAAGTAAACAAATAACAGCGTGGCAGAGAAAATCTGATTTCTTTGCATAGACTTTTAGACTTTTTTTTATTTCCAAGATGACACTTTGTGAAAGGTACATGAACACACACAAGCTCACATTGTTTCTTGCCATAAGTCAAGAAGAATTTCCCTGAAAATCATTATTGTTCTCTCTCTCTCTCTCTCTTTCTTTCTTTCTTTCTTTCTTTCTTTCTTTCTTACTTTCTTTCTTTCTTTCTTTCTTTCTTTCTTTCTTTCTTTCTTTCTTTCTTTCTTTCTTTCTTTCTTTCTTTCTCTCTCTCTCTCTCTCTCTCTCTCTCTCTCTCTCTCTCTCTCTCTCTCTCTCTCTCTCTCTCGTGTTCTCACTGCAGCCTCAGGTCCATTTTTGAACAAAAGAAACAGGAGTGTGCTGGAAACACTGCTAACAGGGTGAGACAGGTCATCAGTCAGCTGCAGAAGTTGAGCCAAACAGTTCATGATGAACCATCATCACTCAGCCAGGTAAAACAACCTAATGTGTCTATACATTTGTCTGTTTCTCTTTTTATTCCTAATGATGATAAAAATCTGGGAAAACAAGTCACAAATACTGTAAATATTTTTAATTAATAAAAAGGTTCTGGAGTCTCCTGAAACAGCTGGGAACTTTGAGCAAACATAACTCAAACAAAGCTGAACATTTGTTGGGGGTCTATCTGGTGTCAACGAGATAAATGTAGAATAAAGCCAGCCTTATCACTTGATATGAAATCTGAGTATGTGTTGTCCACTCTGTAAACCACATCAGCGTATTCATGTTCTATAAACAATGCAAGATAAGGTTATTTCTTAACATCATCACTTTTCTTTTCTACTTAGAATACAAAAATGTAGCCTAGAGAGTCTTGTCATTAAAATTTAAAAGTTCTTAATAATTTTCCAAAATAAATAGTATTTGAACAGGCCCTTAACACTGTTGTCTGTTGCCTCAAACTTTTGAAACACAAGTTCAAGGGAACAGTTCCCATGAATGATGGTAACTCTAATCCAGTCCCTGTGGGCCTGCACTTGTGTTAATACCAAGACTATTATCTTTTGCTATCTGGTTTAGGATAGAAACCAAAGATTTTTCTTCCTAGCAGGACTTCAATGTCTGTAAGTTGTTCTTAACATGCAACAAGTCTGTCCTCTACTCTTAAATAATACTACAGGGTGAAAACGTATTTTCTTTGTGGTACACGGTGAACATAATAGTCCTCACAGGGAGGTTGTGGCGAAATTGCTCAAAGGTTTGGTCCTTGGCATTACTAAAGATCACAAACATGTTGGAACTCATTTACCATCTGCCAAAATCTCTGAAAGCTTAACTCCACCAGTGCAATTCCTGTTTTGCCAGTCGTCTTTTCTTCTCTTTGTTCATTTACAGTGATAACATTCATGTCTATGCTGATAATGTTGATTACATTATATGACAACTATTGGATTGATTGCCATGACATTGCGTACAAACATTCATGGTGGCCAGAAGATGAGCTCCAGTGGCTTTAATGATCCCTTTATTTTTCATCTAGCGCTAACAACTCTTCAAACTATTCTCATATCCTTTTGAAGTACGTATCTCTACATTCACTAGCTTTTTTACAAACATTCATGGTTTCCACAGGATATGTGGATATGTTAGTGATCCCCTGACTTTTCCTCGAGTGCAACCATGAGCTTCATACTTCGGTTTTTTGTGAAATGTCACAACAGCTATTTGATGGATTGCCTTGAAATTCTGTTGACATTGATGTTCCTAACGGGATACATTTTTAATAACTTTGGCAATCCACTAATTCTTCATCTGACACTGACCCAAATTTGAACCCTTCCAATGCTTTAGCTTATGACCAAATACTTGCAAAAATAATGAAATTCCCATCAACTTCAGCTTTACTTTGCATTTTGTGGTTATTAGCAAATGATAACACACTAAACTAACATGGCAGCAACTGCAAACATCGTACCTGCTGAGCACTGAAATAGTAGACGGACAAGCAAAGGTGTAAAAAACGATTGTGGGTCACCTGTGGGAATGTCTATTTTTGAGCTTATATATCTGTCTATGTGTTCTTATAGGTAGCTCTGGATGAGGGCTTGTGGCGTCAACAAGCTCTTCGTGAAGTACTCTCAGAGCGAGACTTTCTTCTAAACTGTCTGGGAACAAACGTGACAGAGGAACTTGAGAAAAGTGTCTCCGATGCTCTCAATGAAACACCTGCAGTTGAAACCTTAATTCAACACCTGGTGAGTCTCTCCTCAGACACAGTCCTCTATCATCCAATGTAATAATGTTAATAATGTAAAGATGTTTTTATTAATATTTCCAATCAATTAAATGTATTCCACAGGTCAGTCATGGTCCTTGTGAAGGAGAATTGGACAAAGGTGTTGACAAAGCTTTTAAAGGAGAAAGTGATGCACCACATTTAGCTTCAGCCGCTGAAACTCCGGCTGTGTGTCCTTGTGCCTCTCCTTCCCTTTCTGCAACAGATGACAAGGAAAACTCCGAAAGTGGTCCGAATGACAACAAAATTAAAACCCAAGGCACTTTGGAAACAACCAAAGAAGATGCATTTGTCCCTCATCAGTTTCCTTGTACAGAAATCCCAGATGATTTCAAATCAACAACCCAACAAGAATCACATCAGCTAACATCAACTCCACCAAAAATAAACTTGACAACGGATGATACTGGAAATAGCTCAGAGCCTTTAATGTCAGGCTCGCTTCCTACTCTCAACAAAAGTTTAACAGCTCTGCAAGAGAATGCTGAATCATTGCAGGAAGACGCTACCTTGACCCAGGACTCAAAATTGTCGGCTATAGGCACAGACAGTACCAAAGAAATCAATTCAGAACTCTGTGTCAAATCCCTTGTTGGATCCCCAGCCACAAATCCAGACAAATCCCCCCTTTCGACCCCTGGAAATGTGTCTGAACGTCTAGCAGCACAAACAGAGACGTTTGAGGCAGTTACAGATGCTGAAGAACAAGAAAAACATTGGGAGGACAACAGCGCAACCCCAAAGAAAGTGTTTACAATAGTGTTGGACATTGAGCCGCAGGACATGCAGAAAAATAACAATGTTGGTCGAGATGTTATCAGATGTTTTCAGGGAGCAGTGCTGTACGATGCACAATCAGACACATTTAAGGCTGTTACCAATGTTCAAGAAAGGGGGAAGTGCTGCGAGGAAGTCAGTTTGAGACCAGATGAAGTGTCGCCTGAGAAGAAATCTGGATTCTTTACAACAGTAATTGATCCTGAATCTGATGACACAGACTTGAATCATTTAAAGAGTACATTAAGCATGTCTCAAGCAGCAGACTCACTACCAGAAACCCCTGCGGCATCAGTATGTACAGAATTCGTCGAGGTAAAACCCACAAGTGCCAAATTATCATGCAAAGAAAACCCAGAAGCCTGTGACCTAATTACCAGTGAGGTGTTGAAATCCTCCAAATTATGTGGAAGGTTTGCAAATGCAGCGGAAACAACATATCCGGATGTCAAACAAGAGCAGATGACAGGTTTCTGTCACACTCAAGAGCAAACAATGAGCTCAGTTGTGGAGGGAGATGCCTTAACCGGAACACAAATACCTGCTGGTGACAGTAAACAGTGGACTGCTGCCGACACTGCGCAGAGCACAGGTACAGGACGTTTGGAGACGGCAGAGGGAGGAAACATTGAAGAAGAAGCAAGTGGGCGTGACTGCCCAAAGTCCAAACATTTGAAAGTACTAACAAGACGAGTTAAAGCTACGCCACTAATAGAAGAATGTAAACTGAAGGTACCTGCGTCGCTGGAGGACATAGAGGTGACACAGGGACAGGTAAATATTAAATATATATTCTGTGGATTTTGTTCTTTCAATCTTTTGTAAGAAACAAAACGTTGATAAATTACACCAAGGAAATATCCCCCTACAACTTAGCCTGGTGTAGCTCCTAAGACACGAGATATTAAATGAAAGCAGAAGATGTAAAAATAAAGACAATAAGGCAGAGGTATGGGTCTACAGACAGCGAGGTCTTCCCTCACATCAAGACAATGAGTATCAGGAAAAGCCTCCTGGCTGTTATATGTTAATATCTGCAGAGACAGTTTAGCCCTGTCTTTTGCATTTACAGTCTATCATGAGGTGACCACTGAAAACTAGACTTACCGTAATGCTAGCAATGAATGCACTGGCCGTCATGTTACAAAGTCGATTTGTGGAGCTCTTCAGTTTATACATGTGTTTGGATGGTACAAGTCAAAGGCACTGAGGAATTCCTAAGAGAACCTGTCATTATAGTGAGTAATAACATCGTGCTTTCTCTGTGTAAACAGCTAACATTTGTTTCCAGGTGTGAATGTTGAGTGTCCTGAAATGTTCCCCAAAATTTGTATTTAAGAAAGCACTAATTGGCTTCCTGACCCTAATTTGACTTTTCTGTTTTTTAAATTCCAAATTATTGAGATTTAAAACATTTTTAAAAATGAGGAATTACATATTTTTTTATAATTTAAGCATCTTGAGATTTAATCAGGGAAAACCACACTAGAGCACTTATACATTATTCTCCTTCATATAGTTTTTCCTGCAGCGAATCAGAAATCTGCTGCACGCTTCAAATCCCCTTCCTGCTCCACCTGCACTCTGCTACAACATGCGTATTGGTCATGTCCAAAACATTTCAAAAGGCACCTCCCATGTTTTTGTACAGTCTAGTAGCCGTGCAGTTCATGTAATGTTTTGGTGTCTAACCAAGTTATAACAGACCAATTATTTCTTTAAGAAGCAAGGGAGGCTGCACTTTTTAGATAAATAGACCAAGTCTTTCTCCCTCAGGGCAAACTGCTCCCTACTCAGGCACATTCTTGTGTTAACTGTACTGACTCGCCTGGCTGCTGTCAGTATAGTAATATTTACCAGTGTGGAGCGGGGTAAGAACAGGACGCTCTGTCATTATCTATGGACAAACAAGGGGAAAGAAGGAGGCTAAAGTGTGACACAACCCCTGTCGCCTGTGTTTGTAGCATCAGATCCAAGAAAGCATGGAGCCCGAGAGCACAGCGCCGGGTTTGGCAGCTGAGGAGACGTCTGATGGATCACCAGAGTCCTGTGAACAAGCGTGCAGCATGCAGGATATTTTGTCTGAGATCCAGAGCTTGGTGGAAAGAAGTAACATAATAAACGTGAGTATTAGATGTGCAGGATTAATCGACAAAAAGTCAAAATGATCTGATTCCAGCTGTGTGTGAATATTTTCTGTTTTCTTTACTACTTTATGACAGTAAACTGAAAACATTAAGTATCCTTTATGGGTATAGAAATGAAAGTCACCAATTAAACATTGAAGTGTTATGAGTTTAAATGTAATTGCATATGCTCAAGTGTCCAAACAGGCCAAGAGGTCAGTTTTAATTGTATAAATAAACAGTGAGCCAGATAAGAGCTGAGAGTGTTTTGATGGATGTTTGTGTATTCCCATGATGCTGCTGACAGGAAGGTCCACAGGAAGGATCTAATGAGGCTCAATGATTTCCTGCAAGGTCATTAGTGGGTTTAATCGCTCACAACATCCAGTCTATGACTTGCCCAGCCAAATTTTATGTTATTTTTATGTTTTATATATTATTTTCAAAAAGACTATTCATCATGTAGACATGTACAACCTTGAAAAAGAAGACCATTAAAAGAGGCACACTAAGCCTGAAAGAAAGGAATTTCATTTGGTAATTACTTTCAAGGTCCTTTCAAGGCTGCAATTAGACTAATATTCCTTAATATTTATAAAAATCATAAGGGCCTCCAAGACACTCACTCACACTCCCTGATGAAGGCTCAATGCTGACATCTGAGTTTGTTTTAGGTCTAACATGAGCATGCCATGACAATAAAGGGGTTATATTTGTGCTTTTTATGCATTTTTCACTATTTTGACATTTTCCAGACCAAACCATTCATCAATAATATACATACAGCACTGTAACAAGTTTTTTTCATAAGTAGATTTCTCTTTTTATTCTTTATCTTGTTTATTTTGTTACAGCGCTCACCACACATTGATTTGAATTGGTACCTGAAGTCCTCTCCTGGTGAACCCGAGATTCGATTAGTAAGAACTGTTCAAAAAGTCCTGGCATGTCGCTATCAACCAGCACAGCTCGATGTCACCGCAATGGCCAAACAGCTGCAGGAGGCGGAGGTATGTACTTCTGTTTCACAAGTAATTTAGGGTAATGTTACTAGCTGATGTCAGCTGATGTTTTTTGTCTTTCTACTGTAGGACTACAGGCACTCTGTACAGGAACAAGTGGCCACCATGAAAAGCACGAGTGCTACCAGGATTTGTGATGCAGGTGCCCTGAAAAGTGTTGAAGGACAGTGGAGTGCTGCACTGCTGGATGCCTCTGCCACCGTGCAGGTCAAAGCTGCACAGCTGGATCAGGTCAAACAGTATCACAAACAGATGAGGATCATCAGAGCTCTGCTGGAGGTTCTAGATGCTGAAAAGGACAAAATGAGCTTGTGAGTAATCCTTTGATCCTTTATAAATAACTTAGGATGTTTTCACACCAATAGTTCAGTTCATTTGGTCCAGAAAAAGAAATAAAAAAATATATATAGTTATATTTAAGTTCTGGTCCGGTTCCTGTTCAGTGACTTTTCAGAAATGAAACAAAAAGAGCAAACATGATGTTAAACAGCCTGACATGTGACTCATTGATAAGACAGTTATGATTTTGAGCATTATTAGACTGCAATAGACCACACTTTATGAACGAGAGACCGTCTTGCGATGGGATCACACCAGCTGCGACACACGTCAACACGTTAACATGACTCAGTAGTCATTAATACACTATTACATGTGGACATTTAATAATGTAATAACAACTACACACCTTTTGAAGTTGTGTGTGACACTGTCACCCTGAAAAAAATCTGTTCACATACAGAGACACAAAAAGACACCGGCAAACACCTGGCAACATACTCAAAATTGAATGTGGTTGTTCCAGATTCAGTTGGCGTCTCTTGGACCACATTTTGATGACACACACACCCAAAGTAAAAATATTACCAGCTGAAGCTTGCTAATAATAATTAACAGGTAGTGACAGGATGAAAAGGAGGAGTCTTGTATAATAATAATTCAGAGCTTGTTACTGTCAGATTTCTGCCACTCACCTTTTAATGGACTAAATAAACTGATAAAGTACTCTGAGTAGGATACAAACGCAGCCATTTTAACAACTTCTGACCCCTTAAACTGGGAAAATACATATGCTGACTTGCGTAGGTGTTACAGTATATGTTAAGCAAATATTGCATAAATTTAGACATGACTTTATACAGATCATTTTAAAATCACTTCCTGAAAAGATTTCATGATAAGCTGATGGATTTGTCAGTGTTTCAACTATGTACCATCACAAAATCTTGTGGTTGCTCTGCTTGCTTTCACACAAAAAACGAACCGCAACAGAGTCCACTTGGTAGCGGGCGGAGACTACCCTTTCCTGGTAAACTTGGCCCAATTGATTTGTCTCGCACCCCAGTTTTGAAACAATTGCTTCAAACGAGAAAGGTGTGAATACACCTTTAATATTTTATTGTGTACCTGACACACTATACATTCATATACTTGTGTTATTGGTTTTGTCAGAAATACTTTGGGAAGCAGCAGCCTTCAAGCTGACAAACTCCAAGCCCTGCTGAAGACCATGGTACTGAAAAAAGACAAGATGGAAGAACTTCTCCATTTAAGTAGCCAGTTTTCAGTCCACTTGAGCGATGCTGAAAGTTCAGGTGCTCTTCTTGCCCAGCTTGGAGATGTCCAGGAGGAATGGAGGCTTTTGGAAGGAAGTATCAAAAGAGCTCTACAGCATGCTTCAAGCTCCACCTGTCAGTCCTCTCTTCTTATAAAACAGGCCGAACAGCTTAAAGGCAAGCTTGAAGCTCTTCAGAAATCCACCTTTGAAAGCCAGGACAGCAAAAGTGCTTTAGAACTTGTTTGTCTGACCACAGACCTAAAACTATACAACCAGCTTTATCTGCACTTAAAGTCTCAGTCAGATGCTCTTGTCCGTTTCTCTCTGGGTCAGAAAGAGAAGGATGAGATTATATGTAGTCTTCAGGAACTGGGGTCCTTGCTTAATGACACCAAGAGCAAGCTTGACACTTCCACACACAGCTGTGGAGGCATTTCTTCAGCTAAGATCAACAAGCAATTACAAGACTTGATTGTATGGGCAAAGCAGGCAGAAAACCACATCTCTATTGGGCAAAAGTTAGCACTTTTCCCAGATGAGGCTCGTATTCAGATAGCTGAGATGAAGAAATTTCAGACTGATATTTGGTCTAGAAGGTCCAAGATGCAAGTAGAAGTTGAACAGATGAAAGATTTAGCACCTGACACAGAAAAGGAGGAAAGTGACCAAGTATTGAAGACGGTGGAAGAACTGTATGAAGCTATTGCTGACAGCTTGGATCATGTTCTCCACACCATGAAGAAAAATCTGCACGAGAGAGAGAAACTGTTATCCAAGCTTGCTAGCATGGATGCCTGGTTAGCAGAAACACATGCTAAAAGAGACCCCTGCGCCCATGTTGACAATGTTTCAAAAGCTGACATTAGAAAGCTGCAGAGCGAGCTGCAACACCACAAATTAGCCACAGCGGAGATAGAGAGCCAACTAAAGCTGGTGGATGCACTGACAGTAAGTTGCAGGGAAATGGCTGAAGGGTTGAGTCCAGGAGAGAGCCGCTACCTTGTCAACAGACTGTCAGGCCTTTGGACCGAATTAGATGGATTGCTAGCTCATGAGAAAGCAACCAGCTGGGAATTGGAGGAGCTGATTCATGAGAGAACCTCTTCAGATGAGGAGTTATCGACCATCCAGGCTAGTTTACAGCAAATTTCCACCGATCTTGAAAAGCAGAGGTTCCCTTTAACACAGGAAACCCTCTCAAAAACTACCCATTTCAAGCACATGCTAATGGAGCATCAATGTGAAGTACAAGAGCTTCAGCACTGCCAGGAGGCGAAACGAAGCTCTCTGCTGTGCACCATTGGGGAACTGCAAGACCAGTGCAAAGCTCTTAGTGTTAACACCTTCGAGCAAGACAAATATCTGCACCTGAGGAGACAAATGGAGGAATCTAGGGACATTGCCAAAGAGCAAATCCAGCGTGCCAAAGATAAGACAATCAGTGTGGGTGAGAGGTTCAGACTGTGCCAAACGCTCTTAGTTGAACTTCCTTTGGTAAAGACACAGTGTCAAGAAGCAGCGGACCAATTGGAGGCCATAGCTCCGGAGTTGTACCCATCTGAGCTTAATTCAGAGAGGCAAAGGATTCGCCACACTGTGGAAACTTTAGTCTCCTGGGAGTATTCTGTCACAGGTCATATCAAAAACCTGGTGGCCGGGCTTCTACAAGGTCTGCATTTTTCCTCCGAGCTTCCTGCCTTAATGGAGCTTTTCCAAAGAACAGGAGTGGAACTGGAGGGAGCCGAACCAGTAAATCCAGATGAAAAAGCTGTAGACAATGCACTACGGAGGTGCTGGGTCATTTGGAGAAATATAGAGTCTGGGATGAGGGTGTTGGAAGGTCTGGGACAGAAGGAAAAAATTAACCTGAAGAACTACAAGGAACTTTACACTCTTAAGGATGCAACCAAGCAAGAGTGCCATTCACAAATGGTAAGCTTAAATGCTCTTACTTTTGAGGATATTCAGCCATTCATCCTTTTGTGTGTTGTTTCCCAAACTATGCTTGATCATATCACATGTATTCAACAGGAGAGTTTATCCCAGGCCAGAGAATCCTTGAAAGATTACCAGTGGGCTGCTCAGGGAGCAATAGGCTTCCTTCATAATGCTGAAGCCACCTTCTTATCAGCTCCTGGAGGGTTTTTGGACTGTACTGAAGAACAAAGGCAGACTCAGCAGGCCCTAGAAGCTCTCGAAGAAGGATTTCAGGCTCATATCAGCCACCTTGGGGAACTGTTGCCACAGCAACCCTGCCTGTCCCGCCCAAAGACTGAGCAGCTCCACATCAGCATCCTTAGCCAGTTGTTGGTGGGAAGAGCCATGCTGGAGGCCCAAGCTCAGCTCAGGCTGGAGTCCTTGCAGAGGTACTGGCTGCTGTTGGCTCATTGAAAGATTTGTATATCACATTGTTGTGATTATATCTGTGTCTTTCTTTCTTTCATAGTTTTAATGAAGTAAAAAGACCTAAAAGACAATTTTCTCACAGGTGTGAAACAAGACAGCAAAGCCACAGGAAATGTCATGAAGATATACGTCAGCGTCTTTCAGGGCTTGAAGCGAAGCTTGCAGAATGTGCTGCAGAACAAGTGACTTCATACGTAAAATGTATTGGCCAACAAAAAAGAGCTATGGTAAGTTTGCAGCATTAGTACAGCTATTATTGCAGCTAGTGGTTAGCAAACGTTTTCAGCATGTATTTCTTCACATATGCTGGATCTACTTGAACTTGGCATGTCATAAACATTCACAATTTTTTTTGTTAACCATATTAATGATGTAGCTGGCACAACGATTGGTTGGTCTCTTGGTCCATCCACCACTTTGGTCCGGACTAAAATATCTCAAAAACCATTACACGGATTTCCATGAGATTAACAATATTCATGTGCACCAGAGGATGAATCCTACTGATCTTGAGCAGGTTGACATTTTTGGCTTTTCGTGAAACCTCAGTCACTATTATATCAGACAGATATCATGTTAAATCACACCCGTGGAGATACCTTGAGTTTTTCTCTAATCCCACCATGATATTTGTGGTTTTGGGTGAAATGTCCCTTAAAATATTGGATAGATTGCAATGGAATTTGATAGACAGTAATTTCTCCATTTATCATGGACTGTAATCAGTTTGATGATGACTTAACTAAAGGTTAGGCATTACCATCAAGTCAAAATATCAGTTTGCCTGATTCTGTACTTTTTATGACCAAACTAATGACTTTTCCATCAGCGAGTTAGCATGCCTACGTTAGCATTTAACCATTAAAACACTTTTGCTAACAACCTGACAGAGCTGCTAGCATGACTTTAGACTCTTAGACCTGTTGATTTACCTGTCCACGTACCACCGTAGGCACCATTGTCTAAGGACTGCATTGGGCATTTTGACTGACATATCGTACAAATAGATGGACAACCGCCTGATTCAAACCTTAATTTGAACTTAATTTCATCTCTCCTTAAAGCTTCTGATGGAAGATCTTCGCTGCCTCGCTGGTAAGATAGAAGAACTGAGAGCTGGATGTCCAATGCAGGGCTGTGGGGTTGGAAGGGACGGTGAACTGGCCGCTCTGTGGAGACGCTGGGTATCATTACGACGAGGCGTCGGCCTCCTGATGGCGCACACAGAACAGAGAGGAGAGGAATGGAAGGACATCACAACAAGTGTGAGTTATGAAACAAATCCTTACTTTTGCATCAGTACAGTAACATGTTTAACTTGACGCAAACCCTTTTTTTTCCTATTTTCTGGCTTCCAATTGTGTCCAAGGTCACAACTGGTTCCCACTTTGCCTTTCTCTCAGGAAAGGTTTACTGTTTTAAGTGACTTGTATTGCTTTCCGAGACAAATTTAACTTACTGCAGCATAACATACAGGACATAAAGGACAGAGAGTAGTAATATATGGATATACTGAGGATTAAATAGCTATTTGCTGAAGTGCTGATGCCCTCTGATCTCAGATCCTCAGGCAGTTGTTTTTATCTTTATTGTTGGGTATTTTATTCCATTTATTTTTTATCATATGTATTTATTATATCATATTTAAGCTGTCAGATTTCATTTTTTTAACCCTGGTTTAACGATGCAAACTAATTAATAACTTGTTTTGAAAAGTGCTGTATAAATAAAGTTTATAGTTATTTTAAATTCTTTTAACTTTAGATGGAGCAGTGTTGCAGCTTTTTGGCCAGTCTTCAGGCTGACGTTCCAGACTCCTCCATTGTGAGCTTCGCTCAAGAAGAACCCCAGGAGCTTCTGGCTCAGGCTGAGATGCACCAGGCTGGGCTGGAGCAGGAGCAGCAGGACTTAGCCTCCCTGGAGCATCGACTGGAGCACGCTCTGAGCTTATCTAGTTCCCAGGATCCCATCAGCCCTGGACCCGTTGCCAAAACACTAGTGAAGATCCAAGAGAACGTCAGGAGGTGAGATTTGGTTAATATGCATGTGGAAAGTGATTACTCATTAATGTGAGAGATACTGAGAAGATACTATTCTCCACAGCTTGAAAGAGAGAAACCTGCTGGTGGTAGCTGCAGCCCAGGCAGAGGAGAAAGAGAGACAGCAAGTCCAAGAAGAGATAGGAGCGTTGGAGCAACACGTGTTCTCAATTCTCTCCTCGCTGGAAGCCTGTTCAAATCCATGCAAACAACAGGTCAGGATCATTTTTTAAGCTTTATAGTCCAAGCTTGAAAATTTTGGCTTGAGATTTGTATGAGGGCATTTGAAGTAACATCTGGGAAACAAAAAAAGAAAATGTGACAAAAATGTTGACATATATTTGATTAGAAGCCCTTCACAGAGCCATTGAGAAATACAAGTTGTGTTCACAGGCCTGTTTTTGTTAGCGCATTGATAGACCTTGAATAATTAGCTACAAAAATTAGATTAAAGACTGTATGTGGTCTTTTCAAGTTGATTTCTGTCTGAACTTAATCATTGTGAGAATCAGTAGTGCAGTAAATGGTTTACCGTCAGTCATCCTTCTCTTTTAAAGATGGAGCGTGCAAAATTTGTGCAGGGCTGTTGTGAGCTCTCCTTCATCCTTTAACCGGAAAATAAGTTAAACAAATTTAGGAAAGAGCTCAAACTTTTGACCCCACTTGTAACCTCTTAGTCTTTAATTTTTCCTGCCCTTCCAAACTTGTCGTGCATTTCCATCCTGACAGAAGCTCAGAAAGGATTTGTCCTCCCAGAAGGCCAAACTGAAGAGTATCGTGGACGGTGTGCAGAGCCGGTACGCCGAGATACCAGCTGATATCAGCAGAAGGTTACAAGAAGTTCAGATGTCTCTACAAAGAGAGGAGGACAAGGTAACGCAAAACAGGATAGAATCCACCAAAATCTCCAACCAAAACCTCTTATATTTTTCTAAACGCATGTGTGTGGACATTCTACAGTTCATGGAGAAGCGCTACCCAGTCCGGAAGCTGAACAGTCAAGTGGTGGAGTTGGGATCAGGTCTGGAGAAAGTGAAAGCGTTACTCGAGCAAAAGAGTCCGACAGTAGACGAAGCGCAAAATTTAATCAAGGTGTGTGTTGGTTTATGTTTGCTTGTGTGTCTGTGTGTGCATGTTACATAAACCTGCAGATATGCAAAGACATGTTCCTCTGTCTTCTTCATTAATGTCTTGAAAACGAGTTCCAAACTTCATTTATTCACCTTTCTATCAGTCACTTATAGATATCTCATTGGATTTAGCGTAACTGAGTTTATAGTGAAATCTGATGTTTGCACACTGCTTCCAGCCACCAACACTAGCCGCTACTAGCTACGTTAGCTATTGTGCAAATTTATGTAGGCATATGTCTGACAAGACAACTTGGACAAATCAACTGTAACAGCCACTGTTTCATAAGAGCTGATGACAAGCCAGGATTACATTGTCACTACATACTCTACATTGTTTGTTCTCCAGCGTGTGTGGGATGAGCTGGATGCTTGGCACAGCCGCTTGATGCTCCTGGAGAACGAGGTGCAGGATCTAGCAGAGGACCATCCTGATCAGGCCCATCTGCTCATGGACCAACTCACCCAACCACTGCAGCTCTACCAAAACGCAGCTCAGATGGCCGAGCAACGCACCGCTTTCCTCAGCAAGGTCAGGAATACTATTCTATACTTACACCATGTAACAGGAGCCATGGTTTGACTTTTTATGGGTCTTCAAATTACACTAAAAAACAAATACATCTATATGGAAAGTGGCCGCCAAACTGCCATTCTGCTTCTCTTATATTTTCTATACTCCTTTTGCCAGATCCCCGCTTGTCTTCAGGAGTATGAAGGTATTGTGCACGGCGCCACCTGCTGGTTAGATGAGGCCCAGGCGTGGCTCAGTGCTCCCTGTTGCTTTACAACAGCCAGAAGCCTCCAGAACCATGCAAACTCCCTACAGGTCAGAGAAACCAAGCAAACAAACAAAAGAAGAGACAATATTCTTGACATGATTCAATATTGACCACAAAGTCTGCAAGCATTTTCAAATATTTCATGTTACCAATGAATTTCATTTTAAATCCTGAACTATAGCTGGTGCTGGACGACTCGGAGAGGATCAGACATGCCCTGCAGGACTTTAGGCCCGCCTTGGAGGAGATCTCTACTGTGTGTGACATGAGCACCCAGGAGAAGAGGCTGGACCAGAATGACCAACAAGTCCAAAAGATGCAAAGCAAGATCGTAGAGCCGCTGGAGCAGCTGCTGCGGGCTGTTGTGGTAAGAATTTTTAAAAAAGAGGAATTCCACAAATTTCAGGTGGTCAGGTGGTTCCTGGCAGTCAGAGGAAACAGCTGGGGTGTTTTCTCCCCAGTGCATTTTAGTTCCTCCGCTTTCATTTCTACAGAGAGGATTTTCTTTCAGTGACACCTGACTTCCATTTGGGCAGATTAACAGAATCTGTTGAATCTTCCAGTGGACGGGATGATCTTCTGTATTATGGTCACATTTTGACATTGATAAAACATGAAAGGAGTGTGCAACAAAAGTACCCAGCCAGACTTTATTATGGCTATTGCAACATGGTATGCATGAGGCCCCAATTTGATCTAATTTTACGTGATATGAAATCAAGACACAATCAGTAGCATCTTGGAAATGCATTGCTTTTTATGAGCAGTTATATTCTTGTTTGTACAGCTTGTGAAACAGTCTTGATTATAAAATTACAAGTCGTTAAAAAAGGTTCATGGTAATCTCCATTCCAGGTGGTGGAGGCAGTAGAAGCAGAGCTGAAGACGATGGAGAAGAACGTCCCGAAGATCAGAGCGATTTTATCCTCCATGGACGACTCCAACATCACTCTGACAGAGCATCTTCAAGACCGACAGGTGATACAGTGCTTTTGTTTCTTATTCATGAATTTCATGTAAATATTCTTGAGCACACAGAAAATTTAAACTGCAGTGTTGTAGTAAAACACTTCAGACTAAAAAAGGATTTTAAGAATAAGAATCCAAGTGTCTAATGAAAGAAGCATCATATGTGTAAAACAGGTCAGGGATGCATAATGTATGCTTCCTGTCTTTGTGAGACAGTCCTTGATTTAGACACATCTACGTACAGCATACAGTTCTTCCTTAAGCATAATACGACATTCTTTAACTAATTAAAAATAATGTTACCACAGATGCTAAATGTTATTCATGTGTCATTCACACATATGAAATTATTGGTTCATTTTTTGTCCTTCTAACTTTAAATGTTGGCAGTATTAAATACAGAGAAGGAGTCGAGCACAGGTGTATCATAACTCTGACCTTTTTTTCTGCGTTCGACAGTATAACGTAACGATTCAGACTGTCTGATATCTTGATACAAAAAAAGTTTAAATATTTTAAGTTAAGTAAGTTTGACAAGCTTTTCTGTTTCAACCTGAAGGTGATCCTGGCCAATGTGCAGTCGATGCGGAGGACATTAGAAGAGATGGAGAAATGCAAAGGAGACCCTCTCCTCCCTCGAGGAGCAGAGGAGAGCCTGCTGGTGTTCTCCAGAGCCAGACTGCTCCTGCAGCAGCTCGAGGAGCTGGAACAACTAACCCAGCAACAAGCCACCCTGCTGGAGGTACAGCGTTAAGTCTAAAAGCAGAGCACATAGGAGAAATAATTACTTTGATCTGTTACTATAGAAGAAGAGTAGGGAGGTTCGCCTTTTGTCTTTCATGAATACTAACAGTCATAGTAATTATTTTGCTGGCAAAACTTCAAGTTGAATTAAATAGCTCTGTTTTCACATTCTCTTGTCTCTTTGACTAACTTAGAACAAGATCAGTGAGGAGGATCTTGGCACCACCACAGTCTCTGACACTCCTGAAGAAATCCAGCAGCAAGGCAGATCTGCAGAAAGACACTTTGGCCAGGTAATAATAATAAACAGTCATAATAAGTTCATCAGCTAAAACAATAACACAAATGTGATGTTTGACTGTTGGAATGATCTTTGTAACTAATCAGACATGTTGTCTTTTAATAATTTTATGCTGACAATTTGTGGCAGTCCACCACTTTTTTAATTGAACTGCTTTGGGAAATAAAAGTGACAGTTACCAAGTCCATAATTCCACCATTTTTGAATGAGGGATCAAGTTGGGTTTGGGGGCGGCAATAGCTCAGTCCGTAGGGACTTGGCTTGGGGACTCAAAGGTGGCCGGTTCAAGTCCCACTCGGACCAAAAAAAGAGTATGATATGGACTTGTAATGGAGAATACTAGTTCACATCCTGGGCATTGCCGAGGTGCCCTTGAGCAAGGCACCGACCCCTAACACTGCTCGTTGGGCGCCGTTGCAGATGGCTGCCCATTCACTCGTTCTCCTCTATACACTGTGTGTGTGTGTGGGTGTGCATGCATGTATAACGTGAGTGATAAAAAGAATTTCCCCTTGTGGGATTAAAACAGTATAATAAATTAAATTAAATTAAAATTAAAGTAAAATTGGTGAAATCTTCAAGGAAGTCAGGCTTGATGACAATAGTTTATTCCTTCTGTTATCTGGAATTGGTTGAACCCACCCGATACAGTTTACTTGTCAAGCAATAACCTCAAAACTGATTGATTGTTTTTTGGAGAATTATTCTTATATTGTCATACTGTGCGTACACAGTGATTGGTTAACTGTATATTAATATTATTCAGAACAATCATCTGGACTCACTTAAATTTCAGGTTAGAAGACTGCACATAGCAATTAAAAAAATGTTTGTTTCCTGGGTAAGACGATAAGTGATGTGTTCAATCGTTTTATTATGATTTTATTAAAATGAACAGTCCTTTTTAGCAAATATATATTCACTAAATTTACATGCATTCCTCCCTTAGACTCCATTAGTCCAACCTTTTTCTGTCATACAGTATAATTCTAAGATGTGGGATTAATTCATAAAATGCACTTAAAATCATATTTGTTGTAAACATTATGTTGTAAATAAAGCAAAAAATTAGTTGATGACTGCTAATGGAGCCGAGCTGGCATGCATCCTGAAAAAGAAACGCTTCTCCAAAAGCAATTTGTTTTTCCATTTTCCTGTAAATCACAGTTTTGATCATATCGTTCACCCTTATCACTAAAATCAGGAGGCTTTTGAGGTGTCTAACTCAGAGGAAGAGGAAGATGAGGAAAACAGGAGTTGTCACTCGTCGTCCTCTGACACACTAACATGCAGTATTCCAGAGGTAAATCCAAAGAGAGCTTTCTTCTGGTATCTTCTTTTGTTTGGGTGTCATTCCAAAATGACACAGTGTAAAACTGCTGTCAATAAAGTTTAGCTGTTAAAAACCGTTGAATTTAATGTATGTTAATCCTCACAAATACATACATTTGAGACTTTTGAAAATTTCTTGGGCTCCTTCATCTCAAAATTCACTTTATACTTTTCAACACTAATATTGCTTCTTTTTCCTGTGTTATGAAGGTTTTTAGCAGATTTTGCATGTTTCTGTGATGCTTTGTCAGGCGGGCTGTCCTGGTGAATCCATTCTGGTACTGTCAGAAGCAGCTGCTTGAAATATGTTGCTCTTCAGAAACCTGTCTCCTTTCCTCTCTCTCTCTCTCTCTCTCTCTCTCACACACACACACACACACACACACACACACACACACACACACACACACACACACACACACACACACAGACACACACACAGACACACAGACACACAGACACACAGACACAGTGAGAATGGCATGTGTATTTGTATATTTATACGTTTTGTTTTTAGGACCCAGAGGAGACATTGAACGCTTCAGATGTGCAACTTGAGGATACTGTTGAAATTAAGCCACTATCAGATGTGAAGGTAAATTATATTTTTCATTTCAGAGATGGGACTCTGGACATTGAACACATTTGTTTTTCATTCTATACTTGCATTTTGTTTTTATTTTTTTGGGGTTTTGTTTGCTTTCCTCAGGATTAAAGAATACACCTATGCAGATAAATTAACATGGTAGTTACAATGATAATGACAAATTGTGATGGATTTTTTAATTAAGAAATGTGTCTAAACTTGTCTTTGTTCACTAATGGTGACTGGTCATTTTCAATAAAATCATAATTAATCTTGTCTTTCAGGCACTCGAGAGTGGAGAGTTTTCTTCTGAAGTGGAGACGAGCTCAAAAGTTGAAACTTGGCTCGATACAAAAGAGTCAGAAAATGTTGGAACTGGATTAAAAACAATGGATTCTAAAGCCGATGTTGGCAAAGCATTTAATCCCGAAACTGTGACAGCAGAGTCACTTATCAGTGCAGCTGAAAACCAGTTTGCTGCTGATGCTCCTGCTCTGGACCAGCAGGGATTACCAAACCCTGAAACCCTCGTCCCTGACGCTTTTACAAAATCCCCTCGGGCAGCAGCTACATTGGAAGACACGAGATTGATTCCCGACAGACCTGTAACTCCGTTTGCTGCTACAAGAGCTTCAGATGAGTTTATAGAAGAGGAAGAAGAAGATCTGTCTTTGTCCACAGTTCCCTGTCAAGATCTGGTAAGTGTCTGAGAGAGAAAAGAGACACCTTTTAAAATTATTTTCAAACTTTTCTTTCCAAAATGTCTAATGTGACATCTAGCTTTGAATTGTAGAGAAAGATTAAAACTGTATTGTTTACATGCTTAGTGTTAAATTAACTGAACGTGAATTATGTCAAATGTGACGCCTCTCATATTTGACATTCCTTAAGAAAATCTCAATAATTTGTTTGTTTTTATTGTGTTTTCCCTTGTTTCTCTTCCGTCGACTCTTAATGTGTTGAAGGAGCAAAATGAAGTCGGTGTCAGTCTGAGTGGTTTGGTGGAAGAATCCCAACAAGCCCAGGGGTCGTCTGAGGTGCCAATCAGGTAAGAGAGAAGTGTATGAGTCATAGGCATTGATGACAAACTCACAAGCATTCAGCATACCATAGACTCCTATTATACGGCGTATTATGTGTTTCCTTTGGTCACTAGCTTGACTGGAGGTGAAGAAGAGGCCAAGGAGCCGCTGAGGTGGAGCCGACTTTATGACCAGATCTCTCAAAAACTGACCACTTTGAAAAAGGTCAAGGAGGAGCATGAAACCCTGACCAGCTCAGATGATGAAGGAACACGTGGAAAGGTGGGAAAATACATAAAAATAATTGATTTTTTAGGAGATATGATGTGGGTGAGGGGTGAGATCGGACCACAGCAGATAGAGATAAAACTGTTTCTATGAAGTGCATGCTAGGCTAGTATCTCCATCATCACATCTGTTTCCAGGGTAACAGTGGGTTAAGCCTTTGGTTAGCAGGTCCTGTAGTAAAGTGGGAGGAGGAACAGAGGATTTTGTCTGCGCTCCTTTAGATTTATAAAGATCTTAGTTTTACAATTTCATAACAAAATAGGATAAAGGGAACCAATAGGAAGAACCTTGTAACTATAATGTACACTATAGGTGATTGAAATCATTGTCCTTATGTCAAAACAGTTACGACACAAATTTGTCCTTGTAGGAAAATGAATGAATTTCTGTGTTTGTTCAGGTTCCAGAAAGGGAGCTGATATCAACTGGCTCTGCTTCTGCTGTTCTGCAGCGGACACATGGGTCCATCGCCTTGCTGAGACAAATGGTACGTACAGTAGCGACAGAGGTTAGATTTTAGCATTCAAGTGTGTTTCTAGTGGAAAGGACTTGTCAGTAGATGCAGAGATTGTTGACTCTTTGAAATCATATGCTGTGGTTTTGATAAATTGTCCTGCAAATGATCAACTAACATGGATCTAAAAATGTATTATAAAGACATCCTTTGATTGTTTGTCTTGCTAACAGCAAACGTGTAAACCTATATGGATGTTCTTTCTTATAGTTGATCAAATAAGCGAGCTTCTTAAAATCAGACCACTGGGGGAAAAAAAGTTTCTTTACCATTATAAACATTGCATTGAGAGGCGGCGAACACTGTGCAATTTTTACTTCTTAGGTGAGCTCTGCAGACGGTGCACGTCCAGGTGTGAATGAGGACTTGTACACGGCCGTACGGAGGGTCCTCCTCTGTCTGGACAATTTGACCGACCTTCTGTTGGCTCCTGGTGGCTCTGGTGAAGGGGACCCCCAGCTGTGGCTGCTACAACAGGAGGTGACTGACCATAACATATATATATAGTATAACCAACATAACTACACATTTTGGTGGCTCTATATTATGAAATTTACTGTATTTAAAAGAACAGATGCAGGTAGACGGATAAAGGATCAAATCTTTCCCCTTTAAAAAAAAGAGGTGTAATTTTGTTTATCCTGTTTTTTCTTCTCTGTGTTTCTGACTAAATTCCTACCTAGTGTGTATCGACTGAGCTGGTGACTCTGGCTGAGCTGTTGAGTAAAGTGGAGTCAGATACCAGACCTGCACTCTCAAAGGAACAACCAGAAGCTCTTCACTGTTTGACGTCCCTTCAGGATTGCCTACAAACAGTCCAGCAGGTCTTCACCTCATCCCAAAATGAGTCCGTAGAACATCTGGGCATCACAAACCAGGTTAGAAATACAAATCAGTCACAGAGTTCAATAAAGAGTGAATTAGGTCATTTCTCACAGCCTCTAGTCAACGAATAAAAATCTTTTTGGGCCAAACTTTCGTTTTTGTGGCTTTGGAAGAGAAAGAATTTCACTAAATCTGCAGTTGCATTTCTAAAAACAATACATTTCATCAGTAAATGAAATATGATGCATTGCCATTGATTCGTCTACTGAACACCATAGAAAGTCATTAAAATTGGCTCCCTATTGACCAGCTTCAACACGGAAATGCTGCTTACATGTCAATGCATCAAAAGCCAATAATATATTACCTTTTAAACCTTTAAGTAGGTTTTGGTGATAATATTTCTTTAGTTTGACTTTAGCAGCATTTTGAGGAATTTAAACTTGTGGTATTGATGCTTTTCCTTCAATAAGGGATCTGAATACTTACCCCACCCTTGTTCTAAAACAGAAGCTCGTCTCCAACCAGCTGTGTATCCTGGATGAGTTTGAACTTGGACAAGATGAGATCTTCCCCAGTATAAAAGATGCTCCCAGTTTGGAGGTACCCAGTGCTTTGTAGCTTTTTGTGTTTGTTTTTCTGCGCTTTTACCTATGTGTATGCACACTGGTATAAAATGCCAGGTAAATCTGTGTCTAAGATATTCTAATTTACTATCGACAACAACTTTACATTGCAAGAAAACCCTAATGTAAGAGTTGTTATCAAAGAGTAGAAATGTTAGCCATTAAAGGCCATAAGTGCTACATTAGGATCTCTATTGACTTTGAATAATGAACGGCCAACGTTACAGTTTTCCTAAGACAGTCGAAAAAACAAATGATCAATACAAATCAGTAATTTACCAGCCATAATTAAAGACTAATATCAAAGCAGGAGTGATGTAGGATCTTTCAAAAGTTAACAGAATTTTCCTTAAACTTTGTGCCTTTCCTGCATCTCTCAGCAGTGTGTGCTGGGCAGACATCTGAGGGAGAGACCAGGGGAAAAGGCCAAGCTACAGCAAGCTTCCCACTCCTTGCTTCAGGGGATAACTCGCCTCCTGGACCTGGGTGAAGAATGCATAACAGAAGGGCAGATGAGCCGGGTTCACAGCCGCAGCCGACTTCAAGCCGCTCTCTGCAGACGCAAGGTATCTCACTGTGCTTTCAACAAGTTCTTCAACAGGCAGGCAAAGACCAGATTCAAGCTAGGCACCTTCCCAAGAGTGTGTAGAAGCAGCTTGATGTTTTCAAAGAGATGTCCAGTGCTAAAACAACTAATTTTTGTGTGGTTTGTTAGTGTGATGCAGCTGTGACATAATAAAGTATCTATCTCTCTATAAAGATATCACATTCAGTGTCTGTTTTCACTTCTCTTGCTGTTTCTATCAGTCCTGCTTTGTAATTATTACATTTCTCTTCTGGTCTCTTGGTACTCCAGAAGCTCCTGCAGGTCCTCAGGTCTCAGTTGGCCTTTGTGCAGCATCTTTTCCAGCGTGAGCCAGAAGCACTCAGGTGTCAAGAGGATGAGCGGGTACAGCTGGAAGTCAGAGCCAAAGCTTTTCAGCACCAGGCTCTGGAAGAGGAAGTGGCTTCTCAAAGGAGGATCCAGGTTTGTAGTGCAGATTGCTGCGGGCCATATGGATTCATACATAAACATAAGTGGATTTTCTTGCTGAATAATTTCTCGTATTGGGTGTTTGTGCTGACACATGAAATGTTAAAACTGATGAGTGGGTTCATGGTTGGACCTGCTGCAGGAGTGGACCCAGTGGGAGGATAATTGTGGTCGACTGGGCAGGCTGCTGGATGATGTTGAAGCCTTCATCAGCAGTGGGGAACCAGAGGGAGACAACGAGAAGTTGGCACAGCAGCGACTGGATGCCTGCCAGGTAAACCCCGTCACACTGAAACACACTGAATTTGTTTGTTTTCTCATCAGAGTTGTCCGTCTGTCCATCTCACTTCTTCTCTTACTTTCCTCAGCTTTAAGTGCCTACTTTAATCACTCCCTCTCAGATCTGCCTTTCTTCTTTCTCTTGCCCTACTATACTACAGTGTGTGTTTGCAATACAATGTTTTGCAGCCAATTTGCAGGATTGTACATCAGGTTGCCTCCTGATAAGACTTCAGTTACTGATTTCTTACATTTCCCGCATGCCCCCAACAGCCTTTAGGAAACATGCCTGAACTGCTATATACTGTATGTGTGTATTTTATAGATGGGTGAATGGAGCAGTAGTGATGGCATTAGCATTGTCGTGGCAAGAGAAGAGAAAAACATAGTTGGACTTTTTCAGAGTCCTTTCAGTCGAAGTTAATCTTTAGTTAGTCTTCTTCTCCTATGATGAGTTATTTTTTCTAAAGCATTATTTATTCAAGGAGAGTTCACTGATTGCAGGAGTGCCCTGATCATATTCACACAGTTACACATTCACACCTGGAAGCTGCCCAGTACAACCACAGTCCGATTTGATGGCTACTAAGCAGCTCCACTGGAGCAGCTGGGGTTAAGGGCCTTGCTCAAGGGCACCTCAGTGTGGTAATGAGAGAGAGGCAAGCACTGCCTTTCACTTTCCCCACCCAGATTTATCCTGCCGGTCCATGAATTTGAACCTGTAACCCTCTGGTCACAAACTGGTAGAAACATTTGCCCTAAAAAGTTTTTTTTGATTCTTAGCTTTACTGTTAAAGTAACATTATGTAACTTTTTACCTTACATAATACATAGTTGGAGTGGCATAACGTAATACATTGTGGCAGTTGGTTTGGTGTTTCTGTATTCATCATTCCTTTTTACCCTTATGTTTCTTATTCCCTCTGTCTTTTTTCACCTTTCTGCCATCCTCTACCATTTGTATGACATTTCACTATTCACAGGCTCGCGCCCCTTAACCCACCATTTTCTCCACTTTACATCACAGTCAGTCCATGCTGTCTCGTCAATCATTAGTGTGAAATAGGCTTGTCAAGAGAAATTTCATGGAGCTTGATGTAAACTGAGTGTAAGCACTGCTGGTTCTCCTTTTCACTCAGCAAACACTGGTCCAGCTGGATGAGAACAGAGCTGCGTTAGGACTGCTCCTGGATCAGGGGAAGGTGCTGCAGACCGAGCCAGAGTTTGCTGCCACAGTCAGTCATGCAGGAGGCGCCCTGGAGCTGCGATGGCAGAGCGCCTACAGGCGGACAGAGCAGGAGATCCAACGCTGCAGAGAGATCCAGGACAGCCGGGTCAGGTGGGACAGGCTCTAAAATACCAACATCCAACTTATGTTTAAAAAAAGTTTATAGGTGAATGCTCTTTATACAGTAGAAGGCTTTATTATCTAGCATGTAGGCCAGGCAGTGTTGATTTTCAGCGATAACACAACAATCACACACCTAGATCCTAATAAAATCTAAATCTAGAAATAAATGTTATTTCACAAGTTCCCAGGTTACACTGTGTCTTATTTGGGGTTTGCACTATGAAGACGTTTTGAGTCTTGTATTGATTTGTATGCATATTAAAATGTACCGCTTTATTTTTAAATGTCTTGTATGACCTGGAAACCTTTAATGATTTCTAATAATTTGATGTCAGTGTTTTTATTTAAATTAAAGAGGATCAGTCATCTCTTTTAGTTTTGTCCAAAGATATTCCCCAGGATCTAGTCACTCAATTTGAGTGAAACAGATTTTATTTCCGTGGGGGATTAATTCCTAAATTCTTTCCCCACAAGAGTCCTCAGTTTCCAGCATCATTTCAACAATCTGTTGTTCACACTCTACAGTCTTGTTCAGCAGTATTGGACCCATGCCTGAGTCCTGAACATCACTCTTTTTTTAAGGAACAGTCATGTTCTGCTCCACTAGATGAACTATCTGTTTTTCTCATCCTCCCCACAGATTCCAGACCGACTTCGCCTTGGTCAGTGAATGGCTGATTGGTGCCAGCAAACACCTGAAGACTTGGTCAAACCTGGCAAAAACCTCTGACCTGAACCAGGAGTGTATTCACAACCATCTGACCAAGCTGCTGGTAAGGTTTTCTCATCTGTTTAGTGTATTTATATATCATAAGCTGAAGCTGACTATTGTCAAATATGGATCTTTTACCCAAGAAGAAAAATCATATTTTCTCAGTCCTGATGATGATGATGATGATGATGATGATGATGATGATGATGATGATGATGATGATTTTAGTCCCTTAAAGCCGCTCACATCTGCAGAGGATACAGAAAAAAAAAAGAAAAAATGGGTTGTTGTGCTAAAATAAGTCAGCAGTTTAAAATGCATCAGTCACACACGATACACATGTTTTCTGACACAGGACTTCTCCATGGAGACTGAAGCCATATCAGTGAAGAGGGCGTCTGTATCCAGGGAAGCCACTCGGCTGCTCCACCTGAGGGAAGCTGATTGTCCAAGGCTGAGATCTCAGCTCACCCAACTGGAGGTCAAATGGAGCCGGCTGACCCCTGACCTGACCAAGATACAAGAGCAGCTGCAGCAGGTACAGTAGTCACAAAGAGATTTCACCCTCTGATCAAGAAAAACAGAGTTTCAAATAGTTGCACCAACTTGAGTTGAACTTTAGTTGCACTTTGGTATAATTATCTTCAATAAATTATTCAATAGTCATGATGGTCTCCAGCCTTTATCAGATATCAGTGGTAGTGTTGGAGGTTTTTCCAAATGTTGGATCAAATGTCCAATAAACTTTGACATTACCGTTTTCCAGTCCTCCAATAATTCATAATGTGATGGTCCAAATGGAAGTGCTGTTGGTTTTCAAAAATAGTTAGGCATTGAGAAATCCCCTCCTCCTGATGGGGAGTGTTAACCCTGATGAAATCTTTGGGGTGATTGAGGACAGGGAGGATTACAAGAGGAGGTGAAGGACACTTTTTAATTTTTACTCGACATTTATCACCAGTGAACGGAACCAGATATTATGCTTTATAATTATTGCACCAGTGTTGCCAGGTTCGTCTTGCTAAAGGTTTATTTTTATGTCTTGAACTTTGGCAATCACCTCAGGAAAGGATGAATAGATTTTATCTTGCAAAGAATAATTTGGACAGGCACAGAAGTCAGATTGTAATAGAACTGATGTTTACTGTATGATTACGTAAATGGAAAAACTAATTAATAAAACAAAGATGGAAATGAAGGTTTCAAGAATTCATATAAAGGTAAAGTCACTCTCTTCTCTCTTGTCTTGTGTCTGTCAGCGGCTCCTGGCAGCGTGGCCACCGGTGACGCTGCTGTCTGACCTGGAGGACTGGCTGAAGAAGTTGGAGACTCGACTGAGCACGGAGAAAGAAGCAGCGCTCAAGGCAAAAGATGACGCTCAGATCATTAAAATCCTGCAGAACTATAAGGTGCTTATACATCCACCGTCTACACTGACTTTCTTATGTGCTTCTCTTTCAAGAGAGGTTCAATTTTATCAGTTATTTCAATGCCAGTGCTTTATTTTTAGAGACATTTTTGAGAAATTTACATGGCATTCATTGACATTGATCATTTGGTCATCCTTAATGTGTTTCAGCATCCTGTTCCCCTCACAGGTCTAACATTTTCTGTAGTTAAGGGGACACAATATCGTGAAACATTTTTTCATGCACTGGTCAATTTTGATATTTTAGGCTTTATTGCATCCAACATGTCTTGTTTTGGTCTAATGAAAAGAAAATGTCCATTAATACACATTTATTTGTTCATTACAATAATGGAAACTATAGCATTATTAATTAGATAGCCTCATTTGCATATTTAAACATAAAATACCTGAAAAAAGACACAATTAATTGTTTGAATGTGAATAATTGACTGGGGAAGTTTCATTGTTATATCTGTTAATTTCTTTTTATTTACCCTATTCACCTGTAGAGTCTCTACATATTCTTCACAAGGAAACATACATTCTTTGGGAATATCCAGAATTTGTCTCCGATTCAAATGTCCTTAACTTTTAAAGACAAAGATGAAGGAAAAAGAAAAATATCTATGATTACAATAAAAGCACTGCAAATGAGATACAAAGCTACAGTCAGGAATTGTATGAAATAAGCATATAAGGAGGAAAGGTTTCTGCTACGACACCTGAAATAAAAAATGAAAATCAAATCAATATACAGTTGCGCAATAAGGTGCCTCCATAATATCAGAAATGGATGATTTTTCATAGTACTAATAAGAGTTGAAAATTAAAAAACTTTTTTGAGTGTTTGTATTGCTGTAATTCTCTTTCTCAGGAGTCAAAGGCAGGCCTGGTCAATGGGCAGCTCCTTCTGGATTTCCTGTGCCAGTCTGGGCCTCGGGTGGTGGAAGTGGACAACAAGGATCTCCGCTCTGAATGTACAATGTTTGCAGAGAAACTTGGCACCCTCAGACTGCAGTGGCTGCACCTTCAAAGAGAGCTGGAAAGCCAGGTGTGTACATCAGCTACCGATGCACAGTAAAATCTGAAGTTAAATGATCCAACTGTGACCCTCTCTTGATTTTCTGGTCCAATATTTTTCATTAAATTAGGTAGAGCTAGCTAATGGCTTATCTAATCACTGGAACCCATTAGTCAAACTATAAACATAATTCATTATATGCTAACAGCAATGGAAAAAAGCTGTCCGACTAAAAAGAAATGTGACTTTTTATTACTGACTTTTGTTTCTTTGCATGAATCAGCAACTGTGTAGTTTTGTCCCCACAGATTGGTGAAGCTGAACAGGTGCATCACAAGTGTGCAGACAGAGAGAGACAGCTACAGCGTCTCCATGGCTGGATAGAGCAGCAGCAAAAGCAGCTGAATCAGAGGAAACATCCCACTGGTCAAACTCTGGCCTGTAAGACTCTGCTGGACTTAGAGGTACGGTAACAGGATGTGAGCAGCAAGTCTATGTTTGAACTGCCTCTCTTGCTGCTGTGCTCTGATCTTAGACTGCTTTGTTTTTCTTCCAGGCTGTTGTGGGCAGAGCGAAGGACGTGGCTGCAGCTTTGCAGATGCTGAAAACAACTCGAGTTCATGTTGACAAAGAAGAGGATCACCCCTGTGATATCTCTTTCTCTGGCCAAACAGAGATTGTGTGTCAGAGGTGTGGGGATCTTAGTCGGCAGGTAAAAATAAACCTGTTATGGCAGTGAGAGGCATGGAAACATTAGTGTCAGAAGAAAGTGAATCAAAGTTATTCACCGAGATTTTTAGCTAATGCCTAGTTTTAACCAAAACTGAGCAAAAAGGAGAGTGAAAATTTGACTTCCAACTGTGTGTTGATTAGGAACAAGACCCCAAATGAATGCTAATGTTGCTCCGTGTCTGCTGGATGTAGCTTATAACAGGCAAGTGTTTGCTTCCAGGTTAGCCATTGTAATTGTTTACTACCAGGGCCACGGAAATCTCAGCATAACTGACACGACTGTACGTTCAGAAGTTCATGGTTTATTAGCTGTAGTTGCCTCACTGGTAAACACACAGACGCTTTGGCAGTGTCTCTGAGCTCGGTGGATAGAGCAGACAGGCTGGGTGGCGGACCAACAGTCAGTGGTTGGTTCACTTGATCCATAATAACACAGCTAAGAAGGAACGGAAGGAAAGTATTGCAAGGGAACGCAAAAGTAGTAGTAATTCTCGCCATGACTGTTGGGACGCTCCATAGTTTGCTAACAAATTAGGCATGGCAATTGTTTGCTAAGATGTTAGCCATATTGACTTTATAAGGCCTTATTATTCAAAACAATTGTGTTATGGCCTGCAACAAGACTCCAATTGAATGCTATTTGTTGTCTGCTAAATATGTAATTGGTCACTGTTTGCCAACATGTTAGCCATGGCAACTTTGGGCTAACATGTTAGCAAATTAACTGCATACATAATATGTCAAATGTGTGTGATGCTCCACTAGTTCCCTAGTTCTGCCTCGGTGGCTATAAGGCTTTAAGCATAACTATATTAAGTCATACCAAGTGACCAATATTATCTGAAAATGAAGGAAAAGAAATCTTGAAGCAGCTAAATAGCACACTTAAGTTTATCTAACTTGTTTGTGTCCAGATTTTGCAGTTGTTTTTTAGTAAAATCTACAAAATAGAATACAAGTAAAAAGCATTATGCCATCACTTTTCATAAGCAGTGAAAGTGTTGGATGTGTACAACTAAAATTTCTCACCTCACAATTTCTCACCTGATGTAGTGCAAAAACAGCCTTCAACATAGAAAATTCTGGGGAACTGTTTATCTCTCTATGCCGAGTACAAACCAATAATACCCTCTTAAGTGTAGTCCTACTACTCTTGAATATATGAGTTATCTATGGTTTAGCATAATGCTCATTTTTGATTGTAGTATTGAATGCTAGCATGAAGCACCCAAACCAATGGTCCATCGGGAATGCCTGGATTTGCCAATACTTTTTACATCTTTATATAAAAGCAACAGGACAGTCCTATATTTCTTTAAAACAAGGAGTAAATTAATGTAAAGCGTGAGAGATGCTGCATCACCAAACATCATCCTGTCTTCCTTTGCAGATGGCAGCTCTGAGACCAGCTCTACAGCAGACTGTGGAGGAGTGGGGATGTTTAGAGAATGAACTGAGGGAAGTTTCTCTGCACACCACCAGGGTGCGCTGTGCTCTTCAGCGTCAGCCTTTGTTCTCTCTACAGCAGGCAGAAGGATACATGGATGTCCTCCAGGTGAGCAAAAGCACTTAACATCAGTGGCTTTACAGCTATAAGAAGAAATAATCACATGCTGTATTCTAAAATGAGGACCATCGCAGTAATTCACAGCTTTTAAGCCACAATTTAGAAAATCCAAAAAGTAACTCTGTCAAAGCTAGATGGAAGGGCTTTTAACCACATACAGACAAACCTGGCCATTACAGAGTCATTAAAGGTGTGGGTGTTTATGTATGTCAAACTCTCAGTACTTTCGGGTGTTTTGAAAATCTTAAAGGTGTTTTTCTTGCACAGCTCCTCCAGGAGAAGGCCAGCAGAGGAGAAGAGCTTTGGGCATCCGTGGACAAATTCTATCAGAGTCTTGTTAAGACACTTCATTGTGAAACAGCTCAGGCTCTGGATAATCAAATAGAAGGAGAGCGAAAAAGGTCAGTAGCCTGAAAACCAGAACAGAATCACTGTAATAAATTCTAACTTCATAAAAATGCAAATGACAGCACAAATGGATAAAGTGTTCTGTATGGAAAAATATCCTTCTATTCAGATGATCTGAAAAATACATTGTCAAAAGTCTGAAAACTGTTTGCTTGGTTTATGAACAGTTAAATATTTGGAGATGCATGGATTTCAGATGATAGCACTGAAATAAAAATATGTTTTCATGTATACATAATAACATTACTTCTACCCTCTTAACTCATCTTTTTGTCCTTGCATGGGTACATCAGAATCAGGAAGTAAGAAAAAAGTTCAAATATTATCCTAAAGGCAATTTATTGTGTGCTGTTTTAAAACTGAACATCTAATTTGTGTTCGAAAATGTCAATAAAATCAGACAACTGTAGCTTTAAAATGCTCATAAACATTAAAGAATTATATAGAGTTATAGAGGACTAATGTATTGTGTTTGTGTCAGGTGGAAGGACGTGGTGCAGGAGCTAAAGGACGAGCACATGAAGACTGCAGAGACACTTTCCCTCTGGCAGGAGTTCACTCACCTCTCTGATCAATGCGCCCTTCGACTGCAGAAACTGTGGCATCAGCGGGAGGAGCTGTCAAGATGCTCACCTCAACAAGACACGCAGGCCGCAGTTTACCTGGTAGAGGTGAGTTCAAGGTGCCTTTTAGGAGAGTTTGAATGTCTAGTGATTGTTGATTTGCAGTCAGGCAGCTGATAGAAAAAATGGCTCCCTTATCCCTGATGTACATCTACAGTAAACTGACTGATTTAGAATTCTTGAGGCCAAAAATAATTCTATATTTGAGAGTTTAAAATATGAAACATACCAGATGATAATCATTTTTTACATGAAGACATAACTATTGTACAGAACACTTTTGTTAAAGTAATTGTGTTAAGATCTTGATTGAGACATGTTACAGTAAGTAACAATTTACAGTTATGTTTCAGTCAACATTCAACTATTTAAAGTGTTTATTTTTTTACAACATACAGTGGTAAACTGCAGCTAATGTCCATTGACATTTAGTTGTTTTGCACATTCATGGACAAAAACAAGCTCCAAGTCTTTCAACCATGTAATTCTTTTCCCTTTCTAACCTCTTAAACTAGTACACTGAAAGGTCTATTTATGATTACTTGCGTCAGGAACATTTGTGGAAAACAGGCTTTCCATTATTCTAGAGGGAGAAAAACAGTTAGAATCTCATGAGCTTTGATTTTCGGCGCATTGCTGAACACTCAATAACATGGTGGAAGGCGGTCAATACTACATAATTCAATTCAATTAAAAGTCACACAAAAAAACATAAACAGATAAATGCTTCATTTGCTGTCCTCATCCTCTCATTCCTCGATCTAAGTGGCTGTTTTTTCTCTCACTCATTAGCAGCAGTTGCAAATTGCTGCTATGGATTTGCAAAGCAGCGTGGGAGATGTTCTCTCGGCTTCCAAGCCTCTTATTGGACGGCTAGAACCACTGGGCGCAAATTTAATCCAATCGGAGACCAGACTGCTGTCACGTGAAGTCCTGCTGCTGAGCCAGGCAACATCAGGAAAAAAGAAAAGTCTTCGGGTGAGGAAATGAGCAGAAATAATGTCTTAATTATCAATAAATTAATAGCAGAAATATTTTTTTTACTGTACAGGTTTTCAATTGTAATGACTCAGAGACAAGTTTCCCTTAAGTTTATTGTGAAACTGTTACTTAATGGTCAAAATTAATTAATTCAGGTTAATATTAAAATCACCTTTCTCTCTGCGTGCAGGAGGATTTGGAGCAACAGGAACTATTTAACACACGATTGGAGGCCCTTGAAAAGCAGACACAGAGCATACAGAATAAACTTAAGGCCAACATGAATGATACAGACTCTGTGAAGGTTGGTCAGAATCCCTGAACATTACTTCTATGCATCATGCACATTATACACATACTGTAAGATTCACCGTCACTTCTCTGATTATCTTCCATTGTGAATTAATCCAACAGAAATCTACAGTCTCTGTATACATGCTTACATTGCAAATCAAGAACTTCTAACAGTTAAATCAGAATACTTTTATCACAAAAATGTACACAAATATAGGCTTAAAAAACTTTAAAACATTTGTTGAGCTTATTAAAAAGAAACTTCATACTTTGTGTTTACTTTGCCCCAAAAAAACTAAATTATGTGAGCTGTATACCAAAACTTGAAGCACTATTAAGCCCCAAATATAAGTAAAATGAAGAATAATAATATGAGTGACAAAATCCAATAATAAAAACATTTATCTTCTTGTACTTTCAGTATTTCTTGCTATTTATAAGGCTCAGAATGTCCAGTCAATATTGTTCTCATAAGGTTGGGGACCTTTCTGTTCATTAACTGAAAATACGTCTGTCTGTGTTTTTCATTTCTCGGATGTGTTGGCAGGTTCTCTCGGAGCTCAGCGGCCTGTCTGCGTCACTGGTTGACGTCAGGGAGATGAGTGTGACCCATAACAACCATGAGACAGAGAGACTGCACATGCTCAGGAGGCAATGGGTTGAAAGCATGACTCATACCATGGATATGAACAGGTGAGAACATTCGACTCATAAAGATGCACAAACAAAAATCCATTTAGTGTGAAGTTGTGTTGTGTATTTTCATGTTGTTGCTTGTTAGTTGAATATGCACTAAAACATGAGCTATAATTGATATTTCTTTGTGCGTTTCAGTTATACTTTACCATGTTAAGAAATCCATCTTGTTATTTCATAAGACTAAAACAAGGCTTTAATGAAATGAAAACTTGTAACTTAAGATTTAAAGTCTGTGCTGTAACATTTTAAAGCAGATGTGTGCACTTTGAAGGAGGCTTCCGCTTGTCCTTTTTTGTATAAATTGTCATATTATTTTTTCTCTCCAGAGAACATCACGTTGATCATCAGCGCTCCCAAAACTTTCAGGAGAAGTGTATGAACTTGACATCTATCCAGAAGAAACTTGAGGAGGAATCAACATCCAAAAAACCTCAAAGCTACTCCAGCCTTCAAGAGATGCTCAATGTTCATCAGGTACAACACACTTCACAGATCCTCTACATTTCTTTCTTTTCATTTTTTTTGTCATTTTCTTCTTTATTTGGTTTCACATCTTCACAACCATTCAACATTCATCTTTAGATATGACCTTACATAGAGTGAACCATTTTTTCAGTTTTTTTTTAACACAAAACAAAACAAACCGAACATGGGGTGTCTTGAGTTTGAGAAGATAAATGAAATATAGACAAGTTATAAAGAGATGAATAAACATTTATTTTCTTTTTTTTAAAACAAAAGAAGAGCGTTTCAGGGAAATATACATTTTCCACTTTTTCCAAATTTCCTCAAATTTATGTTGCTGGAGCCTCATTGGAGAGGTAATTCTTTCCATTACAAAGATTTCATAGATAATATCGTACCAGCTCTCTATAGATGGAGCATTCGGCTGGAGCCATTTCCTTGTAATTGCTTTTCTAGCAGCAATACTTAGGATACCAAATAAGCGTTTTGATTTAATATTTGTAGAAGTTGAACATAAAAGGCCAAAAAGGAGTTCATCCCATTTAAATTGAATTTTTGTCCCAAACATAGTAACTAATTCTGAATGAATCTTACGCCAAAAGGCATTTAGTGATGGTGGTTGGCTTCCTGGGAGCCACAGTTCCTTCAGCAGCTGGAGCTGCCTGAGTGATGTGATTTCTGTGATTATTGCTGTGACTTTAGGATGCTTGTTTTAAATATTGAATATTACACAAAATGTTGTGTTGAACTCTCGCTGGTTTTACTGCTGAGTAATCAGTCAAATGAAAGATTTAAACTATGAATCTCCTCATGTTCTCTCTCCTGTTGTTATCTCTCACTCCCACAGAGTCTTCAGGCTGAAATAATTGTTGGACACCAGCTTCTGCAAGCTCTTCTCTGTCATGCAGTCGGGTTCATGGAAAAAGAAACGGGAGAGAAAAGGTAAGTGATGCATGACTCTTTGAAAACATCAAATGGCAGTTTAATACTTAACAAAAATCTTTGAACGTGTAACAGCTTAATGAGGTTGGAGCAGCAGATTCCTTGAGTAGCAGATTCCTCTTTTAAGACCTCATTTTCTCTGGCTCTTCACTTCATCAACAAGTTAATAAATTCACAGGATCATAGTGTTCCTCATTTTCACGAGTGTGCTCAGTTCAGCACGCTGCTCGCTTTGATTGGTCCTTCTAATTCATTTTGCATCACATTGGCACCAACATAGCCTCCATGATTCTTAGTTATTAAAAAGTTTATTGTTACACATTAAATGAAATGAAAGATTTAAAAGCATTAGTGCAGGTTAGGTAGTGCTGGAGAAATCTTTTATTGTTGTGTCAAAGTATTAATTACCACTAAGCCACACAACTATACGAGCTACTTACAGGCTTTCCTCTGGTGATCTCACAGCTTTGAGTTGGTTTCAGAGTATTTAGGTCAACATAAACAACGCAGACAAAAACTAACGCATAATACATCAGGAATGAGGGCTATTATTCATTGTCCAGCACGAAAGGAGTTTCTTGTTACTCCGCAGCACGTCAGCTTTCTCACTGCTGGTTTTTCTCCCCGTATTTTTGTTGTCAAGGTTCAAAGGTTTCTCTGCTTTCGACAGGCTCATATTTAGATAAGATTTAAATAGGACATGACAACCATTTCAGGAGAAAAAGGGGAGGTTAGACTGAAAAAGGTAGAACAATAAAGATTATATGTAAGGTCAGTGATTCAAGTAGTATTCAGATCAATTACTGAAGTAAAAGTGTGAACACCACACTATGAAAATGCTGAATTACAAGTAAAAGTCCTACATTCAAAGCCTTAAAGGTCCAGTGTGTAGGATTTTTAGCAACTGACCAGCCCTCGTCCCACCCTCCCCTACAGTGGCCACAAAAAACACAAAAGGCCCTCTCCAGAGCCAACGTTTGGTTCGTCCATCCTGGGCTACTGTAACATGGCGGTGCAACATGGCGGACTCTATGGAAGAGGACCCGCTCCCTCTGTAGATATAACAGGCTCATTCTGAGGTAACGAAAAACAATTCTTAGCTTCAGGTGATTATACACTAGTGAAACCACAATTATGAATATTATATTCAATTTCTGCCAATAGACACCCCTAAATCCGACACACTGGGCCTTCAAGTAAAAGTATGCAAGTATTATCAGCAATGTTGTATATTTTGTTGAGTTGTGTACTTGCATTGTCCCAAATGTTTCCACAATGTTTAAAAATCTACATCAGCGATCTGTGTTCAGATGCAGTCAGGTTGATAAATGGGAGTGAAGATAAATCCTCAGATAAGATGACATTTCTTAATCCCAAAAGTCCCAAAAGCTAAAAGTAATCTCAGCTCTAGGACCTTTTTAATTGTGTGATTCTACCATTTGTGGATTGATGAATGTTTTACTCATCAGTTTTGGTATGTGGACCGAAACGAGCAAGTTTCATATTGGCATCAGTATTTAAAAAATCTTGCTCTCTGTGTGGGTGCCATGCCACAGGGAAACTGTGTTATTAATCTGAGTCATCAGAGCGTGCTGGTGCAGTCTTGTGTTCGTCACAGACCCTGTCATCTGATAAAGTAATTAGATCTGAGGTTTTTTGGTTGCATTTAATTCTTGGCCAGTCAGACTTGTACACATTGGGTGTTTGCTGACACACAACAGAGGATCCGTGTGTGCAGGTGTTTCCTTCCCTGGAACAGTCACAGTAGATGTCTCTTTCCCTAAATCATCTTTGGAAAGCTTGGAGAGAAATTAAATATTTTTAAGGAGCCAACTGAAATTTTGTTCTCTTACCCCTGCTGAGATTTCTACTTTGGACTTTAAGACCGTCTTAAAAACCTGCTGATTTTGTGTTGATTTAGCAATTGGCCATGAATGAAGTATGACAGACTCATTTGTATTTTTTCTTGTTCTACCATGTTACGAAATTTAGCATCATAGACTTTCCTCATAAAATAACTCAACCCATGTCACAAATATTCCCCTTGAGATCGCATATTTCTTTCCCACTCATCCCCCATTTCTATATTGAATTTATGTCATAGCAGTTTTGTTTGTCTCCAAATATAAAAAATCTTTTGTTCCTTGCAGATCTGAGCTCATGACACAAGCGGCCTGTGTGAGGCAGAGCTGGTTGAGCTCTGTGGCTCTGGTTGGCCAGCGAAGGTCCTTGATCAAAGAACAACTGGGTCAGTGGAGGGTCTACCATCGTGGCTTGAAACTTTTGTGGAAGCTGTTGAGGGACGTTGACCCCTTACTGCCTCCTGCTGGACCTGCTCTGTGTGCACTGCATCAGCAATGGAGCTGCAGGGATGATTACCAGGTAAGAAGTGTACTGTGCTCCTACTTCTGTGTGTCAGCTTCTTTTATCAACGGGCAAATTGTGGTGGAAAAGTAAAGTTGTGTGTAATTAAAATGACTAAACGACAGGCACTGTCTCTCCCCACATCTTTCAAAGTGTGTTGAAGACGCTCTGGGTCTCCACTCCGCTGTGTACACACAGACACTGGAGGCTGGTGGACATTTATGTGAAACTATGACAGAGTCAGAGTGTCAGAGCCAACTGCAGTCAGAGCTCCAGGCTGTACGGGAGGCCTGGGAACGAACCAGCTCACTGCTGGAAAGGAGACGAGACCTGGTCACCACAACTGTTCAGGTAACACCAACACTGTTTTAGTTATTATTATCATTTTTATGTTAAAACTTACAATTGATTTTGTTGTGTTTTAGAATAAAACTACACAATCAGACGTCTAAATATGATCCCAAAAGACTTAAAGTATTAAGCTTTTCAAATTAAAAGGCGAACATAAACATGGCTGTCATGCTGATATACAGTAGATATCTTTCTATAAATTAAACTCAATCAAAGAACAACAGGATATTGTTAACTACAGCCAAGGGAGCTTACAGATTTCCCAACTTGTCCAAATTTCTCTTTTTTGTTAACTTAAAGTGGGAACAACTTTTCCCTCCTAGCATTTCCAAGTAGTATTATTGTTGATGCCGCTGTTGCAAAGTCAACTGGACGTGAGTTTATTCAAGCATTTAGTCTATAATAGAAATGGATCCCCAGTTAACCTTTGTTTTTCCCAGGTGACCGTGTCACCGTGGCAGACAAAATTGTATAGTGAGGTTTCTAAGGAACCAGTGTAAATGCTGCTGGTCTCATAAGTTTATATCCATTACATTGTGCAATCAACCTTTACTTCTTATTGATAGCAATTGAAGCAGAAAATCATAATATACACCTATTCAAAAACTACTGTGCTAACCACGTCTATTGTAGATGTGATTTAAAAAAACAGTTAGCTGACCTTAAAGGGAATATTTGCCACTTTTTATGTGGATGTCCAATCAGTGTTGATGGTAACTGTCATCACTTGAAGCAATAAATTCCGATATTGACCGAGAAAACTGATCTTCTGACACTAGTCATGTTATTGGTGTTATTTTTAACCCTTAGTGTAAACACAGGGTGTGCTGCCCATTCATAAACAAAACTGGTTGTCTTGCTTGTAAACCAGCTACATTTCCAGCAGTCCTGGACTGTCTGCTGGATTCCATAGAGGTGGTGGGTGAGAGGAGGATGTTAGCCAAGCTGACGTCAATCATGGACAACACCTCTCACCCCCTGCACCAGACTGTTGAAGCCTTGAGCAGCTCCACTGTGTTAGAAGGAGCGCTACCACAGATCATTCATCCCCACAGCCATCAGACTGTTTAACTCAAACACTACCTGAACAATCACTTTCCACTCACTTGTTTTTTGTAAATATCTTATTTTTTTCTATTTATTTTCTATTTAACTTTATGCGCATTTGTCTGACTCTTTTTTCTGTACTTGTGCATCTAGAGCTGTTATAACAAGTGAATTTCCCCGTTGTGGGATAAGTAAAATCTATCCAATCTAATCTAACAGTGAAAACGGCATGATGTAGTGGACAAGGATACATTTTTGCTCACAATGCATCCTGGTACATGTAGGAATTGCTGGCATTCAGCTTTCTCAGTCAATATAGCAGCCACTGAGGACTTTATTGCTTTAGTTGACTACATTTGCCAACAGCACTGATTGGACATCTACATCAAACATGCCAGATTTTCCCTTTCTGTACAGCTTTGGACTGATAAAATCCAAAAGAACATGTGTTACAGTATTAACATGGAGCAGGAGGTGTCAGCTTTTCATGACCCATATCCAGGACCTGATCCTACTCCAACACACACACACACACACACACACACACACACGCACACGCACATGCACGCACACACACGTACAGAGGAGCTGGTGTGTTGCCCTGGCACTGACCTTCAGCCAGGGATCAAAGAGAAGCTCAAATCCAGAGACGGCTGGTTATCACTGTCTGTCCCTTTAATTCCATCACTGCTATACTGCAGTGCTCATATATTGTACAGTAACATAGGCACATACCTGTGATCTAATAAAATACTGTAATAATAGTAAAATAAACATACATTAGGTATGTAGGAGCAATATTACTGGCTGTCAGGCAGAAATGTTTGACAAGCACTGATTGTGTAATACGTCAAAGCTCTGACTGATCAACTGTTGTATGAATGACAGAAGAGCTGCGCAGCTTCATGGTTTGTGTTACTTGGAGCATTCGGATGTTTTGTTACCCAGGTCCAGTAAGGTCAGGGAAAGTTGTGTTAACCCCTTTAAGATAAACAGGAGAGGGAAATCCCTCCGAGCAACATGTCAAAGATCACACAGAGAGAAGCATTAATGAACAAAGTACAACTGACAGCAAGAGGCCAACTTGGTCATTATATTATGGTCAGAAAGATGTTGTTGCTGTAGTTTTTCTCCATTTATTGAGGCTATGACCCTACCTTTTGTTGGATTTACACAGTCTCGGTCCTTTCAACATCTGACATGAATGATTTAGTTTCACAAAGCATTGTAAAGACTTACATTGGTGGGAATATTTTGAAAATGAAGTCATTTAAAGGAAGCACACCTCTTTGTTTCTCATCACTTTACTGCCAAGGCAAAACCGCCAAACAGGTTACTTCTGCACTGATTTGTGTTGTCCCTATTTCATCTTTCTGCAGCCGAGGTCTCCGTAGTTAATCATCTGTCAGATATTTGTTAAAGTGACTTTCCTTCCTCTGTGTTCTCCTGTTTAGAAGTGGTCTCAGTGTCAGAGTGGGATCGCCAGCATCTTGTCTGAACTGGATGAGCTGGAAACTAAGCTAAAACAGCCGCTGCCTGAAAGACTGCAGGGCTCTGAGGAGGAGAAACACATTCAGGTAATTACAATACATGTAGTCTGTGTGTATATATATGTAACTTGACTGTGTTCCTATTCCTAACTGCTAGAATAGAATAAATGACAGCCCTTTCTACTACCATATATAAAATACAAGACATTTTATAGGCTCTTGTCAAGTAGGCCTTTAATAACAGAACACTGACGTAGAAGTGGTCCATTAGTCTCTGGTACATAGAAAGCATTATGCTGTGCTTGGAATGGAAAAAAATAAGCACCTGTACTCCCCCTATTCATGTGTTGGCGTGGGGGGTGGGGGTGTAGAGGAGGATGCTCAAGTGGTTTATACAGCGGCTGTCAAACACAATTTCTCCTGGTGCTCTCCATGGCCAGTCCGACTATGCCGGCGTGAGCGCGTCCCTGGATACTTTCTCTTCTCTCTGATTTTAGTTTGTCACACAAAAAACACTTCATGCCCCGACAGAGAAAAGCAGTCAGGTGAGAACGGGAAGGTCAGCCTCATGTACTTGTAGTGCCCCAAAGAGTATTATGTAGATGTTTACTGGTGAGCACCAGAACACTTTGAGCGCTTGCATTATCCAAAATAATGTGAGAAATCTAATCTTTATGTAATAAATCATGATTTTATTTTTATTTATGTCTACCAACCTCACTTACTATTGAAACAAGCACAGTACTTCAAAACAGTTTTCTTTATTATAAATGTTGTACAAATGGAAGAGTAGAGTGATCTCACTGAAAATCGTTTTAATTGTACATTATATATAACATTAAAGCATAAAGTTGAAAAACAAGTCCTAATAGATCATCAGCATGAATCTGTTGGATGGTCAGCTGTACTAAAAACTGACCAAAGTTCCCCCACCCCTCAACTCCATCAGTAGCTACCCCCCATCCCACCAGAGTGCCTCTGAGTTCCCCCCCTTTCCCTTATTTAATACCCCCATGCTTTCACTCCCCTCCCCCTTTTCTGCCCCTTCTACCCTCCCCCTGTCCCGTCCACAGCCCTTTAATCTGGACAGTCGGAGCGAGAAAGAGGGACAGCAGCGTGAGCACACGGCTTGTACATGGCTCTCTGAGCTGGTGTTAAAGTGTCTGTGTATGTGTGTGTTATGCAGGAGACGGAGCTCTCTCTGCAGCGTTTGGCCAGTGGATTGAGAGACCTGGCCACCATGAAGACGGACCTGTCCCAGTATGTCGCGGCCGGCGACTCGGCTCTGCTGGAGCAGCAGCTGGAGCAACTCCACGGTCAATGGGAAGAGCTGTGCATGAAGGTGAGATCTGATAGAAAAGAAATGCAGAGGGAGAGAAAGAATAGGGGCCATAAAGTGACCCAGAGGAAGTGAGAGGTTGTAGATGGTGCAGGTGGATAGGACGGATTAAGGGGGAGAGACGGAGAGAAGGAGGGAAAAGTTGCTACCAGCGGTGTCTTGGCTTTGACCAGCAGCAGCAGCACAAAGCCTCTGCACCACTGGGGCTGGACACACACACAGGCACACACACACACACACACACACATACAAACACACACTCATTTGTTTGAGAAAAGAGCCACCATGTGCAGGTTCATGGAGGGAAAATTACAGCATCATGTCTCCTTGTTAATACTTTCCTCTCCCACAGATTAAATTTTGTTTTCTTAACATTTCTTCTGCAAAAGTGCTAAAACTGAAACTTTTTGTTTGGGTTGGACACGTCTGGATTTATCCAAGTCTTTTTTCCTGCTTTTATTCGTCACAAACATAAAGAAAAATATAAAGAAAAGTGTAGCATTCTGCAGTTTATCAACATGTTTTTAAATAGTCACTTGACAGCTTTTCAGGTTGTAATTAGCACCTGACTCAGACTCACTGGGCTATCTGAACAATCACATGAAACTCTCGACAGAACAGGCCATTAATTCTGTAACTGCATTGTTGGTGAAAGCAGCTCTACTGTATGGACACACAGGCTCAAATTCCTACAGTTAAGTCTTTTGGCTTAAACACAAACACACTCTTGTTCCTAAGAAACCAACGGTTATGACATGCTTGGGACATTTTTGTCAGTTATTAGGGGTTACAGGATAATTTGCAGTCGTGCTAATTGGGTCCCCAGTCAGGCCGGCTGCTTCCACCTGCTCCTTTCTTGGCAGGAGCTACTGGGATGCAGCAGATGCAGCAACAGCAGCCAGCAGTTTGACCAATCATGAAGTTTTCCGTTGATATTTGGTGTTCTGTGTGTTGGAGCCTCTTTTATTATATGTACAAACATGCTATCTGCTTATCTTAGCTGCATAATTCTTCCCATGTTTGTCCAAAAATGGAACATTACCTGAAAAGAATATACTTCAGCCATCACAAAATTTCATTTTTTATGATAATTTTTGCTAAATAGTGAAACTGATGGACAAAAATATAAAGTGAGGTTATTTGAGAAAGCACAGACAATTTTAAGCTGTTAAATCACACAAGATTTTTCATCCCTATTAATTCCTGACATGGCCGGGGGGCATGGATCTGAGCCACAACAGTTTCCTCTGCATAGTTAACAGGTTGTAGGTGGGGGAAGCCACTGGAATGGGCCCGATGAGCAGATGGCCTGGCTGGGCTGAAGGGATTCAAGGGACAGGCTCTATTGTTCCAGGGGAAGCACAAAGTCCTCACGGGGTGACGGCAGATCACAATGCACCCTAAATTCTCCAGAGTCCAAAAAGGCCCAGCGGTTGTTAGTTCGTTAAAACCAAAGCACGGCTCATTTAAATCAAATAAATGCCACGGAGCGGTAAAATATAGCTGGTTCAAACATGCCCCGAGGGCTCGCTAAGCCCTTTAACCTCAAAAAGATCATCGGCCCCCTCCTCAGCGATGTAATGGGGGGTTTTCATGGCATTAAGCTGTCATTAGGAAAATGGACCTTGTTAATTTTATTAACCAACCAGAGTCCCTTTAGGGATTTCTCTCAATTCAGTTGATGACTGACTCTGATACAGATTAAATGCTTCAGTGTAATAAAACACTTAATATTCAGTTCATTTTTATGTAATCTGTTGTATTGAACAGTACTCTTTCACATTACAGATTTTGAAAGACTTCTCTTCAGTTTTTATCAGGTTATGTTTCCCTATGAACTAAGCTCAGATCTACAAAATGCACTGTTGTGTAGGAGAATTAGGTCAGATTTTTCCTGGAACATACCAGGAAGTAACATAACCAATAACCCTGTTTCAGACTGGATTGACATTTGTCAAAATCCAAGTGACAGGCCCAGCACAGTTAAGATCTGTTTCTGTGTAGTTGTTCCCAGAAAGTCTATTTTAAATTTGGCAAAGGAAGTAGCTAATCTTGTAACTGAGACACATTTGTTTTACTGGTGTAAATGTTGTCGGTCTAATGGTTTGTTTAAAAGCCATAAATCATGTTTAGAGCTTTGTGTGGATAAGGCTCCAAAGTCACTGGTTCGTCAAAAACGGTCATCTGGTTTATGGCTTGAACTAACGGTTATTTGAATTATGGATTAATCTGCAGATTATTTTCACGATTAATCGATTGTTTGTTTAATCTATAAAATGTCAAAACATTTTGAAAAAATGCTCATTACAGTTTCCCCAAAGCCCAGAGTCACATCTTCAAATTGCATCTTTCCAACCAACGGTCAAAAATTTACTATCATGAGTGACAAAGAAAAGCAGCAAATCCTTAAATTTAAGCAGCAAGAACCAGAAAATGTTGAAATGATTAACATTTATCAAAATAGTTGCAACTAATCATTGCAGCTCTAATCTCGTTACCCTTAACTAACAATGATAGTGGCATCAAATGTTGCTGCAAATATCAAATAAATGCTTCTGTAATACCGAAATGCTGTCAGTCATTCTAACTGCAGCTTAGCCTGAACCACAGGTGTCCTACAAGCACAATACAGTCTTGAAATTGCACCAGGCAGTTTTCACCTGTCTGCACAATGTGAAATCATAAATTGGTGATTACCGGCCCACTGATACTTTCTTTGACATCATAAAGCGTGCAATAGTGTGCAAAGCTACTAAATGCCACTTTTATCACTTTGACTCTTCCAGGTGTCCGTGCGCAGGCAAGAAATCGCAGACCGCCTCAACGCCTGGACCATCTTCAACGACAAGAACAAAGAGTTCTGTGATTGGCTGACTCAGATGGAGAACAAGGTGTGCCACAGCGGAGATCTGAGCATCGAGGAAATGGTGGAGAAACTAAAGAAGGTACAAACTATGAGGAATATTAATATCTTCCTTATACAACTGTCCACACAATACTACACCAGGACATGGACAGGCTATTTTTTATTTATTATTATTTTTAATTATTTGGGTGAAATTGGAGTTTCCTAACCTAAAATCTAACTTAATTAGAGCTTGTTTTGCTCCCGTATGTACATTATGAAACATTAATGTAGGTTCTTCTTGCTCTATATTCCCTGAAAATAGCACATTCTCTAATGCCCAAAATCCATGATTAAGGCCATGGACACCACTTGTTTATGTTAAAATCCATACATGAGCAACATGCAGTACAGTATGTTGTTTATAACAGATGGTGGCCTGGAATGAAATGCCTGCATGTCCTTTTGTTTCGAACACAACAGTTGTCCTTTCAGTGACTGAAAGCCTTTTGTAGCTTCCTGTTACATCATGAAGCATGCTCATTTAGTCAAAGAGATAATAATTGGTTTGAACGTTGCTGGATTGTTGTTTTGAGCTATTAGATGAGAAAATTAGAGGGAATGTGATCAACCCTTTTAAACTATTTGGATGGTGATAGCCGACTGCTCCGGGGCATGGACACAGGTGTTTCGCATGTGGAATGAATGGGACACTGAAACTTTGAAGCATCCCGCTTTATTTCAAACTGAACTGAACCCTCACTTAAATCTTTAACAAAAACGATTATATCAAGATGGAGATGTTTACCTCTCAACATTATATATATTCTGTAAATACAAAATATTCTGATGATTATTATGTGGTAGAAAGTCATAATTATGAGATAGAAAGTTGAAATCATGAGATAATGGATTTCTTTTATCACATAATTTTGACTTTGAGAGATACAAAGTCATTATTATTATTGCTTTATTATTTATATAATAAAGCATCATGGTATCATGTCATGTTTCCATAGGACTGTATGGAGGAAATCAACTTGTTCAGTGAGAATAAGAGCCACCTGAAGCAGCTAGGTGAGCAGCTGCTGTTAGCCAGTGATGAAGCCAAGCATGCCCAGGTCCACGGCTCACTGCTGGAGGTCAACCAGCGCTGGCACAACCTCTTCCACCACATCGAAGCCAGGTGAGAGAGCAGCCACAGCTGTTTAGGTTCAATTTACTATGTATTTGTATAAAGTAAGCCCTTTGAAGAAGACCCGAAAGGACAGAACAGATTTGGACTTTCCACTTTCCAAAAGGAAAAGGGTTGTTAGATTAAAAATCAAGCTGTGTGTAGGCGTGTGTTAATGGTTTTTCAGTTTTGTCGCGTAACACACTAAATGTCATCCTCTTATTAGCCTTCTCAGCGAGCACCTTTCACAGCAAAGCCACTCTACATTTAAAGAGCATCATTAAGGACTGAATGGGTTTGAACTGGGAGCCTGTAATTAAACAATGGCTCTAATGTGAATCCATCCACCTGCTGTTGTGCTAGTCGTGCTCTGCAGCTGTCAGGAATATGTCCTCTAATGTACAGACTGTAGGTTAAGCCCCTGTGATATTAAACTGTTACTGCCCCCGACACCCCCTCCTCCTCAGACAGATGGAGAGTCCTGTAGAAGAGCAGGAGATACAGACTCCTAGACCTGCACACTCCGCCGACCCCACCCGATACCACCACCATGAAAAAAAAGCTGTGCTTAAGTCTCAGACAGTACCATATGTCCCCTTGTCCACACTGACTCCCCCAGCCCTGTTCTAGTGTGTCAGAGTGGGAAAACATGTGGGAGGGCGGGTGGGTTAATGTGGGGAGGGGCTGGGTCTGTCGGCATGCATTAATTCTCAAAGTGAGGTCCCCTCAAAGATTCAGGGGGCTTGATCCCGGGCAGGCAAGATGTGGTCACTCTGGGCTATAGATAATAGGTTCAGTACATGTTGAAATGATGAAAACTAAAAAAAGAAAAACTATTCTTTTAGTTTATCGGCTAGGATAATTAATAGTTTGACACAATGCAATAAATGAGTAGGCTTAACATAAAAAGTGTATTCTATAATGGATGTAGCCAGCCCGGTTACTAGTCAAAGCACATAAAAGTAAAATAATGGAATTAAAAGTACATGTACAGTAAAGAGCTGCATCAGTACAGCAACAGGAGTAAATGTCAGTTGGAGTTTATAGTCTCTGAGTAACTTTGAGGCCTCCTGTGGTCAGCTGTACTTTGTTAAATTCATCCTCCGACCATACATCCTCACTTATCCTCCGGCCCTTTTCTGCTCCGTTTTCTCCACCCATTCTACTCTTGTCCTTTTCCTCATCAGGGACCCCTGCCCGGGTTTTGTGTCTTTGTTGGGCCTCCGCATGAAGCTGCTGGTCTTTGTTAGGCTGTCAGAGGTAGAGAGGCAGTGAAAGAGAGAGAGAGACAATTTAGTTGACTAGGATGGTTGTTTCTGCAGAGGGGGAAGAGCATTTTCTGGACAGAATTTACACTCACTCTATTATGTCTTCATTACACGGACATAAACATGAGGCCACATAAACTACACACACAAACGTCCACTGACTATACACTGTACATTACTCCTGAACTTTGACAAGGTTTTGGAATCAGTTAGATTTTCTTACTGGTGTTAATCTAGCACCTGAGGTTTGGAACAAATACTAGCAATAACACATCTTTCAATTCATTATTTTGTTTTGTTTTGTTCTTTAAATTCCCTCGGTGCATGATTTTTTTAATGTTTTCGTAACACAAACTGCTGTGTAAAAACCCTATATGTAAAAAAAAAAAAAAAATGTAAAAAAGAAATTGTGTTGTATAATGACAAATTGATCTTGAATCTGAATATTTAAATATCTGATCAAGATGAATGATTTGTATTTGATTCCAATTACCAACATAGTATTTGATAATACTTTTGGTCAATACATCTACTTCTCTTTAGGACTTAATATTGTTTTATGGATAGTGGCAATGTGATACCAGAGTTTCAATGTTCAAAGTGTATTTGTCATTTTACAACACAGGGTTATACAACAAAATGCAAGTTGCAGTCCCTTTAGGCAAGAAACAAGAACAAGAAAAACTATTATTTCAGTAGAAAGAGCAAATCATTACTTTTTCTGATACCTTATTAGAAGAAATAAATGTGTCACTCTACAAAACCTTTTTAGCAGTGATAGTAGCATCACATCTCCAACAAGGCTGGTTTGTCACATACTGTGGTTTATGACCAAATTCCTGCAGTAAGTAATCAAGTTCCCATTCCCTAACCTCAGCTGCACATCATCAGCTCATTAGCAAACTAAGATTGTGAATCTGGTAAATATTACCTGCAAAGCATCAGCATGCTAAGTTTCACTGTAGGTATGTTAGCATACCAGCGTTTGCATTTTGCGCAAATCACCACTCTGCTTAAAGCTGCTGTAAGCGTTGTCGTCATTTTACCTAACTTTCCTGCTAACTTTTACTGCGTGAGCAGGAGGGGGAGAGACGAGGGTTACTAACCAAACATTGTGATTACTGTTGGAATATAGAGCTCATTTTAATAAGAAAATAACATTTACAGCAACTTTAAGTACAGCCTCAGATCCATTAGCGTGGCTGTAGATTCATGCTCTTGTTCATTCAACAAAAGAAGCGAAAACTTTAAAGCTTAAAAAAGATAAGAAAACATAATTTTTTCAAAGATGGTACATGAACTTAAACTTCATTGCAATTCTGCTCCTAAATCTAAACTAACCACTTGAAGAAGAAAGAACCATTCAAAATAACAACAGCTCAAACCGGATCGGAAAAGATCTTAAAGGGCTCTCACACATTCACACACTCTACTTATCCAAAGTCTTCCCAATGTCCGGCATCTGTTGGGACCCTTTCATGCATTCTTCAGCCTGCCACTTACACTCACAGCTGTTTTTAGTGCTTATTATTTTGGTGGAGAGTGTCTCCCTCTCGGCCCCCGACAGGCCCTGCTGGACCTCGGCAGGAGAGGAAGGATCAAATGGGGAAATTAACTCAAACTCCTAAACGGGGCACACTTCAGGCTTTTAATTCAGCCGCAGAAGAGAGCTCGTATTGTCCCAAGCGTTGCTATGACTCCAGTCAGTGTGGCGTGTGGCGCGCTGCGTGTGTGTGTGTGTGTGTGTGTGTGTGTGTGTGTGTGTGTGTGTGTGTGTGTGTGTGTGTGTGTGTGTGTGTGTGTGTGTGTGTGTGTGTGTGTGTGTGTGTGTGTGTGTGTGTGTGTGTGTGTGTTCACTCACGAGGGGGGTCAGTTGCCATGGTGACTGGAAGTTTTAGTATAAGATACCTGAGAATGTTGTAGGTTAGTGAATAGCTAAGCTGTTTATTCTGTTCTCTTTGAGTTCCCTTTGACTTTCTTTCTGTTCTTCAGTCTTCCTTTTTTCTGTCTGTTTCCTTCTTTTCCCTCTTTTTTGTCTTTTTTTCTGTCTTCATACATTTTTCTTCATCTTTCACTCTCTTTCCCTCTTTCTTTCTCTTGCTGTCTTCCTTTGTCTTTTTCCTTTTTTGTTTTTCTTCCTATTTTGTTTTTGCTGTTTTATTTTTTGTCTTTCTAACTTTTTCTTACTTTTGATCATTCTTTCTGCAATTCTTGTCTTTCTTTGTGATTCATTTATTTTGTTCAAACATATGTATTTGTAAGAGAGGATGTACAAGAAGAAATGCTTTGTTACAGGATTTTTTTGTTTTTTTTTTGTTTTTCTCTTTCAATTTCCCAAATTCACATTTGTTGGTTGAAACGGGAAGCAAATGGTGGTCTCAAACAACAGTGAGCCAAGAAACATACGTATGAAACATGAGAACATATGAAAAGTTATGTCCAAAATGACTACTTGAACACAACCCACAACTGTTGAAAGTGAATTGAAAGTAGACATTATTTCATCTTAAATGGTCACAAACCGAAAAGGGTTGAGAACCACTTGGTTAGATATTAATCCGTGTAACAAAAAGAAAAATACATATGTTGCACACAGTCACAATTGCTTATTTAAATATGGATTGCTAAATATGAAATATGGATCCTACAAGTTATTAAACTGTGTGTGTGTGTGTGTGTGTGTGTGTGTGTGTGTGTGTGTGTGTGTGTGTGTGTGTGTGTGTGTGTGTGTGTGTGTGTGTGTGTGTGTGTGTGTGTGTGTGTGTGTGTGTGTAGGGTGAAGAAGCTGAAGGAGACTCTGGTGACGGTGCAGCAGCTGGATAAGAACATGAGTAACCTCCGCTCGTGGCTTTGTCGCATGGAGGCCGAGCTGTCCAGACCCATAACCTACAGCGTCTGTCACCACCAGGAGATCCAGAGGAGGCTGGCTGAGCAGCAGGTAGCCCAAAACACACACAACCAATGTCTTCCTTGTTTTTGTCTTCGTTTTTTGTTTCCTTGTTCTTCCCTCTTCTTTTCTATTTTGTGACATTGTTCTAGTTGTGTTGTGTCTTTGTCTTCACCGTATTGTGTTGTTTTAATTTCATAATTTAGTTTTTCTGGTTCACCATCACTCCCTCTCACTCTTTGTCTCTTTATGATTAATAATTCATATCTGTCCTTTGTTTAATTTTGGGAGTGGTGGTGGGAGCCGCTGTCCTGTGCATCAGTGGGCTGATGTTTTAACACATGGTTTCACTGGCATGGACTGATGCGATGTCTGTGTTCGTGTGCGTCCAGGAGCTGCAGAGGGACATCGAGCAGCACACGGAGGGCGTAGCGTCAGTGCTCAGTCTGTGCGATGTTTTGCTGCGGGACGAAGATGCTGCTGGTGGCACTGAGGCGGAGAGCGATTCCCTGCAGGAGACCAGCCACAGCCTGGACCAGCGCTGGAGGACCATCTGTGCCATGGCTCTGGACAGGAGGCTCAGGTAGGAACTAAAAACACACACGTACTGTACAAATAAATCAGTCAGATCAATGCGTACCAAAATCAGTCATGCATCCCAGTTTTGAAGGTGTTACTCAATTGGACAACTTAACATTGTTGGGTTCTTTGTCTAATACTATTGGAACTGGTATAACACCCATAAACATATTCTGAAGTTTGCAATAGGCTACAGTATACAGTATATAAACAATACTTCATTTACATCCAATAAACTGTATCCCTCTGCAGTCAATCATGTTCCATTTAGTTAATTTCTAGTCAAATCAATCATTTAAATGGAAATAGAACATTTTGATTAGGAACTTATTTTTACTTTACATTTTAAAAACTCAATAATTAAGTTCCAGGCAAGGTTTACATCTGGAAGAAAAAGCCCCGTATATTGATCAGAAAAGCCATAGAACAGCCTCCACAGCAGACTGTAACTCCAGCATGATGTTTCCTTGTAGGATCGAGGAGACGTGGAGACTCTGGTGCAAGTTCCTCGATGACTACTCGCGGTTTGAAGATTGGCTCAAGATGGCCGAGCGCACCGCTGCCAACCCGAACTCTGCAGACGTCCTTTATACCGTCGCCAAGGAGGAGCTCAAGAAGTTCGAGGTCAGTTGTGTGAATAGGAGGTCTGCAGACTGAACTGCCTTGATGGCGCTGCGTTCTGTTTGCTTGTTTGGTTATAGGCTGTACCCTATTCCAATTTTCTGTTAACAGCAAAAAATTTAAGATACATCAGTGTAAACCAAGCTGAGTTTATTTGACATTACGGCCAAAACAATTATTTTCAATTTGAAGTAATCTGCTGATTATTTTATCACAGTTGTATTTGATGTTATGAGAAGGATGTTGTGGAATAAACGCGCCATCTGTCCACAAAGACTAGCTACAATATTTAGAGACATAATCATCTCTTATGTTTTTTTTGCTCTTTTTAGGGTTTCCAAAGGCAGGTCCACGAGCGGCTGACCCAGCTGGAACTTGTCAACAACCAGTACCCGCCGCCTTGCCAGGGAGAACCGCACTGACCGAGCCAGCCAGCTCAAAGCCATGGTCCACGAAGGCAACCGGCGCTGGGACACCCTGCACCGCAGAGTGGCCGCCATCCTCCGCAGACTCAAGGTACAGGACAGGACAGAGAGCGGCACACAGCACTGCTTTTTAGAATACATCTTGCCTGCTATCTAATAAATATATGTAGAGATATTTACTTGTCATCTCTTTCCTCCATCTCTCCGTCAGTATTTCACCACCCAGAGGGAGGACTTTGAGGGCACCAGGGAGAGCATGCTGGTGTGGCTGACCGAGCTGGACCTGCAGCTCACCAACGTCGAACACTTTTCAGAGAGCGACGTCCATCACAAGATACAGCAGCTCAATGTGAGGACACACTGAATGCACAGACACTCACACACACACACAGACACAGCTGACTGTTGTATGGCGACAGCACAGGGAGCAAACTGCTCTCCTCAGTTTAATTTTCTGAACAAAGTGCCTCCTTTTAAGCCTCTGTGTCTTTTTTTATCATGACTAAAAGTTCACTTTGTGCTCAAATTTTTCAGCTTTTAGAGAAACTGCGTGTTAACATGGTTGAAAACTGCAGCCAGAGCCTTAACAGTGGCTAATTTTTAGGACGGTTTCTGATATGGTTCATTCACCATGGACACTGTCCTTTTGGTAGTCAACATTCATACGTTTTCCTGACTGAGTCTTTTGTTCCCGCAGAGTTTCCAGAAGGAGATCACCCTGAACACAGAGCGCATTGATGGACTGATAGTGTTTGGAGAGGGTCTGATCCAGAAGAGCTCACCGCAGGACGCAGCTCTGATCGAGGACGAGCTGGAGGAGCTGCACTCGTACTGCCAGGAGGTCTTCAGCAGACTGGTCCGCTTCCACCAGCGCCTCAGCCAGCCTCCGGTGAGCCGGAGCACACGCATACACTACAACCATTCTTCCTTTTATAACTTGATTTAAACATTTACGACAAATTTCACAGACTTTATTACATTTATACAAGTTATCGGTTGGATCCTATCTTTGCCAATCTACTGACATGCAGACGTTTAAGCCTAAACTGAATTCAATTTCTGATGTTAACTTCATAATAACTTTAGTTTGCGCTGTAATCCAAAATTAGCCCTTCTAGATGAGGATGAGTGGTTTTCAGTGTCCCACAGTGAGGACATTTCAACGTCAATATCCAAGGAAAAAAAGTAGAATAAAAACTTAAAACAAAAAAACAGGTTGTTAAGGCTAAGGTTACTTTATTGGTCTCCACCAGGGAGAAATTTGTCTCGGAGATAGGGAAGAAGTTGCAGCACAAAAATAACATACAATAAAAACAACATGCAGTACAAACGTACATCAGGTTAAAAGACAGTGGTGGAATAGACACAGACTAACACTAGACGATCCTACACATATACTGCCATAAATATACATCCACACAAGCATTCACATAAGCATTCGCATCACATCACCTCACATCACCCTCACCATAACACCATGTCAACCTACCAAAACATTCATTCCGTCATAAATATAGGTTCAGTCACACATCCCAGCACTCTATCACAGCATTCATTCATTGATCCATTCACTCGCATACATCCATACACTAGCTGGAGTCATGAATGTACATTCATTTCCATATACACATATGTTCATATACATATACAGAACCATCACATTCATTTCTGGCTGTTCAGAAGCTTGGTTGACACAGGAACAAAGGAATGTTTGTATCAATTGTGCCTGCACAAGGGAAGCCTATATCTCTTCCCAGAATTCAGAAGAGCATATTCACAGTTCAACACGTGAGCACTGTCTGATATAATGGCATTTGCCTGTCTGATAGTCGCCTGCTCAAAAAGGTCCTGTGGATTAAGGCGGGGTATTATTCCCATAATCTTGCCCGCAGTTCTCACTAGGCTTGAGATCTTCTTGTAAAGATGGTGAAATGATGCTCACCAATAAAAGTGAGTTTTTAAAGATTTTGCTAGCGTGGAGCCACAATTGTTAAAGTGAGCAGTGCTTACATGCACATCCGGTGGTAAATGTAGCAAAGTCACATTTCACAAATGACTTTGCTACGTGAATTTGTCAGCCCTTAACAGGGATCCTGATTTCGTTTTTTATGACATTGCCATGTTCGTGTTCATAACTGATGTTGTTCCAGCCACAACCATCATTGCAACTGAACAGTCATCTTGTTGTGATGTGATAACAATGCGTCTTGTGTTGGTGTTGTTCCCGCAACATCATAATAATGTTGCTTCAAAACCATCATTTCTAATTACAGAAATATGACAAAGTCTGCATCTTGAGTAAGCCATTGTCAAGACCGGGTTTTTTTTTATTCTACTGTTCATTTATCATGTTTACATTAAGTTAACTGTTTATTTTACGTCTTTTCTGTTTTTGCTTCAGTTGTTGCCGTTTGGTTAGTATTTAGCCAACAAACATACTTGATTAGGTTTAGAAAAACATGGGTTAGATTGGAATATGTCCCTCTTCCAATTTGTTTTCCCCGAGTCGTAAAGCTGTGACAATACAGAAACGTGATTGATCAGTTTCCATGGTGGTGCTGAAGCTGTGTCACTAATAGGAGTCTTGACATGAAAAGCCTAAAAAATTATCAGCAAAATCTCTTTAAGGGCCAGTGCAAAGATTCAAGAATGGTATTGATGTGACCCGTTTGTTAAAAGTCCTTGCATCAGTATTTTGGATCGAGGAGAACAGGACTTCGTCTTGCTGATTACTTGTTATTTCTTCCTAGATGATCAAAGAAGAGCCGGAGCTTTCTGGCACCACCTTTTCCTTGGAGTCCAGCTTGGAGCTGATATGCAGACCATGGCTGGGGCGGAGCCAAGGAAGCCTTCCGGCCACACCCACCCACCTGCTGACCACGCCGCTGGAGCAATCAGGCCGGGAGACACCGGACTCCCTGCCGCTGGAGTGGGACCACACTGTGGACGTGGGAGGGTCATCATCACATGAGGATGATGAAGAGGAAGAGGAGGAAGATGAGGAGGAGAGGACCTACTTCAGTGCACTGTCAGGTAGATTCACATCATCGCCTAGATTCATTCTTCAGTAATTTTTGTGTTTTTTATTGAAATAAAGGTTTTAAACGTCACAAGGTCATAAAAGCGAAGTCCCTTAAAATGTTCTTGGCTTTCTGGAAAAGGTTTTCTGCAGTTGTGCTGGGATTCACACCAAAATGAAAGTGATAAACATGTAATTTAATGAGATTTAGCAAACAGTATGTAGAAGCTTAGAAAAAGGACAACACATAACATCCATTTCACACACACAGTCATAGCCATCCATACACCTCTGGTCTGACCCGTCTCTCCTCACAGAGGTGGAGTTGTCTGAGTTCCAGGAGGAATTTGTCGAAGCCCCGGAGGCCCTACGAGCCTCCTCACTGGGTAGGCAGAAGAACATCTTTACCCTAATAAATTCACTCACAGCTCAGTCTCCAATGGCTCATGCATCACTTGCTGCTGCTGCTCTGACTCTTCCTGTATGTGTGATGTGGAAAATCTACTAAGGCCAAAGCAAACACTTTCTGCTTTTTCTTCGTTTTCCCACACACTGTGGTCTGAATGTTGGAAAAGCACACAACTGGCTCATGGGTAGGATGTCATAAAGGACAAATATCTCCAAGAACGGGTCCAATTTTTTCAATTTCATGTTGTTAGATGGGTTTTTTTTAAATGGCACTTTACTTAGGAAAAAGACTCCCACACACTGTCCACTTCACATGCAATTAAGTTTATTGACAACAACGTTTCAGTACTTATACCTCGATGACCTGATGAAGGTCTAAGTACCGAAACGTTGTTGTCAATAAACTTAACTGCAAGTGAAGTGGACAGTGTGCGGGAGCCTTTTTCCTGATTTTGTCGGCCTTCGGTCTTCTCCTACGCACATGTCGATCTTAAGGTGTGCAAAAGCTGCACTCTGTAAAGGGCACTTTACTTAAAATACTGGTCTAATTTTTGATAAAAACTTGTCACTAATTCAACTTAAATTAAACGTAATTGGATACACTGTAGATCATTTTGATTTATTTTTCCACATGTACAGAATTGTGCATGTTTTTGTTACCCGTGTCTTTCTCCACCGAACCTCCTGTTTTTTCTCCTGTCCAATCTGTTCCGCTATGTTAAAGGTAGGGACAACAAAAACCAAACTTTTTGTGATTTTAACTGAGGAATCGTAACATAGCATCATTAAAAGTTGCTGCCTTCATTGTTTAATAATGTTGTGAACTGGTTTAGAAGTTTACAGCTGCCTCTGTCTGGGTGTTGGTGCAGTAATCTTTCTTTCCAGCTGCAAATGAAAATTGGTGTTAATTACCACACAGATCACAAACTCTACAATTTCCTGGGGCGAGGCTGTTTGCGCTTGGGAGGTTTCTTTACTCTGCTTTATTTTTGCCCAGTTTTGGCTGGTATTCAGTATCGTAAAATTTTACAGCTTGTTATCGTCTCAATGTCCTTGTTTTCCTTGAGGATATAATTGTATTTATAATAGTAAATTTGTACCACATGGCATCAGTTGGTGAGTCATAATTTCATTAGACAGATATAATAAAGCAGAAATTGGCAAAACTGAAAAAAGTCCCTCCAGTGAACCTTCACAACCAGAGGTTTCTAAGAGGAGAGCATGGTTATTGATACAGTAAACCCAAATTATTATTAATATACCTGTGGTTTTGTGTTTCAGCTTCCAGCAGGTCTTTGGCCGTACATGAGTCTCCAAGATGGCGATCACAGGCAGACGCAGAAACACAGTCTCTCCAGCTGGACTCAGAGGGCCACCCCGAGGCTCCACCCACCCTCACCAGCACCCCTCTGAAACAGGAACGCTATGTACGTTTAAAATAATTAAAAAGTTAATACCAGTGATGTCTAAACAGAAACAAAATCAGAGCTGCTGTTTCATACAGACCTGTGTGCAGCTACTAACAGTGTGTCTGTTGTACCTCCAGTTGCGTCTCATGTCTCAGTGCAGCGGCAGCATCGAGGACATTAAAAGAGTCTCGCTGATCCTGGATGATGAGGAGCAGCCGGAGGAGCTCGGCCTGACGGGACTCACTGCGTCGGACAAACAGTCTGGTGAGAAACCCTCATGGCTTTATGTTCACGGTGATGGAAAGCATAACTCCAATTTGAAGATGACAGAAAAGTGCAGATCTTAATCTGGCTAAAAGAATCAAATCCAGTGGATGTCTGAAGTTGGTAATTAATATTTTTTACAAATGATGCCATGAAGTAGTGATATTAATCTGTAAGCATTTGCTCAGGCTGCAGATCATGTGGATAAAAAGACAAAAACGAGCACCTGAGGCCAGTCGGTAAACATGTTTTTAACCACAACACAGAAAGCAAGGCAACAGAAACACTAAAGATGTTTTCTTTTGAGTTTCCTAGACTGCCTGCTGTTTATTTCTGCAGGTTGAGCTGGGATAGGGCCCGTGTCCACATAGCATTTTTTTCAGGCAGAAAAGCGCAGGAGCGCTAAGATGAAGCTTCGGAGTGGCCAAACAAAAAAGGCGGAGCGCTCGCAAAAAAGACGCACCTTTTCTCTGGGCGGCCGCCTGCTGCCACACACGCTCGCTCCTCATTGGGAACAATTCAACAGAGATGCTGGCGCTCAGAAAAAAATGCTATGTGCACACCAGCCCTTATATCTGCATCCACAGGACACATGACTCAAACTTATCATCAGTGTGCATCTAACAGCTCTTGTGACATAAAATACAAACTAAATCCACCATCAAATGTGGCTCTTTCAGCTGTGATTGAACGCTGGGAGCTGCTCCAGGCTCAGTCCAGGAGCGACCTGCACGCCAGCCCTCAGGAGCTCACGTCGGACCTCGACGACATCACTTCCTGGTTAGAAAACGTGATGCCGGCGCTCGAGAACCTCCAGCAGTCTGACCCATCAGCTAGTATTGAGGACATGGCAGCCAAAGCCAAAGAACTAAAGGTAACGTTAAAATACAACAGATCTGATGAAAAGTATTCAGTGTTTGTGTTTGTATTCATGGATCTTCTCTTGCAGGAGATGCAGAAGATGTTTACTCGCTACAAGTCCATCATGCTGTCTGTGAACCTGCGAGCTAAGGAAGCTCCAGAAATACAGGACAGACTGGCGGCTATGAACCGAGACTGGAGCCGAGCGTGTACAGGCCTCCAGCAGTGGGACGCCAGTCTGAGGAAGACGCTGCTGCGCTGCCAGGTGAGTCATAGTGCCAAGTAGTCATAGGAGACTATTAAAAAATGCAGCCTCAAGTCTTGTGGTGTTTTGAATCAGAGAATGATATTTTCAAGTTGAAACTCTTTTACTCTTACCATGCCATCACTGTCGTTCTGTGTGTTTTCTAATGAAGTACAACAGAGGGTGGATTGTTTTTGTTAGTGGCTTCTGTGCTTGTCAGCTGCCTGATTGGTACTGGCCATGTGCAACCCTCAACAGAGATAAGAAGCGAGATGTAACAGTGTGTCTAATTGAGACTGTTCCCCGTTATCCTGGTGGATTCGTGATGACGAACGTGACACACAAGGGGGGAAAAAAGGGCAAACTCGTCTCCTGGCAATGTCAAAAAGTCAAACGTCTATTTAGTTGCGCTTAAACATGCTAATTTTGGTGTAAAGTGGTAGTAAAGCAGAGTCAAAATTCTGCCAGTTCTGTTTGGCATCAGTACCGTAAGAACTAATCTCTACCCTCCATACAGGAGTTCCATGAAACCCTGCACTCCCTGCTGCTGTGGCTGGCCCACGCAGAGAGCAGACGCTTTGCAGTAGACATCCATCACCCAGACACACCTGTCAGAGCCCTCCAACAACACAGCGACACACTCACAGTAAGCAGAATGAATCCCGCATTGTCGAGTATTCACTCTCCTGCTGGGATGTACCGACTCTAAATGTTTGTGTTTTGCAGAGTCTGCAGGAGGAGCTGCAGGGCAGGCAGACTCAGCAGGCCTCCCTCCAGGCTCTGTGGTCTCAGCTCCAGCCCGAGGAGGAGGCCGAGGAGAGCGAAGAGGCCCAGGAGAAACTCCACGTGACGGGAAGCAAACTGAAACTGCTGCTGCAAGAGGTGGAGCAGGACCTCAGCAGCCTGCAACAACGTCTGGTAAGACTGCAGAGGGAATTATGTGCTTTTCTTTCTTTCATGTATGAAACAGAGTGATTATTTTTTGGAGAAAAAAATGAAAAAACAATTTTCGCTAGTCAACACAGGAGGGAAAATAATTTAGATTTCATTTTAGAAAGCTCAGGGCCTCCGTGAGGTTCCGTATGCAAAAATAAGAGTTTTTTCTCTTTTGTCTTTAATTCAGGGTGGTGAATCTGCATCAGCCGTCCAAGACCAAGGCGCTACTGCAGAAACTTCTCAGGAAGCCACAAATTCAAAGAAAGGCTCCTCTACTCAAAGGTACACAGAAAGACATCAATACTGTATAAATACATTACAATTTGTTGTTTTAAATTGTGATTTGTAGATGAATAGTTGTATTTATTGCTTACAGAAGAGTGCACTTACCTTAACGACTGACGCCTTTATTACGTAACAGCATGTGAATTCAATGTCCATGTGTCTTTTGTGACATGCAGAGAAAAGAGGGACTCGTCGCCGCCTCGCTCCTTCTTCTACCGGGTCCTTCGCGCCGCCTTCCCCCTCCACCTCCTCTTTCTGTTCCTCCTGCTCCTGCCCTGTCTGATCCCCCTGTCAGAGAGCGAGCCCGGCTGCACCGGAACCAACAACTTCGCCCGGTCCTTCTACCCCATGTTACGCTACACCAACGGTCCACCACCCACCTGATAGAGACGTACTTGGAAAAAGACGAAGGGCATTTTTCGGGGAACGCGCTGAGAAACACAAGCCACCTTTTTATCACTGAAACACGTGACAAACCTGTCTAAAACTAAAAATGTATTTTACCGAAAGAAGCGATCGTCTTCTAAAAGAAAGTCCAAAGTGCTGAAATTTTGTCTATTTATAAGTGTCTATTTTAAAAGATTTGATCTTTGAACAGATTATATTTATTCCGTGAACAAAACCACCCATTTTAAATCAGGAGAAACGCCACACACGAAGAATAAATTCAGATATCTTGAGTTTGATAAGGCAAAGATCGTGACGCCGTCCAAGAAATCCATCAGTGCAGCCTCTTCGAGATCTCATCTACAGTACATGGCGTCTTGTAGTGGCAGCAAAGGTGCTTCAGTAACGGGTGAGATAGTTTCGGTATCCTTCAGCTGCTGTAGAAGCCAGCGAACAAATTTTACAGTGAGTTCATCAGGTAATAACTGAGAGGTGGAGATCAAATAAGATGAGGAAATCACAATATTTCTGTCTTGCTTGAACTTGTTGCTAAAAGCTGAGTTTGATGGTCTAAACCATCCAGACACCTAACAGTGACCATCAGTGGACTTTCACTGAAGTCACTGCTCAGCTTCTATCAGATGTTTTTTATTGAAATGTAAAGATTATCATTGGGATTTACATGTTTATATCCAGATGTCACTCCTGCCACTGACCTTATTTTATGTTATTTCATATAACATTTCATTTTGCGTGACTCGACCCTGAAAACAAACAACGCTTCATCTATTTTTATGTTGGACTGAACTCTAAAAAAGTGTTAATTTTTTATGACAAAAGACACTGGTTAGATTTGAATGTAATCTTTATAAAAAATTATGGCAGTTTTATACACATAATAATATCTGTTTGTTTTTTTAGATGATTTGTCTTGAGCAGATTATGAGCAGACATTTCTTTCCTTCCCACTGCACTGTTGAAACACTGTAGATTTAGCAGAATGACGTGTATGTACAGAATGTAATAATATAATGCGTATTTATAACATCACATGGTGGATTTATGCTCCTAAATTTCTGGTAGTAAACACTGATTTTCTTAACGCTGTTGACTCAAAGCTATTTTTTGTTTGTTTGTTTCTCTGAAAATCAATACACCAAAAACAGAGTTCAGATGCTTTAGGGCTGAAATAACCCTAAAAATAGGATTATTTGTTTATTTGAATCTTTGCAAGGGTCAGAGTGAGAAAATTAATACCACTCATGACTGTACATGACAAAAAGAGCTCGAGTCTGGAGGCAAGCAGGGGGAAACAGCTAGTCTTGCTCTTTCTGCAATGTTTAAAAAAAATGCTACTAGCAGCTTTTAAACTCATTGGTTGATTCATATCTCGCTTGTTTAATCTGAACACAAACAGAAATGTAGAAACAATCTGTGATGCAGCGTTTCGGCACTGATCTCACTGTGACAGGACTCCAGAAAGTCGCTGCAACCAGCTCCTGATTTCAGCCAGAAGCCTCAAACTGGTATCTGACGCTTCTGCGATTGTCCTTTAGGGAGAGTGTCAGGTGAGCCGTCCCCCCGCCCCACAAAATACAAATCTTAACTCAAGTACCACTTACAAGCTTTTAATGGAGCTTTCAACTATCAATGACCACTTAAAGATTTTTTTTTTTACAAATATGATACATTTGAGTGACACTACAGTCTGTTAACTAAAGCTGTGTTTCCATCGGCATATTTTTATAGTTTAAGTTTTTACACTTTTTGCCTTCTACGAGAGTACATGAATGTAAAGGTACACTATGCAACTTTATTACAGGCCTATAAAATAAAAAGAGACGGCGCTCATGAAATGTGGAATAGCAGTTTGCAAGAGCAAACCTGAGCTTTATATATTTTAAAGCCATGTGTTTACATTTGTAACTAACACTAGAGCAAAACAGGCTTGTATTTTGAGTTATGGTGTTGTGAGAAGAAAAACAGCACTGCCCATCTAGATGTCCTACAGTGAAAGAATAAAGGACTATACTCCAAAATTGCACCAATAAAAATTCAATATGGGTTTTAAAAAGCTGCGTTCACAGTCGACCTCTATGGCTGTTGTTCTGATGAAGACGGGCAGAAAATCGTCACATTTAATATTCTGACTCAGGAGAAGAAGCTTTTTCTGCTGTCTTGCATCTTGGCACTTGACAAACAACTGGTTAAGTGTCCGGTCTGCAATCTCTACTTCTTCTACACTGTTTTTTACAGCCATGCATGACGAAGCATACACCGGCAACTTCAGAGGAAACTACAATTGGTGTCGCCTAGTTCATTCGTTGCAGCCCAGTTGGTGAAAACGTTCCCCAATTAGCTTTTTTCCCCCTTTTTTTTTCATTTCAAAAGTTTGCTTTAAGTTCCCTCGACAATTAGATGGAAACACGACTCGTTCCTCACTGAACTTACTAGAATCTCACACTATTGTTTATGACTCAATCACGTTTTGCTTCTGCTAAAATCATTTAGGTAAAAGATTGATAAGCAAGTGAAGAATGTCACTGTATCATCTGTACAATAAGTTTGCTTTATTTCAGGGTGAAAACCAGAAGGAACGGGTAAATGTATAAAAACATGACAAAAACAAATGATCATGCAGTTGCCTTCTGTCTTTGATGATTTGAAAGGTGGACGATGAATGATAACCAGCAGTTCACCTGTTTACACATCATTGTAACCAGGTGCATCATGATAGATATTTTTTTGGGAACATGAAGTACAATCTCAGTACATGTACACAGCGACAGTACAGTTTGCAGTGATGGTGATAAAGAGTCCATGGGGTACATTTTTCAAAGTCTGCATATTTTCATATCATGCACCCTTCTTGCGGTGATCCTGATTGTCGAAGCTGCATCTCAACCGTGCACACAGACATTGGCTACTTTTGGCGACTTTTAAGATACAAAAATAATTTCCCTTTTCTTTAAGCAAAACTTGACAGATACTGTATGAGTGCAATTTTGTCTTAAGAACTTTAGTGGTTATGATTCTTCACAGGAAACAGAGATGTGTAAAGCTAAGGATGAACAGTGATGAGTAATCTGGTTCTGTGATTGTGTGCTGTGAAGCGCCCTCTAGTGGTCAACGGGAGGTCTGCGGCGATGCGATTAAAATTACAGTTAGCTGTCTCGATACAATTCAGACATAGTTTATTTCAGTGCTAATTTCTGAATGGAAAAATCCAGGAAAAAATGGATCAAATCCTGTTTTGATAGTTGTACGCTACAATTTAAAAAAAAACAAAAACAAACCTGGAAAAAACTACTTCAGTCTAGCATTTGTTCTGCTAGCTACCATTTTCCTGTTACTTTTCAATCTTTCAGTGGCCTTACTGAAAAGTTTTCTGTCCATTTAAAAAATAAATAGGTCTCTTCTGCTGTACTGAACAGTAAAAAAATGACCTTTGTTTCAATTTAACCAAGGTAAACAACAGTGTTGTTTGTATTTAGCAACCTCAGCTCCCAGCTGTTGTTCAAATTTAACTCTTTCATCTCAAGGCACCTATCTCTCCTGATGATGAGCCATGGATACAGTCTTATAGCACGGTAATTTTGTATTAAGGGGATGGTCAAACATTTTAAGTTATAAAGTTTTTACTTTTCTTGCCGAGGGTTAGTTGAGAAGATTGGAACCACTCGTCTTTACGGTAAATAAACACTGCAGCTGAGATCTTTAGTTGTTTTCACACTCTTTGCTAAACTAAGCTAGCCAGCTACATATTTAACATACAGATGTGACAGTTGTATCAATCTTCTCATCCAACTCTTGACAAGAAAGCAAATGAGATTATTTGCCAAAATATCAAACTGTTCCTTTAAAATATAAAGCTATAAAATACTTTGAATTTCAAACCTGAACCCTTTTATCGGTAAAATGAGATACCTGAGGTGATTCATCATGTTCATGCAAAAATCTTGTACAGCCAAAATATCCATGCCAATGGAAAGACGTGTGACGTTTCAAAGTCCACAAAACATTCCTGGAACTTCACAGCAAAACAGCGTCGCAGCATTCTCCTAAACAACTGATGCAGATGAAGACTTGTTTTAACAACATAAAATGGCTCCATACAGCTCTCCTGATGTAGTCCCAGCATCTGAAAGCCCTGAAATCTTAACTTGATATGAAAAGGTGTTATGGACACCCTTGACACATGGTTGAGCTCATTCTCCCACTTCAGACGGGGTGTGCGCTAACGCTTTTAGATTAGCAGCAGTAAAGATTTCAGATCGAAAAAGGGAATAAATATTGTCTTTTCAAATCACTTTGGGATCTCGGGGCTTCAGGAAACTTGGATTACGCTGGACGAGCTGTATGGAGCCATTTAACGTTTTTGTTTTGTTTATAACATTTTAAAACGAGTCCCCATCTACTTCAGTTGTTGCTGTAACAATCCAGACATGTTTTGTGGACTATGACACTCCACCCCACTCCTAATCGGCATGAGGATGAGTAGATAATGACTGAAATTTATTTTTTCTCTATTGTTTCTCTGTATATATATCCTCATATAGCCAGATTGTAAGTATAGCAAAGCTTTTCCTATATAGCCTGGTTCTCTTCGGTCATTATTTACACACAGGATTCTCTGTTGGACCTCCAGAATAATATCAGACATGGACTATGGGGAATTTTTGACAGCATGAAATCTGATTAAATGGTTAGAAAAGACATTACCTCACTGTCTTTACATACTGCCTATATTAATACAGCTTTAATCTCTCTGTAACAACATCTCAAGGTCTGTTAAAGTCTGAAATAATGAATGAATGTGATGAAACTGTCTCGCCTTAGCACATGAAGTGGTTCATTATCTGATATGAAATATTACATGAACTTAAGCATGTGCTGGTGCTACTGGCCAAATAATGACAGCAACCTCGTCATGTTCCTGTTCCACTCTGGCTTTTTAATATGTGGTGGTAAGGCAATGAATACTGCTAGTTTGGTCTGTCTGCAGAGTGAAATCTTCACTAGAGTTAGTGCACAGTGTGTCAAAGTGAGAGTTCACAGAAATCAGCGCTCCGCAGGATGTTCCCGTAAAACCTCTCGTGAACTAGTCTTGTGTAAAGCGTGAAAAGTCATTGCATCTGAATTGTGATCCGACTACTGCAGTTCACCTCTGCCTCCGGTGCTGCTGGGAGTCCAGGTGTTCGAGGGGCCGGAGGTACCGGGGCTGTGTGACCAAGCAGGAGCCTCGCTCTGATCCCCGGTCTCCTGCTGGGGCGACTGGCGAGGCAGGCGGGAGCTGTGCATGATATGGGCGTCCAACATCTCCAGCAGCAGGTCATACAAAGGCACCATGTTCTTCATTTTCATGCAGTGGAGGTGGTCCATGCCTTTGTTACTAAACATTTGAAAGAAAGAAGTCATCAAGGCAGGTCATTTTTAAAAGGAACATGACATGAATACATAAATTAGAGATATTACATCTCAACATTTGATACGGGGTCCTTTTACCTGACGTGGCGGATGTGCGAGAGCAGCATGAGCAGGTGGGCGAGGCGGGTGTACTGTTGGCGGAAAGTGAGGCCGGTTTTGCCGATGGCCCACACCAGAGCGTCCGTGACAGCGTCCAGAAGACACAGCAGCTTGGAGCGGCTCTGCGGCTCCTCGCTGCCCTCTGAGGAGCTGAGGCACATATCTGGTAACACACAGACACAGAAACAGTTAACAAACAGGTCATTTATGCTTTCGGTGAAAATGACAATTCTAGTGTGACTGGAGCTGTTGCGCACTTTCATCTCTGGCTACTTTTGTCACGATTAGTTGCTATATTTCTCATTATTTATTATTTATTAGTCATTATTTAAGAGAAGATTGTGAGGATGGAGACCCCAGGGACACACTGGTAGCTCTAAGAATTAACAAACCACCTTCATACACAGTTTTTTGAAACATAAATTTACAAAAAAAATCTTACAAACAATTCTCGTGTACAAGCTCTCCATTATTAACATAACCACTAGTATACGCTTGCTATTTAATCTAGGGCATCTCGTAATTTCACTAACCAAAACTGGAAAATAAACAAAAATTAAACATGACGTGACCACAGAGAATTGTAGTCGTTTCTTAAAATATTAATCTTGAATGGTAAAATGTGGAAAACGGACCCATAAGGACCCAAAAGCAGTACATAATATTAAGAAGGTGATAATTACGTGACGCAACTACTTGTGATGGTTCTGGCGAGCAGCTCCAAGCAACACAGTTATGATGCCAGCAGCCAAAAACAAAATGAACATGGAGCCACGAACCCAAAGCGACGGTATTTGATAACCAGGGAATGAGACTCAACAATAAACTATTTTTCTCCAGAATCATTGACGCCCTGAAACGTTCCAAACACAGCAGACAAGACAAGCAAATACAGGCAGAGAGCCTGTCTCTGCAGATACAGACACTGCCACACACTTCTTTAAGGGTTTCCATTGATACTTTTGGCCGGGTTTGAAAAGAAAATGTAGGAATGGAAGAGATGGAGCTAAAAACATGATCTGAGTTTGAATGTGCTGGTGGAGGAAAACAGAGACATTAGTCAGACATTATTACTCAACGGTGTCGCTGCTCTGGCCCTGTTCATCTTCAAACAGGTACTGCCTGTTACTGCGAGAATTCAGCACAACCAATGACAGTCGAGCTGTACACGATGTTCCCATCAGGGTATTCACGGCTAACTCAGATACTCCGTCCCCTTGCCAACCCAGTGCATCACACACAGACAGGATTACACACCGATAACACCTCTGGTTTCATGTACTGCAGCATCACACACACACACACACCCACACAAACATGTTCACTCACTGGAGTTAAGGAGGATCATGGCCTTGAGGCAGACGTACTCCTCCCTCTGGAGCTTGAGCTCTCTCACCCTGGATGTGGCGGCTATCAGCATATCAAAGATCTCCAAGAAGCCCTGGACACAGCTCCCCTCTTCTCTGCCGTACAAAGAAACAAACACAGCATACATTGTTTCAAAATTAGGGAGAAATCATGTGACTTTTTGCAAAAATGTTTCATGGACTTAAACCCGACAAAGATGCAAAAGATGGTAATGAAACAGCACTTGTTTAGGACACGAATATTATAACACTGGATGGACTTTTTCTGATACTGCAGGTTTAACCGAAGAACTGCACAAAAGATTCCTGTGGTTTTATCTCCATTTACTCAAAGTATTGTTTGATGTGTTTCTACTGCGCTATATTTCAATTGGAAATATTGTCCTTTTTACGCCACTATCAGCAGATGTAATAACCAATTCCTTTTCAGAAATAATGAACGATATGTCACACCAATTCTGCTCTGAACCAGAGATGGTTATTGACAGGAGGAGAGCTCAGAGATTTTCACTTTCAGGATTAAAAAGAGGATTTATCGTCAGTCCTGTTTATCAACCTGACTGCAGCAGCCATCCGCAGAGCTGACGTCCATTGTCAGGTGTTTATGTGCTGTAATGTTGACTGCTGACTGGAGATGGAGGGGAAATGTATGTCGTTCGCCGACTTCCCTATATTGAAAGTAGCTACAAGCAACCAGGTGAAACGCACTGTTACCTTGAGTAAACTTGTGGATTTTCTCTGGTTTTGGTTTGGAATAATGTAAAACCAAAAGGTGTAGTCATTTTAAGACAGTAAACGCAGAATTCTTACATATTATATATTTCAAACGTATGATAAGTTAATAAAATATGATACAATGTTCGAGTATAAAGCAGTTCTCTTGCCCGACAACATTTAAAACGATAAGGTGTTAATGCATTAATAATCACAATCTGATAATACAATAATATAATCAGACTTTACTTTTGATACTTTAAGTACAGTTTCCTGACTGATGATGACTGCTGAATGCAAGATTCTCACTTGCTTCCAAATACTTGTTAAGCGTGGTTGTTGTTGTTGTTGTTATCTGGAAACATCTTCCACCACATGAAGAATAAACTTCCTATGACTCATGCACTGCACCATGCTCTGCACCATGCTCTGCACTATTTCCGAGCTATAATCATGAAGAACACCACAAAGGAAATTTGTTTCGTACAATGTACTGTACTTATTGAAAGAACAGGAAACTTTGTTCCAGCTTTTGAAGCAGGTGAGCAACAGTAGATATTCTCTCGTTACCACATGTGAGCGCAGACAGACATGTGGTAGACAAGAGACTGTGGAGGAGATACCAATTTGCATGTACACAAATCAGTTTCTCATGAATTAAAACAGACAGCACGTTGAATGCATCCACATTTGTATAAACAAACAAAATCAAAAAATGCTACAATAAAGTAAAAAAAACAAAACATTGTGTAATATCCAACATTCCCGAAAGTTTCAGATATTAAATATTCTCCCGGTGCAAAATGTTTCTGAACAAGACGAAAAGAAATGACACGACAATTTTGTTATTTATTACCAGCACGATCAGAATGAGATTGCGGTGGGCCGTTCACTGAATGTGGGATGGATAATGGTCTTTTATTTTAGTTCTTCATACTGTACATAAATGGAGGCCAGGGCACAGTACAACCAACACCAACATGGCTTTATCTGATAGTACAGCTGAAGGGTGACAGGAAACAGGAAGAGAGAGGACTGGACAGGACAGGAATGGAGGACTCTGCCACTAACAATGAAAACAACTGTATTCTAGATTTGGTCTCAGTCTCAATGAGTTACCTGTAGTATTAGATAGTGATGCATATGGATCGTCATACCCTGGGCTCCGCTGGATCATTGCTCTCCTTTTGTCTGTACTTCTGTAAAATGTGATGCCTCTTCACTCTGATCTTCTCTGTTTTACTGCTAATTATCTTGTGTGGCCTGCCCTCTTCCAGGGCATTCTGTCAATGCTTGTTGTTCTGTTCTGTACATGCGACATCTATTGCATGTCTGTCTGTCCTGGGAGAGGGATCCCTCCTCTGTGGCTCTTTCTGAGGTTTCTTCCATCGAGGTTTCATTTTCCTGTTAAAAGGGGTTTTTTTCTCAACATGGCAAGTTTTCCCTCACTCGAATCGAGGGTCTAAGGACAGAGGATGTCGTTCACTGTACAGATTGTAAAGCCCACTGGGGCAATGTGATTGTGATTTTGGGCTGTATAAATAAAATTGACTCGATAATATAGCCCATTTAGTGAAACTTTAAGGTTGAAGGAATTTCATAAAAAGGTATTAAATGTATTCCTTGTTGTAATCAAAGTTATCACTAGATTGACATATACATTACAAGCGAATAATTCCAGTAAGAAACACACTGTCTTCACTTATAGACTATTTTTACAGAGGAGGCTAGAGGACTGAGAGAGCTTTGTCAGACTGTGCAACAACAATCACCTGAAGCTCAATAACAGCCAAATATTTTGGCCCAAATTTGAAGAAATTCCCTCCTGATGTTTCGGAGATATGGCATTCATAAGAATGGGATGGACTTGAGGTCACAGTGACCTTTTACCACCAACTTCTCACCATTTTTGCCACATTTGAAGAAATTCCCTCATGAAATATTGCATTCACAAGAATGGGACAGATGGACGGACAACCTGAAAACATAATGCCTCCAGCTACGGCTATCGCTGGTGCATAACCATAAAAAGATAATTACAGAATGTAAATAAATTGAAAACTTATATAAAAACAGGTGACGTTCAACCTAACATCCACATTAATAATAGCAAACTGTCCTTTATTCAAGCTTGTGAAGTGGGGATGTGAGTTCTTGGCGGTGGTACCTGCTCAGGCTGAGGTCAGGGGAGAAGATAAGTTTCCCTGGATGGTCCACTGACCTCCACATCAGTCCGATCATCAGCACCTCCAGCCAGCAGCACTCCAACAGGTGCACCTGGTCCAAGAGACCGAGCTCTAAAAACCCTGAGAGAAAAAAACAAATAGTTTTTCAGACAAAATCCCAAATCCAGTTTGTGATCAATAGTTGACATGTACCTTAACCTTTCTTCTAGCAGTATGATATTGATTGGTAAATTGACAATAATCCTGAAAACTGATAAAACATTTTAGTCTTTTTTCATCCCAAAATGCAGAAAATGTGCTTGTTCCAGCTACTTAAATATGAGGGTGTACGGCCTGTCTCTGATTTATAACACTGCAATTTTAATATCCACTTGTTCTGGACTGTTTGACAATAAAAACAAGACGTCACCTTGGGTTCTGGGAAATTGTGATGTTAATTGCAAACCAAATCCAAACATTTATCCAGAATTTCATGCATCAGGGCATGAAATGACAGTAGAGAGACGGTTACTACATTCATTTTTTGGTCACATATCAAATGTCAAGAACAGCCTGTGCCGTTATCTGATTTCAGCCAGGCAATGAGTGGCTCTCCCTGTCAATAATACTCAAACATGTCACTTTAGGTTGAGGTAAAAGGTTTCTGTGTCATAGCAGCTACACTGTACAACGAGGGGAGTTCAGTTCAGTTCAGTTCAGTTCCATTAGTTCACAACTTTCATGTTGTGCAGGGAAGCAGTCTGAATCAATCAGCGCCAGCGTGTCTAATAAACAAAAACACACTGTAATTAAAAGGTCGATCACAGCTCATTGTCCACCTCCAGTTCCAAAAACACTGCTACTCAGTTTTGTAGGACTAGACTTACATGGCAAATAAAGCAGGAACAATTACCGTGTCTGGCCGGTCATTAACTCAGTTGCTCAGATGACTGAGCAGCTCTGCAGGGATGTTTTAAAAAGATGAGAGGCATACAAATATTCAGATATCTAACTCAGGGTACAATTAAAGCATTTTTATGTTGTTGTTAAAGATGTTCTGTGTAATATTCAAGTAAAACCAATAAAATGTATTTAGCTTTTTACCCTGGACTTATCAATAGGCCTATTTGTCATGAGTTCATGATAAGAGCTAAAAAATACACGGTAAGTGTTTACACGCAAACTCAGGAGCTTTGGATGGACAGGAGGAGGTTGTCAAGCCGGGTTCATCAGCGGGGACCCAACAGGGAATGCAGGCAAGGAGCAGCACCAGAATCGGCCTCAAAACGAAGCTGGGAGCGAAGAGTCAATGGAACTTAGCTAAGCAGCCTCCCAGTGGACATGGCCACCTGTGATCAAGCATGGTGTCGGCAACCGTTGGAGGCCCGTTTAACAACAGGCAATATGATACAGAGGCGATTTACAGCAGCTCTGACCAGATCTCTGACTCAGGGGATAGCAAAGACACGGTCCGTGTCCAAGAAGCGGGAGTGGAGTGAGGTCAAGCATCAATTAGTGCCCACCTCCTGAAGCCTGAGTAATGTTTACAATTGCAGGGGGGAGTTTTTTGTTATGTGTCTAAAGTCAAAAGCTCAACTCTGTGACTGGAATTTAATCATCAAAACAAAGGTCTTAAAAGAGTAGTTTGAAATTGAAAAGTATTTTTATCCCCTTTTTCTCACTGAGAATTAGAGGAAAAGATTGACACCACTCTTGTGTCCATGCGTTAATGGCGCTAGCGCTAAGGCATGATTAGCCTAGGTTAGCGATATAAGTGGGAGCAGATGGAAACACTATTTGCAAAAACTATTTGATAAATACTACTAAATACTCCAGGAAGTACACCCCGACACACACCTGGAATCTTCTTGGCCCAGGTGATCATGTGAACCAGCTCCTTATCGGCCAGGTTGGTGAGCGACATCATGATGTTTGCTTCAGTCAGCGGCTGCCTCATGTCCTTCATGAGGTAGATCTCTGGCGGCTCTGCCTCCATTATCTGCTCAATCAGCTGCTTTGAAGTCAGTGCGGGAGGTGGGGGTGGGTTTAACGAACCCGCTGCTGGTCCATTTAACACGCTTGGTCCGTTAGTTCTGCCCTGTGAGGACAGACGGGTCACTCGCCTCATCTGGGGGTTTCTGAAGTTTCCGCGTTCCTTTCGCATTCCTGAGAAAAAGACAACAAGACATAAAATACAGCACTGACATATCAACCTCTCTGAAGAACTAACAGGCAAACACTGTCTTATTTATACATCCAGCAGATATGGAGCATTTATTTGTTTTTCTGACCACCTGATGAATGTAGGTCTAATATTTACTCTTCTTCCAACTGTCTGTGGTCTCCATCAACTGCTGAGGGAAATATCTGGCTTTTTTACTTTGTGTAGGAATTGGAAAACAGTCTACAGTTGGTTTAGAGAGTGTTTTGCTTTCTTCTCCACTTAATACAGCTGTTGAACAGATTAATTTTACGAGGAAATGAACATCAACATTCCCTGGCTGTTGTCCTGGAGTGTGATCTTTTTTTCTCTGCATATGAAAAGGAAGGGAAATTCTTGAACAAACAAAACCCCAGGGAGCCTGACATTGCCTGAATTATCATGACAGGTGAAATTGAACAAATATCACAACAGCTGCTGGTTAGATTACAGAAACATCTGGATAGAGATAAATACAACAACTACTAACACAAATAAGAGAATACGAATACACTGACCACACTTGGTCATGCCAACGTTGTAGCATTTGTGAAGGCGACACGCCTGGCAGCTCTTACGGCGGTTCTTGTCTATAGTGCATTGATTGGTTGCTGGGCAGATGTAGTCGTTGTGTCCTGAAAGAAAGAAAGAAACAAACAAACAAACAAACAAACAAACAAACAAAGACACAAACAAAGACACAAACAAACAAAACAAAAACACAAACAAACAACGACAGAAACAAAGAAGTGGCAAAGAAAAAAAAATGACAAAATTAGATGACAAATAATTAAAAAGCTTCCCAACAGACTTGTAGATTAACAGGCATATTTCTGCTAATTCCACAAGAGCTTAGCACCGTCTCACTGCAAAATGAGCACCTGCTAAAAGACGCTAATGATAAGCCCGTGTTTTTTTTCTTTTGGGATCATTTTAAGCTTTTTATTGAACTTCAAATCTTCAGTAATACTAGCATGTTCAGTCAGTCAGTGCAGATACTACAGTTCAGACAGTGAGATTCAGCTACAGTTAACCCAAAGCTCATGAATTGAATGTCAGGAAAGTGTTTCAGAATGACAACTCCAAATGTGATGCGATTCAGTCTTGTAGAAGCTCATAAATGGTTTACAAGCTACTGTGATGAGGTGTGACAGTGTTAAAATCAAGAGGTCAGTAAGAAGAGTACATGCATGGACGGTTCAACATTTTCCATCCAAGTTCAAGATAAAAAAAAAACATCTACAGCCATGCTAAACTCTCAAAAAGATACTAAATAACATTTTTGCATAAAAGCAATACCTACTATGACCTAAAAATCGTCATGAACACCTCAGAAAGTCTGGTCACTGGTACCCCTGTGATTGTATGAACACAAATACACTGTATGTTTTTGGCTCTCACTTTGGATGCTCCTCTTGAAGAAGGCCTTACACCCCTCACACGACCAGACGCCGTAGTGGTAGCCGGAGGCGTAGTCGTGACACACAGCACAGTAGTGGAGGTCCGCCTTCCCGCCTAATGACACCTCGCCCTCCTCGCTCTCCTGAGAACGCCTCCTCGCACTCTTACTAACAGGTAAGTGTGAGTCAATATTCAGATAAGCGATCTGGCCTCAGCATTCAAATCAGTTTGATAAAGTGACCTGCATGTTCCATTTTAATATACCATTACCACATCAGTAGTATGATAACAGGTTATTTTGACTTACTGCAGGAAATTAAACAAAAAAGGGAGAACATTCTGTAAAATCAGGAGAATTTGTGATTGCCATTATCAGGAAGTGATGCATAATCTTACCTGGTTGTTAACACATTGTCCAGTGGCGACAGGTCCACCCATGGACTCTGGACTGGCTGCTTGTGCTGAGGTCGAGCCTGAAGGTGGTGCAGGGGTAAGGGGGTCCCCACATGGCCATGGCTGGGCCAAAATAAGGTGGGGCTTAGTGTCTGATGGACGGAGGAGCGCACTGAAATACCCGGTGGAGTGGCATAACTGAAATTACTTGGACTGTAGAAAGGTATGGTGGGGAAGTCGTGGCCACGGTCAGTGTAAGGGGAGGGGATGCAGATGGGCTGGTTTGTTTCCATAGGGGAGCTGAGGACCGGGGAGAGGATTACTTGACTATCCACCTTCTGGAGCTGGAGGAAGGGCTGATCCTTCTCTAGAGAGCAGGCAACAGCCATCCCAACCACAGAAACTCTCGGTACCACTAGATTTACCACATGATCAACAAAGAATAGACCTTAGATAGAGTCATTTTACTTGGTGTAAAGTTCACAATACAATAAAAGAACAGTGGAGCTACCTACACACACCAGGCCACATTGTAATTTCCAGGAATGATGAATAACTTTGATTTAACTCTGCTCACAGTAAAATGCCAGTGTTGAGATGAATCACACGCTCAACCTGACAAGCAGCGAGAGTCGACGCTGTGAAATGATCCAGAGAACGGTGAACACACAGGACTGCAGTCCGTCTGCCCCGGAGGAGGGAAGGTGTTCTGTGCTCAGTCTCAGTCCAGCCATGAGTCTCACATCGTTAAGTAGTAGCATGTGGAGTCAGATGTGTGGCAAACCTTTCCACCTGGAGGATGAAGAGAAAAGCACTGGTTTAGTACTGATTGTCTACTACCAAAGTGGCCCTTCATTGAGTTTGTTCTCAAACTTTTGGCTGCATCTGCCAATTATTAGGTTTGACCACTTGACGCCAGTAACAAGTCCATTTGCAGAAGATAGTCAAAAAGCTCTGGAAAGAGTTAGTACGAGAACGTTGAGTTGGTCTTCCAAGAGAGTGAGTTTTCTTGTATTAAAGCTGCTCGTATCATTTTCATTCTCCTGCCCCCTTTTCCTCTCTGTTTTTGGCATTGCTAGGTGGTTGTCACTTTTGTTTTGCCTTTTCTTTACTGGAACATCGTTCTTTTTGTAATTAGAGAAGACTTGTTGTTCATATTGGTTACTTTACTTTATTATTATTTGTCAAGGACAAAAACGATGTCTGGTCATGTGGGGTTATCAGGCTGTTGCCTCCCCCCAAATATTTTTTTTGGCTTTTAACTATTATTTAATAATCAGAGGTGAGAAGTAACATAGTTCAAATACTTTGTTACTTTACTTGAGTATTTATTTTTCTGACAACTTTTTACTTTTACAACAATGTAACACAAATATCTGTACTTTCTACTCCTTACATTTTCAAAAGACTGATTTCAACCCATCACTGCATATCACGCATGGCAGACGTAGCGAGACGCAAAAAAATAAAAGATGCAACAAGACGGAAATAGACAGGGAAGGAGACTCTGATGGAAAGATACTTTTGAGTACTTTGAGTACATTTCAGAGCCTGTATTTTCTTACTTTTACTTGAGTAAAGAGGTTTTATCAGTACTTCGACTTTTACCAGTCTTTTTTTACACAAGTATCTGTTCTTCTACTTGAGTAAAGAATGTGTGGTGTCTGGTTAAATGGGAGCACTAGAATAGTCAAAACCTTTTTTTTCTTTTAATATTATAAAGAATGATTAAAGTCATCAATCAGACACTTAAGAAGACACTCATAACACTTTATGAGAAGTAGAGCTGATACCTGTTGAACTAAAATGTTTGCACTGCAAGGTGATATCTCCACTGTATAAAAATGGCTTAAGGAAATGGGAAATGTGGGTGTATAATGCACTGACAGAGACAGCTGGTGGATCAATAAACAGACACACACATATATAGACACACACAACGATGTTCAGTCCAAGGACGTGTGAGTTTACTGTTATGACAGCAAACTCAGAGTTAATCATTTCTGGGTGGCAGGTCTCAGTCTTCAGTCAGAGCTGGTACACTTTGTCTCCTCCACCTTTCTGGCATAAAGCTCCCTCCTGGAAATCATTATTTATCTGAAGGAAAAGGGTCCATTAATCTCACCAAATGGCCCAGAGAGAAACTGCGGTTTGGGCCACCAAAAGTTTATAATCCGTAGGAGAAGTTGGAGTCTTGCGCTTATGCTGTAAAATGAAGAGTGCTGAAAACTGGCAGTAATTAAAGTCACAAAGCTGCAACAAGTACAAGTGATCATTAAATATTTAGGATGCTGAGGAAGGTGCCAAAGTGAATTTTCATTTTTATGATTTCTAATAAAGATGTGACTGGAGGAATCACTCTAACAGCTGTGAAAGTGGAGCTCTTCGAGCGTTTTTTTCTTTTTTCTGCTGAGAATTAAAGACTGGTGGCAATTTGCACAATCTTAACTTTCTACCAAAGTTGACCAAGGAAGGGAACACGATTAAGTCAATACCGTTGATAGGCGATGGTAATTCGCCTGAATTCACGTATGTGTGCCCGCACCATTGAGAGAGAAAAATATGCCTCTATCCATTGATTGGGTGTGACATGAAAAAAATCCAACTCCAGAAATTCAAAAGGCTTAATAAATAAACTTGTTAACATTTCAAAAATACACCAATGTGTATAGACACGTTTCCAGAGAGTGTCTTGATGAACCCAACAAATCAGACTGGTGAATTCCTTCAGCGCTGCAACAATTAATCAATTAATTGCCAACTACTTAATCAATTGTCAACTACTATGGAAATTGATTAAATCGGTGTGGTTATATATTTTTTTTAAAAATAGTCAAAATTCTCTGATTCCAGCTTTCAGCTTCAGCAAGATTTTCTGGTTTCTTTGCTCCTCTATGACAGTAAACTGAGTATCTTACAGTTGTGGACAAAACGGGACATGTGAGGACGTCAACTTGGGCTTCGGGAAACCCTGATTGATATTTCTAACCATTTTCTGACATTAATAGAACAAACAACTAATCGATTAATCAAGAAAACAGTCGACAGGTTTAAATCACAATGAAAATAATCATTAGTTGTGGCCCTTAATACAGCGGGAAAAGCAAATCAATCCTAAAACAGTAAAGAACACTGAGTTTTACATTCATCAGGTGGACACAAACATGATGCCAAATCAATTGTATAAAGGTGATAATGTGTCAATGTTGAGTTGACAGCTTATTGCGATGCCCCCAAGTGACGAAAAACAAGCAGTTTTTAGTTGAATTTGTGTTGTAAACATTGTTAGCATTAGCGACAGAAAAATCTTAAGATGCTAAATGCGAATAGTGATGCTAGGCAATGTGTTCACACTCAGCTCTAAAACTATTGTAATTAAGCCTTCCACTGGTTTTACAGTTAGTATGGATGTTAATTGACTCAGTGATGTTTCAGACACACAATGAACAGTTTCAAAATTTATCTCTGCTGTTACAACAGTTTGGTTTATTTAATAGTTGGGCTTCGAAATGACATTGATAAACGATCCACTTCTGGCTGATGCTACCGAGTGTGTCTTGGCACTGGGAGGACGGCTTCACATCTGTCTTCTCTGTGTTTATCAGTTCCTACTTGACATTCAAACTGATGAAACGCCAGGAAATTAAAGAGTGCTTGCCAGCTCATCGGCCTCTCGTTGAATCATGGGGAATGATTGATGACCTAAAGTAATAGACTGTGTCACCAAAACTTCAATTACAAATACGCAATAAAAGGAAAACAAACAAGAGAATTTGATCACGCGTGATTGTACACAACCTACAGATTGTACGTTGCTGACAGAATGAAAAAGTCAGAGCAGTTTAGTTTCACTACGTTTCCAATAACCTTGTGTCTGCAGCCAGTAAACTGACTCTTAAAACAAACAAGGCACTTTAAGAGAAAAGAAAGGAGATCATGGCAGGATTTCGCTTCTTTAATTACCATTTGGGGGTAAAAAGCAGATGTGATAAAGTTTTTGTATCCTTTGAAGCTCTGACCTTGCCTTCAAACCTCATCACTGTCACAGTCTCCACCAGCTGGCAGCTTGTGAGAAAAAACCTCCTAATTCCTCCACAGCGCTGCTCATCCTGCCGCCTCTGAAACCAGCTATCACAGACAACAAATACAGTCAAGCCTGGTTTCTTTACAGAGATGGAGTTTTGAGGTTGAGGGTTCAGCTGAGGGCCACAACAGTTGGGACTGAACAACCGTTACTCAACAACCACAACGAGCACTTCCCCCAGGTCTCTAACCATTACTGAAATACAAAGGCACAAGTTCAACACAGCTCAGAGTCGGGACATTTCCGAACGGATAAGGCAGGTTTTTGTACATCTCTGATTTCAGTGAGTTGTGTTACTCTGCTCTCAGGGAATACAGAGACTCTGGGTGAAAATTCTCAATCAGGGCAAAAATACATTTGAGAGAGGATAAGGATGCCAGATTAGCAAATTAATATTGACATTATTTAAATTAAATTATAGTCCTCAGCCTTCCACTTATAGCTGCTTTGTGCGATTATATGCAGCACTAACAAGTTCACTTATTATATAATATCAGTTACAAATATTGGTAATTGCGGGTTGCAGCTTTTGGGCTTGTCTCCCAAAGGTAGTTGCTTCTTTGGGCTTGCTTCCATGACTCCGGTCTCTCCTGTCTAATAATGCAAAAATGCCTAGTTTATCATGTTGCAGGATCCATCAACAACCAAGGATTTTACATTAAAATCTGGACACAGCCTTGGAGACGGAACGCTGTTCATCCCTATGAAAGCTGCTCAGTGGAGCATGAAGCCAAAATGGCTCAATTTCCCAGCGATAATGCTGTAGTAATGATTTCTGCTGCAAAGGAGGAAGTGAGAAGAGTAAAGATTGAGGAGGTCAGAGGTGGATGGTTGGGTTAATCAAGCACAGGACTTTTATTGACTGCTGTTTGTGTCCAGTGTGAAAGCAAAAGACAACAGAAAGTTATTTTAGCTTACTTACGTAGTTAAGTTACATCACGCACATAACGTAACATAAGTTAGCTTCTTACCATATACATCTGTAACTGAAGCTACAGAAGTAATGTAGTGATTTTAAACCAAACCATGGATGTTCTTCTAAACCTAACCAACTGGTTTTAGTGCCCAACTCTAACCAGATTGCAACCGTTTGATGAAGGTCCGGTCAGTCTGTTTGGACCTATTCAGTTATTGTGATGTGAGGATGTGCCATCACTTTTTATTTCTTTGTTTTTTAGATGATAATATGTCAAATAATCTTTGTATATGGCAAAAAAAGGTAAAAAATTCAGATTCTGGTCTTTCCAATAGTAGCTATGTGTTGGCTTTTTGAGTGCAGATTAAACACCAGTGAACCTCCTTATTCACAAATGGCAAACACATGCACAAGAAACGCTAACGTTAAGCATTTATCCAAACCAAAAAAATACTATAACCAAAAGGTCAAAACCAAATAAAGTAAAAGCTGCTCCTGGTCATTAGCCAAAAGTGCATGCCTTTTAGACAAAAGCTCAAGGACATGTCCTTTTCCCAAACTAAAACTACACTGCCTCCCTAAAATCAGACGGAAACGGATGTGAACCAGCTCTGCAGAAAGAAGCCGTAGCTTACTATATACAGAAAGGGAGTGTGAGCGGGGATGTGAGCGGTGGTTAGTGCCAGAGAATTTGAAAAATCTCACTGAATTGTTTGCAACAAAGAAATGAAGAAAAATGTAACTTTAAAATTAAACTTAAACAACATTAAATAAGACTGATTTACCTGTTCACTGGCTACACCTACAGCTGTCTCATTCCTCAATACCTTTCAGATTTTTATTTTTTTTCTGCCCTCGGACAGAAAATAATTCATTTGTTCTAGAAAATGATCAGAGGATTGAATCAACATCTCTCTGACACTTTGTCACAGCCCTGAAGTTAAAATATGCTCCCACCGCTTAAATATTATTAAGTTGCCTACTGTTTTGACGCTCAATTAATCATTTCAGTCGTTTTTCAAACAACAATGGCAAACATTTGTTGGTTCCAGCTTCTTTACAGTGAGGATTTGCTGCTTTTCTTTGTCATTTATGGCAATTTGAAGATGTCGCTTTGGACTGAGAAATTATGATGAGCATTTCCCACAATTTTGAGAGATTTTATAGACCAAATCAAAATAAATGTATCGTGAAATTAATCACCAGATTAATCGATAATGAAAATAATCACTAGTTGTGACCCTTTATGCTACAAAACAAGTGGTACATGACATCAATCTATAATTCTTATAATTAAGTCTTTCTGGGGAAAGGTTTCGGTCTGGAGATCTAGGTCATCAAAAAGAAGTCTACAAATATTTGTGTTTCTCTCTCTTCAAGGTTACAACTTTCAAAGTAAAATTTGTGAACTCATTTGATGAAAAATAATAACTGTAATTGAGGTTCCTAGCAAATAAAAGGAAATTTTCTCTGTGAGTGTTTTTATTTCCCTCACAAATTCTGCCCCTTAAAACGTCCTCACTTCATCAAGAAGGCAATGACTGAGTGATGTGAACTTTACGATACTTCAGCTCATGCTTTTAATCTTAAATCCTTTTATTTGCACACATAATACATTCTAAGAGGAAATGTCAGATCATTACTCAACCCAGTAAAACTTCCTCAACTTCAAAAGTAAACCAATTTATAGCACTATTAAGTTAATTTCTGCTCATTTTCTTACCTTTAGGACGATAAAAAGTTTAAAGTACACTGTACTAAAACTCTCTATACATTTAAGATAACCACAGTGAAAGAGGTCTCTAAACAAATGACATTATGCATCAAAATGACTCTAAAAAGAAAATAAAAGTTAAATGAAAATCAAGTTGTTGCATATTTGGATGTATGTATATTTAAAGAGTGAGGACAGCTGGGACACATTTTAACTTAGATACATGAAAGGCTGCCATTGTTGATTAATCTGTTGATTATTTAGTCTATAAAGTGTCAGAAAATGGTGAAGAATGTCGATCAATGTTTCCCAAAGTCAGAGGTGAAATCTACAAATGTCTTGTTTTGTCCACAACCTAAAAGGTATTCAGTTTACTGTCACCGAGGAGTAAAGAAAACCAGAAAATATTCACGTTTAAGAAACTAAAATCAGAGAATTTTGACATTTTGAGTTTGAAACCGATCAATCGATCATCAATAGCTGGCGATTCATTTAATAGCTGACAACACCAATTATTCCAGTCATCATTGCAGCTCTAGATACTTGCTTTTAATGTTGAATTCTTAAATTGAGCACACATAAATACATTCTCAGAAGAGAAATCAGGCCCATCTGGTCATCACCCAATCCAGCTCAATGAATGACTCCTTAATCAATATACAGCACTATTATGTCGAGTACAATAAAAACTAAAAGCTGACGTAGAAAATACTAAACTCTTTCGTAAAAGCGTCTTTAAGCAAACAACTTTATTGCATCAAAATGATTCCAAATGGAAAAAGAAGCTGATTAAAAGTCAAGCTTGTTGCGTATTTGGATGCGTGTTCATTAGGAGCAGGATTAATTACAAGTATCAGTATTTTGATTATTATTTATTTCTCTATTTTCTCTTGCACTCTCATTTCTTTGTCGACTTCATGTGTTGTTTGTTCTGACTGCATTAAAGAAGACAAGGATCAGTTCATCGTGATGGCATCATTTTAAAAAAATATACCTATTATTAAGTTTTGGCAGAATAAATGCAGATGACAGCCAAATCAGCTGTTTGACTTGAGCACTTTGAAGATAAAAAAACAAACTCTGTGCACAGTTCAAACAAGAGAAAATGAACATCTTGCAGTGAGCTGGTCTGTATCAGAGCAGCTGGCTGATAGCAGCGTGTTTACACAGTGATGAGTACTTTCTGAAGGAGGCTTGTTTCAATGTAAAAGCCAGAAATAGACACAAATCAGGGCCATTGATTCATATGGGTATATATCTACAGATGTATTGGAGATATAGTCACATACAGAAGCAGCATTAATTATCTACCTGCACAAATCATTCATATTCAACATTAAGCCATTGCCATCTTTTTGTTGCAGATCTAGAAATGATTAAATGACCCACTGCCTCCTAGAAATGAAAACACTGGATTAAAACATCTCGCCATCTTGTTAATGGTTTCTTTGTGGACTTTATTCTGTCACCTGTTAACCACTTTCAGTAAAAGACACAGCTACAGGCCTTCTACTTCTTCTACGTAGCTTTAATTTCTGATCTTTGGGCAGCTGGATATCTCCTCTGCATCGCTACCAGCTGTATTAAAATCATTAATAAGTTGTATTAATGAATAAACGTGTTAATATTCCTACCTCTTGGGCCGGACACACCAGTTGCTGACAAAGTTGTGACAGTTTGAGGACCCGCCGCGGTGTCCTGTGCTGTTGAAGTGTGAAATAAAAATGTTTTTCGGAGCGGTGATGAGCTTCAGAGAAGACGAGCAGCGAGTGAGTTCACCGAGGAGTCCCACGACGTTCATATAAGACTCGCGTGCGTCGCCTTCAGCTGTCCGCCCGGAGACAAACCACCAAACCAGCTGCGTTCAGGGAAAATGGCGTCAAAGCGGAGAGGATGAGGTCTACAGCATCCGGTGTGCACCTTCAAAATAAACCCCACCCTATTCTATTCAGTCTGGCTTTTATTTTGTGTTTTATAATTGTATAGTTTTAATATTTATGCTTATTTTAATTATTTTATAATTGATTTGTAATCTTATAGAACAAATTAATGTTTTATCAAGCTTTGTTATCTTTTTATATTTCTATCTTTTCATATACCTCAACATTTTTATTATTATTTATTATATTATATATATATTTATATTATATATTATTACATATATTCGTCTTTTTATATACTTTTTCAACGTTTGAGCTAAATCTTATCAACATTTTTCTCTTTATCATTATTACTATTATATTTTACGATATTGTTTTAATTAGTATCCATTTTTATGTGTTGTATTTTAATTGTTATTTGTATTGTTTTTATCTTCATCTTTTAGTATTTTAACCACCCATATCATGTAGCTGTCTTTGTGCACATTAGTCTCTAAATCATTATTTTTTTTTAATATACAATGTTTTTTTATCACTTGTAAAGCACTTTGAATTGCATTTTGATAAAGTTTGTTTAATGGTCCAGGCTGGGTTTTGTCTTTCTCATCTTTTTAAAAAAAAAAAAAAAAAAAATCATGAGTGGTGGAAGTACTTTTAACTTAAGGAAAAGTAGCAATAAAAAAGTTCAAAAATAATCCATAATGATCCAATAATCCATTTTAGTTTAGTAAAAGTACAAAAGTATTGTCAATACAATATACTTAAAGTAAAAACAAATAAAAACTGTAATTGTAATTAGTGATACATCATATAATGTTGCAGCTGGTAAAGGTAGGGTTGATTTTAATTACTTTGTATACTGCTGGGAAGCTGTATCTATGTAATACATAATCATTTAGCCTATTGGTTGATTTACATTTTGTTTTAATAATTCAATTTAAATGCACGAAGTAAATAGTAACTAAAGCCATACAAAAAATGTAGTGGGGTAAAAAAGTATAATATTTGCCTCCAATATGTGCTGGAATGGAAGTATAATATAAAGTACAAGGATCTCAGCCTTTCACTTAAGTACAGCACTTACTTAAGTAAAGTGCTAAATTGCTTTCCACCGGTGGAAATAATTTTACATCAGCACTGGCATCAAATTCAACATTATTTAATATGAAGAATATGAGCAAACTGAAAAAAGCACCAATTCAAAAACACTGAAACCTTTGGGGGGGGTTATCTTTCAGCAGAGGATGGCTTTGCAGAGTATACTGAGACTCAGTATGAGATTACCTGTTAAATGTGTGCTTTTATTTTGACGGGAACCCCTTCAGTTCCGTCTTTTGTCTTATTACATGAACTTGACCCTCCCCAGGAAAAAAGTATCCCAACAACGTCAGAGTTAACCACACCTTCCTGCTTGGTCTGTTATCACTGCCCAGCCCCTGTCAATCAAACCCTAATTGGTGCTATTCAGTCCATTTAAGTGTTGCCAATCAATTAAAGTCAGACACAACAAGCAGAGATCAGAGACCAGAGACCAAATAATTGATCTAAATGTTATTATGAATGTAAATATTTTTGTTTTTGACAGATAATAGATATTGGACATGAAACAAAATATGGAGCCATTCAGAGTCAGAACATCAGTCAGCTGATTGGCTGCATCAGCTAAGCTATTTTTTATAATCACCTATGTATTTTACAGCACCACGAGTCACATAAAATGTAAGAAAAACAACCTGTATTCCAGTGGAACTTTTTTTTTTATCTTCCTTTAAGTCTCTTCTCTTTACATTGTAACTATCAAATAAAAAATACTTTATAAATACACCCATCATGAGTAGCTTCAAAACAACAGACGATGAACACAACAACAAAATAATGAAGAGCATGATCCCTTCATGAATCACCCTTTAGATGTTCCAGGTGCTATTTACTCTTTTATTGTGTTCAGGTTTCTTGGAGATTTGATGTTTTGCATTTGAGCTCTTCCAATCACAGCAGGTGAGATAAATCTCAGCCAGTTTATCTTCCATTTAATATCAGCAGATCCTGTAGCTGCACTTGTTCTGATCTACCGAGCCTATTGTTGTTGGAGACACTGGGATCTCTTCTGACTGATGAAAGATGTTTGACTCTGAGAGGCTGATGTACTTTTCGGGCAGTTAGGAACAGATATAACAACTGTTCATTTGTGGCATATTGTGGCCTTATAGTCTTAATTGCAATAAAATCTGAACCATGTGCATGTTTTTCTCAGCAGTGACAGTGTAAACGCAGCACACTGTGCCTTACAGAGCTCTGGACCAGTTCTGTGTCAACAACAGTGAAGCCGAAGTCTGACCCTTGCTCTCCTCTGAGCTCATTAGCAAAGAGTCCAGGGAGGAAATTGCTTATGATTCTGCAGCCAAGGCAGCAAACAGGCTGCAAAGTGATGCGGAAAACAAACAATGCTGCACGTACTTGATATTTCAAGAGACGGAGTGCGCAGGCAAATTATTAAGTAAACAGAGTTGCATAATCATGACTCTACTGGAGGCTGAATCGAGCTAAGCTGCCTGCTTCATCAATTCAAGTATTATTGGGAGAATGGTAGGGATACAAATGACTTAATTAGTCTTAAGACTTCAAAACTGCACAACAATAACAACCTTTTTTTATTTATTCTGTTTTAAGAGTTGTCAAAAGGGGGGTCTTGTTTCTCAATGTTGACAGTAAATGAAGGTTGAACACATTTTTTTTGGCTTGTTTGACCTGGAAACTTCCCTGACAGGTGACATGTAAGTTTTCTGACAAGTGCTTGAAATTACACAAACATGTGTTAAGTTGAACTTCCTGGGAAGAAACAGGGTCCGATTTCAGGACTAATACATTATCGGATTGGTGCGTAGACTCACATACTTGCCAATAATAGCATTTTAGGTGGTATTGGAGGCATTTCTGATACTGGTATCGTTATCGGAACAACCCTAATACATACGGGAGGCTTCCCACTCTGACTAATGGATAATGTGAGTTTTATTCTTGAGCCACTGACCTGACAAATAAAGGAAGCTGATAGCCTGAGACCCACAAAAGGGTTATCAAGACAGATCCCAGTAGAAATAAGACACACTGGGTAGGAAAAAATCTTTCAGCTGACAGTCTCCTTTGTGCCACGGCAGTGAAAAGGCGAGGCTCTGAAACCACCGGCTCCAAATCTCAGTAATGTTCATTCGTTATGTGCCATCATTACAACTGAGGGTTAAAAGCCCAATTTTAAGGGTAAATTGCTCCTCAGGTGCCCGTAAACCAAATGACAAAAAGACGAGAGAAGCCATAGTCACATCTTCTGGCACAATTTGCAACCTGCAGCGCTCTCACGAAGCTTTGGCCAGAATGTGAAGACTGTAGTCCATTACCAGGTAATGTCAAATGAGCTTCTGAAGCACTGATAGACTGCGCAGACACAAAACGTAATCACCTTAATTTGATTTTAAGAGGTGAGAAATGAGTGCATCGTAATTCTGAATGATTATCTTGACAGGTGTGACGGTGGCCTGTGACTGGGAAGAGGTTTTTTTTTCTTCAAGAAGATTACAAGAGTGAAAATGCTCTTTGGGAAACACTTATTCTGTCCTTCTGCCCTCTGTGAGAGCAGGTGTAGAGGGGGAATTGAATCTGGAGAAAGTATTCGAGGTGCAAAAGCTAATAAATGGTGCATTGTGTTCTCTATTACTTCTCTAATTGCACCGCAGAGCGTTCTTGCTTTTCTTACATTATTTTTTTTCAGAACATTGCATTTAGATCTGAAGAACAAATGAAAATGCTGTACATCACTGTGGCATAACTGTCTGCAGGGACAATAGAGGTCATACAATTAGCAGAGTGGCTAATCAGCAGAACCAAATGGACATCATGATATAGAGGCTAAATAGTACACTTTGCATATAGACAGGGTTCATTAAATTTAAATGCAAATTGTCAGGTAGAGAAGGTCTGGGGCCGTATTCATAAAGCGTCCAATAGTCCTAAGAGTGGCTCCTCATGAAATTCTGAGAAAATTCTTAGAATTATGAAGTTTTCAAAGAATATTTACTTAATTAATACTAGGGGTAAACTAATTATCGGCCCTAGTCGATTATCGGGCCATTATTCAGCATTTTTCCATTATCAGTATTGCCTATAAAATCAACTAATTGAAAAATGTGCTACTTTGGCTCTGATGCAGCATCCTCTCACACAATGTCCCGCCAACAACACTACCTTATGTTAAACACATCACAGGTAATAGCCTATAAACAATAAAATAATATAAATGTGTAAAGTAACTAAATGTATCAAATAAATGTAATGGAGAGGAAGTATAAAGTAGCAGAAAGTGGAAATACTCAAGTACCTGAAAATTGATCTTAAGAACAGTACTTGAGTAAATTGAGTTTTGGTTGTTTGAAATTTTGACACAAAGATTTTCATCTTCACTGCAAATGAATATCAGTCGTGATTGATTTCTAATAATCTGTACCAGTATCAGCCCTGAAAAGCCATGCCAAATAAAGACTAGATCCTTGTAAAGAAAAAGTAATTCACAAAGCATCTTAACCCTTAAAAGAGCTCCTAAGGTGAAAATCTGTAGGGAGCAGGGAGGAGGACTTTTAATAGTCTGAGAAGTTTCTTAATCAGAGGAGAAAATGGTGGAAAGACAAAGAGGAAGGAGAAATATCCTCCAAATGCCAAATGACAGTGAGTTAATGAAACGCTACAGCTTGGACCATGCATATACATATATATATGATGGTGAGCTTGAAGGCAGTGTGACCATCCCAATCACCAGAATAAATGTTCACAATGTACATATCTGCAAACCACAGGTATGTTGAAACTTTACATTTCTTTAAGTTGCAAATTTACATTTCTTTAGGGTCAATTTTTCTGTTTTATGTCGTGACAACACTGTGCTTATGGTCTGGTTAGGTTTAGGCACAAAACCACTTGGTTAGGGTTAGGAGAAGATCATGTTTTTGGCTTAATGTGAGCATCTGCATCTTAATATGTTATGATTCACTAACGTCAGGCACGATATGAGATGAATGAATCCCTGTTTTTGTTATCTTCGTCGCCTGGTGGAGAGGTGAGCAGGTTCAAATTGAGTTTTGAATTTTTTTGATGGAGAAACTTTTGATCACTGTTCCTTTACTTGTACTGGTTGCATGGTGCACTGCTGACATGGACACTTGTATGATTCAGTCATTTTAGTATTAACAGTGTTTATGTGCATGGCAATATATGATGATGGAAGGACAATTTTTTAGTGATTTTGGTGCGGAAACAGCTGGCACAGAGAAAGGAGAAGTCCTCTGTGCCCTAGGAGACATGGATCCAGTAAGAGGAACACAGAAGGTTCAGAATTCATAACCCCAAAGTGCTGCCCTCCATTTTACTGCTGGGTGACTTGACTTTATGGCTAAGATGTTACATAAAGTGTATTTTACCTTATTTATGATGGTAAAGGTGCCAATAATCCAAGGACTGATCCAATTTTATACTTCAGGGTTTATTAACCTAAATATCCCAGGTCCCAAACTCAATGCAAAAAGGCATCTCTACAAACAATCTGTCCGCAACAGCTCATAAACAAACACATCAGTGGTTGTTTACCCAAAGCTGAGCATCAAAACAAGGAATCAAAACTGCCCGACCTCCAGGATGGAAGAGTGCTGCCAAGGTCAGAGGATCATGTTGACCTCTGAAGGCATGGGACCAGGCAGGAGTCACATGCTGGCAGCTTTATAGAAGTGAGAGTGGGAAGTTGTTGCTCTTATTGTGGCAACCTGGCACATGAGGTGACACTGAGGGCACCGCGTTGCATTGTGGGTAGCTGGTGTTCGCACGCTGACCAGTGTGGGAACTGTTTGTTTGCTGTAATTTAATTGTAGCAGGGATGAGTCAGGGCAGTGATGGTTTTAGACACAGGGATGTTCGGGTTACCACTAGAACGGTTCCACTATTACCAAAATAATGGATGCTTCCTACCATAAGACTTATGGAATCATGTCTAAAGTTTTTGACTTCAATCTAAAATTTCTAAACTCTATTTTGAAAAGGTCTTAGTAGCTTTTAGATTTTAGATTTAGATTATTTATCCCACAACGGGGAAATTCACTTGTTACAACAGCTCAAGATGCAACAAGTACAGGAAAAAGGACGTGCATGCAGCCTTGATCTCCAGGGCATATCTAACAGTTCCTGTGTCCAGTTTTTCATTTCATCGTCCTTGAATCACTTCTCAACACTTTCATTTCAAGATTTTTATTCATTCTTAAACTCTTATTCATTTATACTGTATATTGTATACTGTATATTCATTTATTAAGTTTGTTTAATCCCAATGGCCAGAAGTCTTTTTTAGACTATTTTTATTTCATTAGTTTCTTTCAACAAGTAATATTTACTGCATTATGATGTGTAGTCAGGAGGCAAAATTCAGTAGGGAATCAGGTGATTGGCAAGCGAATATTGTGCACAATATAGAGGGATAGAGACTGTCATGTTAACTATTAACATTATATCCTGGCGACTGGGCTGCTAAACAGACCTTGTGATAAGGCTATTCTCTCAACTACTGCGAAGGTCAAGAAAAACACAAAATTTGCTGAACTTTCCAATTTTACAGAAAAAGGTCCTCAATAACAGCAGCTTCTTCCCAGCTGTTTTTCACCCCATGGTACAGATGTGGCCAAACGAAGAGGAGAATATGCATCACAGGTACAAGAGGTGTTTTTGTATTTAAAGAAGTTCAAAGGATCAACTCAACCATCATTCACCAACAGTAACTCTAGAATTCAATTTACACCAAATGGCATCCAGAAATGAAGATAGTTTTTACTTTTAAATCTATTCTGAGGGCACCTTTCAACAACACGGCAATTCAAAGTGCTTTACATGAAACTAAATAAACTAGAATATTAGAATAAGCTAAAATAGAGTAAGATATGAATAAAAAGTACCAAATTTAAAGGAGCTTTTTGTTTTTTTCCTTTCCTTCAGTGTTTTATATATGCTCTTGTGCATGTAGGTCTTGAAAGTTAAAAAGTCCACACCAACCGAAGCTCCTCTCTCCTACAGAAAACACTGCTCCTGAAACGCCTCATCAGCAGTCTCGCCTTTAATTCCGTGACTTTGTGACATCACTAGAAGTCACCATGTCACACATTTGCCATACATACAGAATTAATTGCTCTGCTGCTTTTAGTGGTGCTGGCTCAAACATGTGTGAGCTGACCAATCAGAGGAGCCTGGGTATTCACGAGGGGGGCCTTAAAGAGACAGGAGCTAAAACAGAGCGTTCAGACAGAGGGGGAGTACTGATGTGTTTTTTGAGCACTAAAGCATGTAAACATTCTGTAGTAGTAACCCAAAACAAAAACTATGAACCTGAAAATTAGCATAATATGCCTATTTTTAAAATAATCTGACATACAGTTATATTGTAAAAAGGTTGCTTGATCTACTAAATTCCCATTTTTTTTGTTTTAGAATTGAGATAACTCAGTGGATCGTCTCCCAATATAATGATGCACAATTTTGTTACAATACATCCCTTTGTTCAGAATGTAAAAGACTGAAAATGTTATAGGACACAAATTGATTTGAAAAAGTCATATTATTCGTTTACTGCAGAAGTCTAATGTTAAGTCTAACTGCAGGACTAATTGTAGCTGGTGAAATGTTCTATCTATCTTCTAAATAAGAAAGAATTGCAAAAGACTAAACAATTTCCCCCAAACTATAGCAGAGACTTTCATGTGACGGTGATGTCGAGCTGTGACTGGACCAAAGGTTGGTGATATAGTAGAAGAAAATGACAAAAAAGTTTTAACAATGGGAAAAAGTAAGAGACAGGCTGAGAAGAAAAGGTTGAAGAGTGTGTGCGACACTGTAGGTGTGTATTTGTGTGATAAAGATAGACAGATTGTACGTGTGTGTCTGTGTTTGCTTGTGTGTGTGTGTGTGTGTGTGTGTGTGTGTGTGTGTGTGTGTGTGTGTGTGTGTGTGTCAGTCCCTTGGATTTTCTGCTGCTGGTTTCCTGTAACAGACTGAAGAGGTTATTTATTGCTGGAGAGCGCCGTGCCTGGCATTCTCTCTCGGTACACATTGTGATGTGGGAGTAGTGCAGCTCTTCTGAAAAGCAATTAAAACCATCTGGGATATAAAAGAAATAAAAAAAATAGCTAGCAACCCAAGAGCCCACACCATTATTCAACCTTGAATTTAGAAAGATGTTTTTTAGGCCTTTTTTTTATTCTGCAATTTGTGTATAGCTTGGGTTAATTCCGGTTTGACATTCAAAGAGCAGAATAAAATGTTCTTTTCTGTTCATTTTGAGTGCATTTTTCCCTGCTTGTTCAAAAATATTGCCGAAGAATAAAGTCTTTTTAGTCCGCTCAGCGGAGCCACATCTGTCCATCTCCTTCATTTCCTTTCAAACAAAAGCATCAGAGTTTTAGAGAGTTGGAGTTGAAGCTCAATTTGAAACCATGTTACTTAAAGATGGTGATGAAGGTTCTCAGTCTTCAACGTCTTCAAGAAACTGAAACACGTTGCCTGCGATACAGCTCTTAGAATTAACATGTTCCTTAGAGCAGCTACCTTTAATTTAAGTTGAGCAGCCCATGTGGACCAAAGCCTCCTGTCAGAAAGATCTGAAAGATCAAAACTGAGTAGCACTATCGGAAATTGTGGGCGGAGTGTAGCTAATAGTTCAAGCAAGACTACCACAGGATACAATGGTGGCCATCCGAAAGTACTGAATATTAAGTTAATCATTGAGGGTAAAGTGAAAAGAGTTCTTCATCCGCATGTTGCAATGTATTTAATGGCCTCACAGACCACCGCAGTTTACAACACTGCCTCCACTTTTGCCTCTTTCGTAACAAGTATCACAACCTCCTCCACTGTCGCCATGCTTGTCGGCATCTCTTCACTCTGAGCTGCCCTCAAGTGGATGTAATGCTAAACATCAATGCAAACTTAAAGGACAAAATGGAACTATGTGGGCAGTTACAGTCACACCGTTTAAAATGGATGAGCCTTTTGAGAGTACCAGCAACAGGCAGCATACTGGACCTTTATTGTTACGTGATTAACGTTGTGAAACGGTGGTGGTTAGGTTCAGGCAACCAAACAATTAAGTTAGGTTTAGGAAGAGAACATCATTTGGGGTTAAAATAAGAATGTTAGTTACATAAAAGTTATGTCTTGTGCATGATGTAAGTTAAGTATGTAATGTCAGTTTGACTTTTGGTTTCACATGGGACATGAACAATAGTTTCCTGTGTGAAAGTCTGTAATCTGTCCACCCCAACGCCTCTATCTGCTGACTCGCTCTTATACTACCTCACCTGACTTCCTCCTTTGCTTTAGTCATAATTACACAACCACTAGAGGTCGCTGCCTAACAAATACTGTAAATATAGTTCTTACTAAGCGGCTTGCTTTGAGTAACCTTTATGGCCGGTGAGGACAGGCTGCACTGACATATTTCGTTTCTCTAAGTTATCAACATTTTCTTGTTACATGTAAGCTATTCCTTCATCATAATTAGCAAACACCAAGTAATTGACCGGTAGCAAGACCAACATAAAGTTACAAGTTAGCATATAAGCCAGTTGTTCTGCTGCTTTCTGCCAATACATACATCTGTTGCCGTACCACCAGACTATAGAGCAGCTTCTGTCGTCATTAATTGTTCTTACTCCACCATAAATGAAACATCTACAGAGCATCAGTGACATCGGTGAGGTGAGATGTCTGCACAGAGCCCAAAGGATACTGAAAGACAACACCCACCCAGCCACAGTCTGTTCACCCAGCTGCCATCTGGCAAAAGATACAGACCACCAAACAAACCATTATAGTCATTGAATCATCTGAAAAATGCATTGCCACAAAGCTGAAAATAAGGTTGTTTTTCGTAGCTCATGAAAAGTTGACATTATGGAGATAAGAGGTTTTGACTGGACATCTACGGTATGTAGGTCTTATAGGGGCATCAGATTGAACTGACACTGTTTCATAGCCAGTTAAAAGTTCCTTATAGTGCTTCTGACCCACAACGTCTGCTTGGTTCAACTCAGGTTCAGCTGAATCAGAGATTATTTTTCCCCAATTACAGAAGCCGTCCGGAGAATCCATAAAATAAAGTGATTGTGTTTCCTCTGAGCAAAGTTAAAAGCCATTTAATGGCTTGGTCAACTTTTATCTTGCAAATGAATCATCCAATTCTGACTAACGAGTAGGAGTGAGACTCAAGATGAGTTTATGTGATTTTATCTTGTTTCATGAGTTGTTGTTTCCGGACTGATTTATAGGCCTGGGTTTTGTCTCTTGTTTTATACTGTGGTTATCACAAGAGAAAGGTCAGCAGCTTCAGACGTAGACATTATAAACTTATTCATGTCCCGATGACGCATAGCATGCATGGTAGTCATTGGTGAAGGTTCAACAATGAACTACAGACCGCAGACTAATCTCAGATAATTTATTGCCAGACCGACTAGACTGTCACAAACTCTCCTCAGCTCAGGACAAAAAAACACCACACTTCAGCCACAAATATAAAACTGATCTAATGATCTGAAGAGGCCAAATCTCATCTCTTGCCCAGTGATTATTTTTTACTCAATATTGGCTCAGATGGGATGAGACACTGAACCCTCTTCCTGATGCAAATAAATGTTAATGCCAAAAGACCAGACAAGAAAAGGGGGCTAATTAGTGATTGGAAAAGTTCTCTCTTTTCCCTCTTGACTTCTCCCTGGCCACTTGAGGGCAGCAGAAACAAGCTGGAAACACAATCCTGACCCACAGTCAGATCACCCTCACTGCTGGACTGTGGATTTCTTTGTGAAGGACTCAGTCGGATTGTGGCGACAGTCCAAAAGATGTGACTTTATGCACTCTCTTAGGTGCCTCGTCACACTCTATTTTAGCTCTGGTTATGGTTTCCACCAGCACCTGAGGAAAATATACGGCTCTTTACGGGGAACAGTGTCTGACAGTCACATTTTCAGCTGCAGCAAGCAAAAAAACACTTTAAAAACTACAGTTTTAATGCAGATAGAACAATAAGACTAATTCTGTGCAGGACTAAAGTGGCTGCATGTATTTGATTTTACAATTTAAAAGGTGCATGAATCTCACCAACCTCAGTAACAAATATTGGCTGAAGCAGAGGGGAACAACTTTATTGATTTCTGGTGAAGACGTGGCCGCAACACACACAGGTAATGAGAAAGTCTAACTTAAAGGTAATTCCACTGACTGAAGTGTGTTTACAGTTCTTGGGGAGTACAACTGCATATGTGATAAAAGTAGTATAAAGCTTTTTTGTGGCTCCAGAGGAAGCTGCAGGTTTTGAAAAGCAGTCCACTGGTCTAACACTGTTGGACTTATCATGGACAGTTTACAAAAAAAAGATCAAAATCCTGACAGAGATATCGCCTTTTTTATTCCACCCATTCTTCTTTCTTTTTAAAACCTGGTGCCTACATCTCCCACAATGCAACTTAGCCACTGAGGGACAACACTGGAATAGATGACATGCAGCTTCCTCTGGAGCCACAAAAGGCTTTATACTACATACTACAGTAGTACTCCCCAAGACCTGTAAACACACCTGAATGTGTAAAATTGGTGGAGTTACCCTTTAACTGAAACACGGGAGCAGTTCCAATAAATTTGGGGTTTTACTTGCTGAGTCCCATGCAGTACTACACTGTATAAGTTGCAAAGTACTTGGATGGAACCTAAATGTATTCATGTAGCATGACAGTGCACCCTAGTGGTCGATTTGCTCACTTGCACTAAATATTAGCCACAAATACAATGATGTGATGTGCAGTCAAGTTTCCAAATATATCACATCATCTCAACATTATACAGCCACTATTATACACATTAACTACTACAATACAGCCTTAATGATGAGTTAAAAACTGCTCTGGTTGACTCAGAATATCTTGAGAAAACCTTCAGTATGAATGATGAGATTCTTCTGCAGCATTTAAACTGCTGGTATAAGATATTTCTATCAGCGTTGAGCCTTTTCAAGCTTTCATACAGACACTAGAGCTTAATGTGGTTGTTAACAGTACACTCCACAGTGCATCCCTGTACACTTCATTTATCTCAATTGACTACTAGAAAACTGCTGCTTCATCGGCTATAATAAAAATAATAAACTATTCAGTCACCTTCTGATTGTGCAATTTGCTAATACCCAGTTTGGTAATGCCTTTTTTAAGATGACGATTTAAGACACAATTTAAGGGAAACCCCCAGGCCTCTTGATCGCTGCACACAGTGCAAGTGGCGATTCAGTCTGATTATCAGACTTTTGGAGATCGTTCTTAACTAGACACACACTTTCATCTCCAAATTATGCTGAATCTTTATCCCTCAAAGTGCAATATCAAAGCTTCTTATAGTGAATTCCCCAATTTTTCTCATGTCCACTTAAAATATTGTTTCTGTAAAACAACAAATCAATTATTATAATTATTGTATGAGGACCTAGAAATTGATAGTACCATTAAAAATATATATATTTTTTACTTTTTCTGTGCACCCATGTGGTGAGCAGACATCTATATTGTCTTACAAGGCACACACACACACACACGCACACACACACTAGATGCTAATACAAAGGGAGGAGTTCAGTGAACTGTAAAAACACTAATGGGATCCCTGACAATATAATTAACTAATGAGGCTGATGGAAGTGACTGCTCTCTGTCACCAGACACCCACACTCATCTCCCCCAAATCACCCTCCTCCCCCCTCACATCTGCAGCTGCTCTCTGCCTTAACAATCCTCTCACATAGAGATTCACCATTTTATCACTTATTCTGACATATTCTGTTTCTAAAACAATCAGTCACTCAGAAAATTGAAAATCAATCAATTTTATTTTGATAACATGGACCAGCAGCCTCTTTTCTGGTTAGTTTGGTTCTCTGACTCTTAGCAGTTACATGTTTCTGCATAAATACCTTTTTGTTAGCAATCGTTCGTTTAATCACTTATTTTTTTTATGTTTGATAAATGGTGAGAAAAATGGTGACTGCAAATTATGTTTGTTTTATCCCAAAATAATCAATTATTTTTCTTTTTTGTTAAATTTAGTAATCATCTAAATGTCTTAAAACTACTGATTTTGTAATTACTAAACGTAATTATTTTAACTTAGAGTCTTTACCTACGCTTGTCTGTACAGCACTTTGGTCAGTGTGAGTTGTTTTTACAAAAAAAAAATGACATGACTTGAAAATAAAGTAAAACAAGTAGTGCTCACACTTCAGAAGACTCCAAAAGACTCCTTGGGAAGTAACTGAAACAACTCATGTAGATCAGTCAACTAGGGCTACAACTAACAAGTAATTATCAATTAATCTGCTGATATTATAACTATTTTCTCAATTATGATGTGAGCTAAAACACCAAATGGGCCTCTGATGATATTAAAGATGCTCCAGTGCATTTTTCACACGGCACTCATCATCATTTTACTGTTTTGGATCAGCCGAAAAACATCCTCCAGATTTCTTTCTTAATCGCACTTTCAGCACTTGACCAGCTGGTAAATAAATCTCCTGCTCTGATCCGGCTGATTTGCTGCGTTTACCACCTGCATGTTCTGATTACAACCTGTACAAATATCAGCCTTCTGTGTGTGCATATGTGTGCATGTGTGTGCATGTGTGTGCCTGAGTGTGCCTTTAAAGCCCTCTGAGGCTTAAACTGCAGGTGCACAAGTTAAGTGAAACCTAATTAAATTCTTATTCTGTTCAGGATATAAGATTAACATAATTCAAAGGGCCTTTGATGTCTTATCTACTTTTAATTTATTTTTTAAAGTATGAAATAGACCCCAAAGTAAAGAAATAAAAAAAACAGCTTCTGTAAAAAAACATTTTCTCGAACAGACTCTGGTGAATCCACATGATTGTTACATGTATTTGGAACCTTCCAGCTGTTTACTGATTGGCTAACTTCACTGCTGGTTAACAGTTAACCTCTCTTCACACTCGATTTCATGGTTAGTGCAACAATACCTAAAAAGCAGAGAGGAGAGGGTCAGAAATGTGTGATTGTTGAGTCGCCACCGTGGCTGTGGCCACTACAGAAACATCACTGTCACATTGTGTTGAAGTGTCACTGAGTGACTGCAGCCACTGATTTATTGCTGAGCCACAAAAAAGGCTTCCTTTGTGTCCCGGGATAAAAGCCAGGAATGTTGGACGCTCCATTAATTAGGCAGTTTGTTGTGCTTTTGCATGGGTACACTGGTAATGATTAAACAACTATTCACACACACACACACACACACACACACACACACACACACACACACACACACACACACACACACACACACACACACACACAAAAAGATGTAAACATGCAGTATGATGGTATTTTGATTTTTCATTTCTTTGGTATAATTCTGTTGTTGTCATATTATTTTGAAAGAAACTACCCCATTACAAGTAAATGTCCTGCATTCAAAATCCTACTTAAGTACAGAAGTGGTGTGAGTAAATATCATATAATAATATATTTAGCATTGTAAAAAGTACTATAAGGTCAGACTTGAGTTAAAATATTACTTCAGTAAAAGTGAAAGTTACTGATAAGAATAGTACTTGAGTAAAGGTATCTGATATTAAATGTACTTTTCTGTCTTAAAATGTGCTACAAGTAAAAGTAAGTTATACTTATTATTATCAGAATCTGATTGCCGAAAATAAATAAATAAATTTAAAAATGCATTACTATGGCTCTGATGCAGCATGTAATCTGCAAAGTAACTAGTAGCAAAAGTTATCAAAATAAATGTAGTAGAATAAAAAGTTCAAATCTTGCTTTCAAAATGTAGTGGAGTTGAAGTATAAAGTGGTAGAAAATGTAAATACAAGTGTAGAGTGTTTTAGTACAAGTACCTAAAATGTACTTGAGTAAATGTACTTAGTTACATTTCATCACTGAAAGTGTTACTGGATTATTATCAGTACTGTTGCATAAACTTGTAAACAGCAACAGCACAATACTTTGTTACTAGTATTATACCGCTGTAAAGTAAACGTAGTGGAATAAAAAGTACAAAATGTCTCTCTAGCTGAGTTGAGGTATAAAGCAGCATGAAGAGGAGTACTTGAGTAAATATTCTAAGTTACACATAAAGTATTCAAAAAGTCGACAAGTAATATACTGTAGAACTATGAGCAGTTTAACTAAGTTTCTCCATTTCTCTTTGAGTTTTCCCTCCTTGACCCAATAATACTAAAGACAGGAAGCTGCTGTTGAGCCAAATGCCAAAAATAAAGTGCAACTCCATCTTTTTTTATGATCATGATAAAACTGTCAAGGAGAGTTGTATGGACCATTTTCCAACAGTAGAGGTCAGCAGAACCATGTGTAGTTCACAACATGCTCTAACACAAGTGTGCGTACAGTACATGAATTGTGATGCCTCCTAAGACCGCACGCACACACACACACACACACACACACACACACACACACACACACACACACACACACACACACACACACACACACTTCCATCAGTCCCATGGCTGTATGTTGACAGTGCTCTCTATCCTCACATTAGTGTTCTGTCTACACAGCAGTCTGATGATTAGCAGCAGCAGAAGTGCTGACCTGCCTGCCTTCATCTGCCTTGTGCTGGACATTCAAGGCAGGATCGTGCTCTACATGGGATGGTGCGCACATAGGTATGCTGAAAAAGTACATACCTTCATCAACAAGGCAAGGCAACAATATCTTGTCAGATATTTTCTCTAATATATATTAATATATCACACTTTGACTTGTGGATATCAGTGGTGGAAGAAGTATCCAGAGCTCTTACTTCAGTAAATGGTGTACAAAATACTCAAGTTACAAGTAAATATCCTAAAATAATACATATATTATATTACTGGATTAGGATGTAGTAATGTGCAAGCATCACTCTTGTTTCATCTAGTAAAGGTGGGTGGTAGCTCAGCAGTCAAATAGATGTAGTGGAGTAAAAGCACATTTGCCTTTAAAATGTAGTGGAGAAGAAGTATAAAGTAGCATAAAATGGATAACACTCTACACTCACTTTCTCTCAGGCTTCATATTCTCCCCTCCCTGCAGAGTTTTTCTCGATGTCAGGCACTGATGCCTATCTTCACCATCCAAGCATGTGTGGGATGGTTCTGAGCCTCAGGTTGGCCTTGATGGCCCACCAGTTTCAACTTGTGCGTTGCTAGGCTTGTTGCATGTCTTGGTGTGAGGATTTCTAAACAGGGACCAGAGGCCTGAGTCTTAAGAGTCTTAAGACTTCAAAGATGTGTTTGAAAGGAAATTCCAGTATTTTTAAACCTGTAGATGTAGATTTACATGTTTTGGTGTGTAAATGATTCATGCTGACCAACAGTTTTGGAATAGGTTCAATGGAACATAACATTTTTTTATTTGCACCTGCTTTCACGATATAATATGCAACATTTCCATATTAAAATGTCTTAAAACAAATAGAACTTTCTTGCACCTGTTTGTTTGTCAGCGGGTACGAAATAAAGTTGGCAAACTTGACTAATGCTATTTTTCCACCACCACTTTTGGGTGCGTCGAGTCAAACCGAGCCGGTTCGACCTGCTCCAGAGTAGGGCCAAGCTGAGCCTGCCCTGCCTCCAAGTGGGCTGCGGTGACATCTCACGACTGCAGCCAACCTGCAGAAAGCATCCGTCACCCTGTAATAACTGTGTGTTGCAAATCGATACTCAACTTGTGTCTATGCAGGAAACCTGAGAGAAAGTTGTTTTTAAAAGTCTGCATGCTTTGTAGCTTCTAACTGAATCTCTTTAGTGTCTCTCATCCTGGTTCTTCTTTCAAACACCCGCTATGTTTTACTGCTGGTGAAAACGCAACATTTCCTGTAATGCTGCTTCATAATAAAAGCTTCTAAATGACTAAATAACAGGGGCTTTTGTTACAAAAAAGTTATGAGAGTGTTAAATGTTTTTGTAACTGAATTAGGAGCCACTTTGTTAACGGTGATTCTTCGATAGTACAGCGGGGATCGAGACAAGAGCGGCATTGGTTTAAGACGCACCTTCAAGCAGGTAGACAAGTTGTGGTGGAAACGCAAATCCCTGCTGCACCAAGTCAAACCGAGTAGAGCCAGTATGTAATGGAAAAACAGCATAAATGTAACATTTATCAAAAAAAATGTATACATTACCTTGTGCATGAATATTTCAGTCCAGTCAGATAGAATTGTATATGCTATAGTGGTTTTTCAACAGTGAAGACAACAACTCCCATGATTCCACGCTACACCACAACATCGTCAAACTACGTCTTTTGTTTTCATTGTTTAGATTGAGGGACCCCTAGTGGCAGAAATCACATACTGTGCATTGAACCAAATGTTTTGACTATTACACCTCCATCAGCCTCTTTCCATCCATTGTTATCTCTTTAATAAAATCTATTTTTGTTTGTGTCATCGACCATTGTGTTTTCTACAATGCCACAGGCTATCTTAAGGGTTACTTCTTCTCTTCCTTTAGTTTAAACAGTCATTTCCCTTAGTCATATACCAGGAACTAATTCATTGTTCAACTTTACCACCTGTGTGAGAGAATCCAACAGCCGAGATGCCTCTTTCACTACATTTTTAAGATCATACTAAAGAGATAACAACAGAAACTCATATAGCTTCAGTCATTTCATTCTCATTTCTCCACAGATATTATCATATTCTAAAATGTTATCCCAGGCCGCTGTTTAAAAATAAACAAGCTCCCCATGAGAGAGAAACCTTCCTCCTCGCCTCCTCCTCTCTTTATTTTCTCCTCTGTGTGTGTGCGTAGTAGAAATCCTTCCCTCCCTCCGCTGGCTGTAAACTTACTGACCTGTCTTTGCTGCAGCAGGAGTGCTCATCTCTGCATTGACTCCTTCTGTGGAGAAAATCAATAAGCAAGGGTCAAAACAGCCACTGAAGGAAGGAGTATTGGTAACACTATAAAACCATCAGCAGCACAGGATTTATTGAGGATGCAACTGGGATCTCAGCGCGACGTGACTTTACTTGTATCTATGTTTATAGGATCACTGTCGTACATTTTCTTTGCATGAAAGCTTCATTGAGATGATGATAATGACTTCAAATATAAAAAAAACAAGCAAAATGGCTCGAGAAAGACGACACACACTCTCTCGCAGATGCTTGACACACACAGAAAACTTCTGATAGGCTTAATGTGAAGACATCAGCCTTTCCCCTTTCCACACATGCCTCTCACCTCTCAGCACTCTCAGCCCCTCATCACGAATGTGCCGCCGCGGAGTATCTTTGGCTCCGTGCCTGTTGGTGTCCATGCCGCGCTCAAGCTCCTTATCAGGTGTCAGATGTGGGTTTGGTGTCAGTGAAGTCCCGTCCATTTCCTCTCACACCCTGCTTTTTAGCCTTATTATATGGGCCAAATAACAAAAGAAAAGTATGGTGCTCATCGCTCTTTAGAACAGCGCAAGTCTTTGAATTTTGCTAAATCATACCTTATTTATTAGTAGCATTCTCTTTTATTTACTGCTCCAAATAGCACTCTCAAAACAGCAAAAAAAAAACAACATTCAATCATTATCTACGCTCCCCCACGCCGATGGAAACTCAGGTGAAGTTTCGTAGTCCTCAAAACATTTCTGGAGCTTCACAGCAAAACAGCATTGCAGCATTCTCCTAAACAACTGAAGTAGCTGGAGACTTGTTTTAAAATGTAAAACAAAAAAATAAAATGGCTCCATACAGCTCATCTGGCATAATTCCAGTCTCCAGAAGCCTTGGAATGCAAAATTGATTTGAAAGGACAAAATCTTGACTGTAGCTGCTAAGCTAAAAGCGTTAGTGGGTGGACAAGCTCAACTGTGCTTTGAGTGTAAGTAAAAGTATTTTTTGGCCTTCCATGGCTTTATTTGATAGGACAGCTTTAGTGATGACAGGAAATGGGATGAGAGAGAGGGAGGATGACATGCAGCAAAGGGCCGCAGGTCGTACTCGAGCCCTGGGCCACTGCACTGAGGGCAGGGCCTCTATACATGGGATGCCCACTCTACCAACTGAGCTACTGAGGCGCCCAATATTGTCTTTTCAAATCTGTATTTGGATGCTTCGAGGGATTTGTTTTTTTGGAGGAAAAGAAGAACAAGGAGAAGAAACAGAAGAGGAAAGAAGAAGGAGATGTTGCCTCAGCTGCACGATAAGGTAAAGGAGGTAAAATCCGAGGCGTGGCTCAGTGATTGCTTGTTTTATGAGTCAGTGTATCCACGCACACAATACAGATGGTATCATTGATGAATTTTTCTGCTGTCAGATGAGTGAATGAATAAACCGTGAAACAGTGATTTGTCAAAGGGTCATGAACTTGAACTGCAGATCAGGACTAATAGCAAATTCATGACTTATTCATAGAGACTTTGGAGCAGAAAGTTGCTTCAGCAGTTATCTTACAGGAGGAACATAAATATCACTCACAGCATCCGTATTATGAGCTAAATTTGAATCTTGAAATCGAAATTTGAATCATCAAACTTAAGGAAATGGAGCAATTCTCAGTGCTCTTTATGAGAATGTCCCATCCTGAACTGTCTACAGGTTTTGGAAAGTCCCGTAGTAGCACAACCGTGGGAATAGGGGACATGAAAGCTTGTGTCTCAACACCAGGATAAGTGAATGAACTGTTCAGATGCGACGTTGTCTCCTCGACATTACTGGTGATTAGCTGCTGATAAGTGGGCAGGAAAAGCAGCAGACAGTGTGTGAATGTCACCAGAGGGCCTACATACAACACAGTGGTCTCAGCAGAGCTAATGTGGTCACACGCCAACACCAGTAGATCACGGAGGTGGAGGAAATGCAGGTTATTAAAGGTTTGTTTGATATGGGCAGTGGTTCCTTATGAAGGTTTAATGGAACAAATCCTCTGATTTGTTCAACTAAAAATGGATATTTTTAAACCCATTCGGCAGAATAAATGTTGGCAATGCCGTGCTATTGATCTGGTTAGGTTGAGGCACAAAAACCAGTTGGTTAGGGTTTGGAAAATATCACGTTTTGGCGTAAGACACCGGTTTTGGTCACCTGAAACATAACTAGAGATGTCCCAACTTCCCATAAAAAATATTTGTTTTTTGTTACTATAAACATGGTTGGGAATCGTCCCGAGGTTGTCACACAAAGACAATTTTGGGCATAAAAATATATGAGACATGAAATCAGAGGCAGAACTGTACAGCGAACACAAATGGTTACAGCCTGTGACAGCAGGAGCTGACTGACTTTAAACAGATTACATTAATTAAACTGATAACTACAACTAGCTAAAGCCCAGATAATACTGGAGAATAAGCAGAAGGCTATCAAACATATTAAACTTATATGAGACATCAATGGGGTTTGTGGACAGACCAAGGAGTTGTCCAAATGTCAGCATCAATCAGCTCAGCTGAAAATGTCCTCTGCATGGAACAATCATCTGATAGATACAAACACAGTTACTGGTGACATATGTTGAGATAAGGTGTAATATGTAGACATTATTGGGCTGAAATCTACAGAAGAAAAGACCAGATGTGATTTTTAAACTGTACAGATTTCTGCCTGTGGAAGGCAACAGAGCCCATATAGCCTCACGTCTGAACCCCCACTGTACAGACGCATTTTTTGTTAAGACTCTATAAGTACATTTATTTGGAACAAAGACAACTTTCTGTCTGTCATCAGCAGGTTCTGATTAAAGATGAATGCATGATGACTGTTGAGGAGAGACAAAGTGTACCTGCAAGTCTGGATCTGTGAATAACCATCAAATCACTTCCCCCAAGGGTTTGTCAACCAAACGTTATGTGTCTTGTAGTAACTGGATGACGGGGTTAGCTGTCACATTATCTGGAAATTGCTTTTCTGTGGTGAGAATGGTGCTTTCGGTTTAAGCTGTTGATAATTCAAATGGGTATTTTAGTCTTTACTTATATAGCGGCAATTCCCAACAGAAGTAATCATCAGTTATAATAAGCAGTAAGTAAAAGCCCCACATTTAAAATGATATCCTGTAGTAGCAAGAAAGTGTACTTAAAGTACTCATTATGCAGAATGGCCCATTTCAGAGGTTTGTCATATAAAATTGTATTATCACTTAAATGTCCAGTGTGCAGGATTTAGTGGCCTCTAGTGGTGTGGTTGCACATTGCAACCAATTGAATACTCCTCATCACACCCTTCCCTATGGTGGCCACTAAAATGCAAAAAATGCAAAAGGCCCCCTTGAGAACCAGTGTTTGGTTTGTTCGTTCTGAGCTACTGTAGAAACTAGAGGTCGACCGGAAGTGGATTTCTAAAGGCGGCACCAATAATGATAGTTTGGAGCAGGAAAAAGCTGATAGCCGATTAATGACGAATGAAGGATATTTTACATTTTTCAACTTTTCAATATATTGGTTGAGCTCTAGAAACTATCGAGTGAAACGGACAATATTTCCCACTAAAGTGTAGTGGAAAGGAAGTACAAAGAAGAATAAAAAATAACTTCAAAGTATCTCAGTTGTACCGACAGTACATAAAGTTCTACAGTTCTTCCACCATTGAAAATAAGGATGTACGTAAATAAGGGGTAAATGCAAATGTTAGGAATCCTAAAACACTTAAACCTTGCCTTAAAAGCCATCTGACCCACATTTGGTCAGTCACATTGATTATGCATTGACAATTTTGAGCTGGTGGCTGGTTTCAAATGGTTTGAAAATGGGACTCGAGTTCAGATTTGGGTCGAAAACATGCCTCAGTCCAAACCCTGAACCCCAGTAAACACACACACTTCATTCAGGCTGAGAATCTTGATCATCGGGAGGAATTTTCTCCCTCCCTTTGATGTGACTATTTATACAGCCACCACTTGTTGTCTGGAAATTGCAGCCCTCTGCTGCTCCGTAGATCCCCACTGTACACAAGCATATAAACACGGCCCGGGCTCACGGCGCTGCCCTCCTTATCGACAGGAACCCAAAGTTCCTCCAGTGGAAATGTCTTTGTTCCCCCTCGGCTGCCACACAATGAGCGCGACTCTCTGGAGTCGGCTGAAGGCACTGCAAGCGAAGGCCTTCGCTCATTCCACACATAGCACAGCGAAGGCTCTGACCTTGGCAAGAAGCTATTAAAATGTTCTCCGTGGAGCGCGTACAGTCACCTTGGTACACAAAAACACACTCCTGTATGCAGCAAAACATGTTTCAGTAAAAGCTCCGAGCTTAAAAACAAAAGGGAGATCAGTAGAAAGACCGCACTGTGAAGACTGGAGGAACATTTTCTATATGTGTCCTTCTGTCGTAGAAATCCATCTCTTAAGATCTACACTACCACATCATATTGTACAAAAGGCTGCAACTAAAGATTATGTTCCCCATTGAATGACCTGATTTATTTTTCTCAAATAAACATACACCAATTTGATTTGCACATTCAGTTTCATTCATTGTTTCTAAGTTACCTTAAGCGCAGTTTGGCATTTTGATACTGTGATTTTCAATACAAATGTGTATACAATAAGCTACTGGCTGATATATAGGCTGCCTCTAAAAAAGACATTGCAAATCTATGTTATTGTATTTGTTGTATTGTATCTACCATATTACATCTTCTTTATTCAGCGTATCCATCCATGAAACGTATTAATTTTAAATGTCGTATCTATCCATCAATCCATGTGTCTATTTCATCGCGCCCACTTTAAGATCCCTCATCCACCATCATACCCATCTACCCATTTATCTACCTATCTATCTGTGGTGCACTGTTCCCTCTACAGGATGGCATGACTAAACATTTGTTCCGACATGTTTGACTCTCTGCCAGGTACAAGATGGTTGCACGACAGATCGACCAGCTCAGACTCTAAAGAATGTACAACCTCCTACATACAGCATCACGCACAAGCACACACACACACACACACACACACACACACACGGGTTTTCCCTAATGACTTGCCTCACGGCAGCAGTCACTTGAAGCTCCACAGAGGATGAAATCCTGTTACAGCTGGCTTTTCATGATGCCTTTAACCGCATTACACTCTCCTCTCAAGTCTAGATCCAATTTCCCTATCAAACAAGGTAGCACACACGGCCACACTGGGACAAGCCTGTCTACCTTTAACGTCGTCAAAAACAAAGTATGTTTTTCCACCAGTATCTCCAGTGGCTGAGCTCTCTGGGTAGATGGGAACAGGAACTCAGTCAGACGGACAGGGAGGGAGGGGGGAGCAGTGGGTGAGTGAATAACTCACTTGACTCTCATCCACACTGGAGGATGTTTGTATGTGTGAGTCCTCATAGTGATAGAAAGATGTAGAAAATCCTCTGAGTAAGAACATTTTATCCTTACCTGTTCACTTAGCTTGTTTAGAAGAAGGACTTGGCAGCCGTGTAAGGACATTAATTAGGTTAAGTACAGAGTTAGGCCTGCAATGAACTGGTCAAAGTTTTATTGGCTTGGTTGTCTTTCTTGCTTTTACCTCGCAGAGATATCTAGCTAAAATTATTTGTAGATAAACAGAAAATTCAGATACATTTTTTAATTCCAGCACACTATTTTAGTCATTTTAAAGCAGCATGTTGGTGAAGATGCTCAATCATCCAGGTCATGGTACATCCAAGTGCTATGCTAAGGCACCTGGACTGGCTTGACTTTCTTGAAGACATTTCACCTCTAATCAAAGAGGCTTCTTCAGGATGGGAGGTGAAACGTCTTCAAGAAACTCAAGCCAGTCCAGTTGTCATTTTAAAGTCATTTATCAAGCAAAAACACCAAAAAAAGTAGCTACTTCTTGCTTCTTCAACAGCTGCAGACAACCTCACAAACATTCGACCACTGTCAGTCTCATGGATGGAAAGTTCGGTTGCTGTAGGGTGGACACAGCTTTGAGGACCAATGAACAGACAGATTTTTGTGGACCAATGAACAGACGGACCAGAGCAATGAAAAAGGAATTCTGTTCAACAAACCTAAATGAGCAACGAAAGGTAGCACGGCTAAAATATAGAGGCAGGGTTAACTCTATTGAAAAAGGAACCAGCCAATGATGCCTCCCATAAGAGTCTAACAACTGGTATATCAGAGCCTGGGAAGTAGCTCAATAAATGGACTGCAGCCATCATTTATGTTATAAATTCCACCTGTGCTTTTCATGCTTTGATAAGTCAAAATGTCTGCCGTGAAAAGGATCAAATAGCATGAACAGCTAATCGGCCCTTTGGCTCGTATGTACCTCCTTTGGAAGTTAAGCGCCTTTTTGTGATCGGCCCCTCCCATTGCCATGACCACTTGACTTCCATGCCAAATTTCAGCTTTTGAAGACAAAAACTGTGGCCGCCAAAGGGTGGGGAAATTTTTGAGACCGGCCGATCAACTGACCGACAGACAGAGCGACCTACAGAGCGCCACAAATGACATACTGTGCGTTTAACGAAACTAAGTGTACGAAAGAACTCTTGAATCAGCCAACAGAAGCGGATGAATTCTGCAAATAAAAAGGTCAGTTAGTTGGATTTAACGTCCACTATCTCCCCGAGAACAATCTTAATCAAGTCTGACATAATGAGCTGTAGAAAGGCACAATCAGCATTAATGATCTTTAAGGGTAGGTGGGTCCACAGCGGGTCACATTTCCCCTCCCCCCTGGTCCCAGCAGCAGAGAAACCGTCTGCTGCTGCAGCATTGGCCACATGTTCGTCTGCAGGATAAAAGGTCTTCCTTATTAAGTCAGCTGTCACATCGGACACTTTGCCAAGTGACACATCCATCCACTCGCTATTTCCAGCTGTGCCATTATCGCTCAATGCCAACGCCGAGCGTGACCTCGCACAACCTCGATTCAGAGATTTACACCACAGTCTGATTCTTACCAGTGCTTGAGGTGGGCTGGAACTCAGTGTTGCACAGTACCGGCGCTCACCAATACTGCAAATCTAGACCAACCAAAATCAAAATAGACTTATCTGGTTGGTCTTTTTACGTGCATGAGCAACCATAGCTGCAACCAAACGTAACTTCATGAATCTCACAAAGTTTTACTGAATGAAAGAGATCATCAGCCTTAAAGAATGCAATCAATTATCTTTAAGTGTAACTTTCAATTACCCTTTCATTCAGCCATTGTAACTGAATTGATAGAGAACAGATGGAGTTGACCTCTGATCAGCTTTCTAAGGTCGCGTCTGTCAAGTGTCAAGCTGAGGGAATTGATTAAAGTATTGAATGGGTTTCTGATGAATTGATTTTTTTCTTCTTGAGGGTGTCACTTTCACCAATTAACATTGACACCGACAGGAGAAACATTTAAACATTAATCAGTCTCCCACAGCGGATAACTGCATTTCTTTTTGAGATCTAGACCCTAAGATTTGTCTGGTTCCAAAAATGTTTTCTTCTTTTTATTGGCTATTTTAACAGTATTGTTTGAGTATTTGTTTGGTTTGCATCCGATTTATACTAAATACTAAATATAGGGGAGGGAAGCAAAGTGTCTCTTCTACCCTCAGCAAAAAATATCAAATATTCCCTAGTTTGAGCTTTTCCACTGTGATGAGTTTGGGCTTTTTACCTCCACCAGAGAGGTTATGTTTTCACTCGTGTCATGGTTGGTTTGGATAGAGAGTGGGTCTCAGCCCAGAATAGACCCCATTAACTTTTAGTGCAGCTCTGATTAAGGGATGGATGCAACTAACGTTCTACTTATAGTTACATATTCATTCCCTGTCTAATCAATCAATCAACTAATCGTTGCAGCTGTAGATTATTTAATTTACGCTGCAACACACTTTTGCTGTGAAGCTCCATAAATCTTTTGTGGACTATGAAACTTTACACAACTTTCCATCAGCATGAGTTTAAAGTAGATTGAGTGAATTTTAATTTTGGGGTGAACTGTTCCTGTAACAAGCATTTTACACTATCATCTGACATTTTATGCACCAAACAATCATTCAATTAATGAAGGAAATTAATAATAATGAGAATAAATCGTTAGCTGAAGCCGTACTTTCACTGTGAGGCTGTGTAAAGGGAATGCAGAAAGTTCAAGAATTGTCTCTCCTAAGAAAAATGCCCTTGAGCAAGGCACCAAGCCCCTACATGCTGCAGTTGGGTTGCTCACTCGCTAATAAAATACAAGGGCAACTAACTGACTGCAATAAATAAACTGTATTAATGTGAAGAAAGGTACGAAACACATCTCATTCCCTGTGTTTTGTGGTAAAAGCTCGGTGACTATAAGTATTTAAGATGTGGATCAGAGCTGCAGTCGAGGGTTTCAGTACGTGTTTATGTGCCAAATCACTTTCTCTTCAGTATTGGCTCAACTGTACGTGACATGGCTCAAGGCAACATATTTCTTCGACATGCCCAAACCAACCAAGGAATGTTTGCTATTACAAAATCACTCATGCATTATTTCCTAAGTCATTATGGACCAGGTGAGTCAAGGCTGAGTCACACTGTAGGCGTGCAGGTATGAAAATATTCGCTAAATGGCTTAAATGCACGATAGACGGCTCTCCTCTTTCTCTGCAGAACACTTGTGCTTTTCCATAACCAAAACCTTACCCATGTTAACAACCACACTAGAATGGATGTTCTCCACTCAAGGGCCACTTACTCGCTAATTGTAGTGATGTAAATACAGATATTCAAAATTCATTTTTCCTAAAGACTTCCATGTTAGTTTAAAGTAGTTTAAGCTGAAAGTTCACTCTTGACCTTTGAAACAGCAGTTCAGTAAACAGCGTTACCAACATTTTTTAACAGATTTCCAATTTAAACCTGAATTCATGAACAATTAACAAACTCCATCTGCTGATGAAGATCATGCAATATGACTGAAAGCTCTAAAACAGCTTCCAAACATTGTAGACTTATGGTTGAGACTGTTTACTCTTTACAGGATGTGTGTGTTTACATGCCAAAAGGCACATTACAGTGAATCCTTAACATACAGGCTCTTTAATTTATAGACTTTTGAGGTATTTTGTACTCAGTGTGGACACTGGTGATGCTACAATGGGACATCATGGTTGTATTATATGTGATCTATTGTAAAGTAGCCTACTGGGTCAGCATGAACAATGTAGGCCTACAGTTAAATAATATTTCCAGCTAAGATTTTTTGGTGATGTACAAAATGTACATTAAATGTACACATTAAAGGGGCACTATGTAGTTTTGGGCAAGACATTTTAATCAGAAGAAAAAGATCCTCATTGACTGACTATTCTATGCCTAAACAAACTAAATAAACAAACTGAGAACAGTTTGTTTATTCAGTTAGTGAAAAGACAAATATTTCTGAGTTTGTATTATTACCTCATTAATATTGTAAATATTAAAATTATGAGTTGGAATTTCTTCTCCAAAAACTACATAGTGCCCCTTTAAACATCTGACCTCCATGTCAGTCTGTCTAAATCTTATTGCCACCAGTTATGCTCTCAATAAATACAGCCTATGTAACAGTATTTAGACCAGCTGTGCATCATAACGCACCTGCCAAACTGCAACCACATAAAAAATAAACTCAGGCACTTACAGAGATTATTTCAAAAGTAATACAATTACTTTACAAATACTTTCCACGAGCAACAAAACTGATTCAATGTGCAGCCTGGAGCAGAGAACGAGTCAGCCGCATTGTTAGCTTACATAGCAAAGTTACGTTTTTACCAAACCCATAAACACGACTGAACAGAGCCAACACATTGATTTACATTATGCATGTTAGGACAAGCAGCAGGTACATACACTTGGTGGAGTGAAGCTGTGAGGCCTAGAGGCCTAGAAGTGAGTGTGGCAAAAACGCAGGTAATCCACAAAGTCGTCCTGAAGCAGGCTAGCTTGACTTAAAAATGCTAACATTAAACATTATCAGCACATGTTTACAGTAATATCACAGCAAAGTTTGAGGAGTTTAGCAGCGGCCACAGAGCAGACAGCCATATTTTAAAGGGAGCCTTGGGTATGTTACAGCCAGAGGAGTCACATGTAGTGAGGGACTGTAACTACGTACATTTACTTAAGTGCTGTATAAAAGAGTAATTCCATTTTCTGCAACTTTATACTTCCACTCTACTACATTTTGGAGGAAAAAGCCTATTGTAGGCTTCTTTTTACTGATACTTTTCTTTGATAACTAGTTACTATGCATGCTGCATTGGAACTTAAGTAGAACATTATTCATTTAATTTATTTTATCAAAATGCTGAATATCTCAGGCCAATAATTGGACGACATATAGTATACAGTAGGCTTTATACATACATGTACATATACCTTACTTTTGATAATTAGGTACATTCAATATCAGATACTTTAAGACTTTTACTCTAGTATCACTCACATGGGTGACTTTCGCTTCCACCAAAGTAATATATTAACACGATATCTTTACTTTTACTCGAGTATGACATTAGGTTACTTTTTATAACATTGGTCACATGTGAGCATACCAGTACTCACAGTGTACTTCAATAAAAATCTGAGGTACTTGTGCTTTAGTAGTTCCATTTGGATAATCTTTTCCTCTCTCGTGGACAGAAACACATGTTGGAATGTAACTAAGTACATTTATTCAAGTACTGTACTATTTCCATTTCTGCCACTTTATACTTTCACTCCACCACATTTTGGAGGCAAATACTGTAGTTTTTACTCCACTACATTTATTTGATAACTTTAGTTAGCAGTTACTCTGTTACTTTTTAAATTCATTTATTTCATCAGTAACGGATAAGAAAAATCCATTGATTCTGATAATCAGAGAAATGTTGAATATCAAATCAGATAATCAGCCCTGCCGATAGCCAAGCCACAGTATATAGTATATACATACATGTAACTATGTATAATTTACTGTTACTTGTACTTTTGATACTAAAATACATTTAATATCAGATACTGTATGACTTTTACTCAAGTACTATTCATATGGGTGGTATTTTAACACGATATCTTACTCTGGTCACATGTGGATAGTGGTCACATGTGGTATACTCTCTCATGGACATCATACACTAGATGCTTAAGTGCTTCAGAAACACAGATGTTGGTGCTGTTCTCAGATATTGTCTGCAAACACAGAGAACATCTGTGTATCTCTCTCACTCAGCACATATTCAGTAGCTTTTAATGTTCTTGTAGCGTACATACTGTAACTTGCTTCAGAGTAGCTCCTGAGGGTATTTTTTACACTCCCTGATGTCACTCAGGCTGGGAGGTGCAAATTGACCTTGCATATCACTGTACAGGGTGTTGGGTTTGCACTGCACCCTGTCACTTGAGCGTGTACAAACAGACATGCATGGAATATGTGTGGGCTAACATAAGACGGAAAACTACAGGATGAAATCTCAAAAAAGCACAGACTGCAACACACCATCTTTCCATCTGTGCGTCAAGGTAAACATCAGACAGTCTGTGTCTGTGTATATATATATATATATATATATATATATATATATATATATATATATATATATATATATATATATATATATATATATATATATATATATATATACATACACATATATACATATATATGTATGTGCCAGATTCTCACCGGAGATATCTATATCAACCAATAAGTTTACTTGTGCTGGCATCATGTCATTGTATAGTATGTATAGTACGTGTGCAAGAGTATGTATGTGTGGACAAGGGCTCCTTACTGAGTAGGTGAAGTAGATGTAAATTCACAGTTTGTTTACCCCCTCTGACCTTTGACTTTTCCTTCTGCCCTGCAGAATCCAGCATGTGTGTTTTTGATGACTTCCCCTGGCTGTGATTTGCCCGTGTTACAGCAGGGAGGCAAAACAGGCCAGTCAGTCAAGTTTGACATTTATAGCATTTTTAATATCAAGTCTCTGTCAGATTAATTATGGTTCTTTGGTATAATTATATACATTTCATATAATTACTATATATTACTCTAACCATGGTTCAGAAGATTTCTACAAAACACCAACGGTATTGTTAATGTTTATGGCAAAACTTGTAAAAATGTAGTTATTTATCAATGGGGAAGCATAGAGGTTTCATACGAGCGAAAGAAGAATGAACTACATTCATCAAATATGTAAGTACCTTACCTAACTATGTATTCGCTACCTTTTGCACATTGTAACTTAGATACCACCATATGCTCTAGGAAATTGGAATTGTGATTTTTCACTTTTTGTTGCCATTTTATAAAGCAAGTGATTGATCGGTCAAATAAGAAAATAATCAATAATCAAAACCAGAATGGCACTGAGTAGAGAGCACACCTCCGCCAAGGCCCAACACTCCCCTTTAATTCAATCAAGCCTAATTCAGAGTCAAATAAAACATATTTAAAGGGGCGCTATGTAGTGTTTGGAGAAGAAATTCCAACTCAGAATTGTAATATTTACAACATTAATGAGGTAATAATACAAACTCAGAAATATAATTGTTTTCCATAAGTGAATAAACAAGCTGTTCTCAGAGGAAAGTAAGGTCCCCAGAACACTGTTTGAAGCAAGAAAGGTGGCAGGGTCCACCACATATAAACAAAGTAAACAGTCAGTCAGTCATGAAAACAAAGAGAGTTTGTTTATTTAGTTTGTTGAGGCATAAAAAAAATCAGTCAATGAAGATCTTTCTTTTCTGATTAAAATGTCTTCCCCAAAACTACAGAGTGCACCTATAAATCCACTAGATCTAGATTTTTATTTGGATCCACATCAAATTGTACTCACTCGCATTATTCCCTGATAAATCACTTAAATAAAGAATAAATTAAAAAACGCCCAATCTTGCAACTTTAAAGAAAGTGAAAGTGAAATTTCTGGATCCATCCCTTCAACCAGATCTGCATCAAAAGTTAACGAGGTCTATTGTCGGCCGAGACCCATCCTCCATCCAAGTTTGGTGGAAATCTGTTCAGTAAAAACCCTCCTTGGTGGAGTTAATTATAATTAGTTGCAGCCCTATTTTCACATTTTTGAATTAAAGATGATATTACCTTTACATTTTCCACATATTACCTGCACTATAAGTGAAATATCAAAATTTAAATTCAATTCAAATTTTGATTAAAGAATACTTTTCTGTATTTAGTTACCTCTCTGAGCGTAACTGTCAGGTTTACCCAAACAAATCATTTAAGTTTCCTTTTAAAACCCATTTGCTTGTTCAGACACACACACACACACACACACACACACACTGAACAGTTGTCCCAGAAAAGCTGCTGTGGCACTGTCACACTCCCCCCGCCCCCTCTGCCAACTTGATGCCCCCCCACCTCCTGGTGCAGAGGGTACTGTGAGAGTTACTGCAGTGGCAACACAGAGCTGCAGTGCCAGCCAACACACACACAGACACAGCCAGTACACTGTGGCTTGTTTCCCTGCCTCAGACAGCCCACAGTGCCAGCTGCAGCCCGCTGTCCACCAGCACGTGCCAGCTTGATGCCCCGTAAGAACCATGTTTGGTTTGTGACTGTGTGTCTGTCTGTGTGTGTGTGTGTATTCTATGTGTGTGAGTGTTTAGAGGGACGGAGGGCTTAGCCTAAAATCCTGTCACCCAGCTGCTTCCACTGTCAGATGGTCCCAAAGACCCACATCAACAGATGTACAGAGCAGCGACAGGGAGCAGGAGCACACACTAAATACCATCTCACAGTCAGTCAGTCTACTGCAGTCTGCTTGTGTGTGTGCGGACGCTGCATGTGTGTATGAAAGAGACTGCAACCTTTCCTGCTTTCATACAGTAAAGTAAACCAAGCAGTCACGTCCTCTACGTTTCAGCTGTTTCCTAGTCTGCGAATGCTTTCGGCCATTTTGAGCTCAGTGTTCTGTAGTAGTACTACGTGTTTACAAACGCAGCACACTGAGATGTCCTTGGCTGTTGTATGGAGCCACTTTTGGAATCTGGTGTCAGTTTACTGATGCAGTCTGGGATCAGTGGCGGGTGGAGGGGGGTACTGATGCTGACAGGCACAAAGGCAACTTGGCATCACATCACACACCTACTCTGTACTGAGCAATGGCAATAAATACACTGCTTAATGATCAGACATGAAAGCAGCGACCAAAATGTTTATTTGACATCACGTTAGTGATGGGATCGACAGCACAGAGTAGTTTAAACACAAGGAAAACCAAGTCAAAAAAGTTTGAATTAACCTAAATATCTTGATTTTTTTTTATCAAGATCTATGCATTATTTCCTGACAAATTAAAGAAAATGTCTACGAAGCTCTTTGAGGCAAATCTGTAATTTTGGGCAATATAAATAAATTACAACTCCATATAGCAAAACAGCATGCAGTCAGTTATTAATTGTTGATGAACAGAGAAAGCAGAGATGTGGACTCGTGATATCATGACTTTAGTCGACTGGAGTCACTGTTTTAATGACTTGCAACTTGACTTGAGACATGATGACATGATGACTCGAACAACTTGTCTGTGTTCATTTTATGTTTTAAGTTATTTGTTTCTGTTTAATTACATTTATTTCACTGAATGGTAATAATTACAATCCAAATTCAATTCATTGTCTTACTTAGATATATTGGCCAATAACATCATCATTATACAGGTACTAATACCTTGTCTTTTCTCTTCATAAATACAGGATATGGCAGGTAAGACTGCAGTATCATGAGGGGGGAAACAGTGACTTGAATTGACTTGATGCTACCTGTGTCTTGACTTGCCCATGGAAAAATGACTTGGGACTTGTTTGAGACTTGGACCAAATTACTTGATATACATACTGGAAAGAAAGTTCTCAACTTTTTCGTAAATCCATTTCTTTATGGACTTGACTTTGTGCAGGTGGGTACGGACACGGGAAAGGACTCTTCCTAAACTGTTGTTACCAAGTTGAAAGCACACTGTTGATACTGTTGTGGGTGATGTAGGCAGCAGATTTTGGCAAAGAAGAAGAATATGTGGGGAGAAAAGATGATATTTTGGGCTCTGCTACAATGATATTGATCTCTTTCTTTAACTGAACATCATGAGTCCTTTTAATGCCAAATTGGTGCAATACTCTTTCAAGATTTCCCTTCATGGGATCTCGAGACCAAACTTACTCAAAACTTTTGCCATAAAATACATCAGACTAATTGATGTCAGAATAAATAATCAGAATTAGAAGCAGAAGAATAAATATTAGCTGGATTTCTCAGCACTGTAACCTTGTTTGGTGGTGTGATCTGACCACTTTAGGTCACATTTTGAGAAAAGACCAATAAATAATGGACACTCGGTATTATCACTGTTAATAGTCAGGGACTGAGCCTTCATCCTGTGTGAGAGTTGGCACCTACAAATACAGATTCAAAGAAATGAAGACATGATGCATTTCTACAGAAACAAAACGAAATACTCTGATATCTAAGTAGTTAATGTATTTCCCTTCATAGGATCAAATGATATCGCACTACAGGAACAAATGGTTCTTCAAGAGAATTTATAGTCATCCATACATTAATATATCCGTAAACATCATCATCTCCCTCCTCCTCTCCCCCGATGACTCCAGCACTTCGACAAAGCTCTGTAAGTCGATCCGGTCTTTCCGACAAGAGAAGGTCCTATTAGCGCCAGCCAGGAGCACCCATGGGATTCAGGAGGAAAAGTGTCCCACCCCACCACCGCTCCGCCCGGCATCATAACATTACTCATGAAACATTCACATCTTTATGTGGCGAGGATGATCACGCCATTCTCCCATTGGTGGAGGCTGGATCGGCCCAGAACAGGAGAGGAGGTTCTATTGGTGTTGTGGGAGTGAGAGTGATGGCAGGAGGCTGGTGAGGTTATGGATCGATCGATCAACGCCGTCCTCAGCCCACACAGACGAGGGCAAGGGCAAGGACTGCAGGGTTTCAGAGGATTGTTGTTCTGGTGCAAATAGCAACAGTTAGAGGATGAGAGAGTTCATTCTGGGGTGATCTGATGTGTAAATGCAAGATGATTTAGTTAAGAGACAACATAATTTCATTCACATTCCCATTTGTAATAGAGCTACTAAGTTGAGCAGAGCTACATTTACAGTGCAGCTGACTTTTGTCCAGCCAGTGCTTTAATATCTAGCTGTGCAGATTGCTTTGCTTTGTTGAAATAAATGTCTCTAAGATTTCTGCAACCACATCAGTTATATTGTTTAATGTGTTAGAAGCAGTGGACGTATGGGTCAGGTGACCCTTTGAAGCATTGGAGAACATTTGCACACTAGTTTCCTGCATTTATTCAGAATATGACAATATCCTTGTTTGATACGGGTCATGTCAACAGCATATTCTGTTTGGATATTCTGGATTTGGTCTGTCACGCTGAAGCAGAGAATGCATGAGATGGCAGGCAGGAAGTGCAGTGGATGAGGTTTTAATCAGGATCACAGCTATAGGAGGAACAGGCGAACACGATGGAACATCGATGAAACAGAACAGCAGGATCGCAAAGACTGAACAAAAGACCGGATGTAGAAACAACTAACGAGGGAGTGAGGTTCAGGTGGAGTGAGGCGGAGAAACACAGGTGAGGGTAGTGAATGGAAAAACACTAGGAACAGGGAAGGGGCTGACAGGCTGGAAAAACACTGGGAAGAGGGAAGAGCTGTGCAGGTGTGGAGGGAAAGCAGACTGGGGAGGAAACCCAGGTAACAGGGCTGGGCCAATTAAACAGATACAAGAGGAGCACAAAAAAACAGGAGGGAAAACAGAACACTGAAAAACCACAAGAACACTCAAAACACACCTACAGTGAACTAAATGACAGGACCATGACTTCTAATCCAATTGTAGCATTTTCCGATTAAGACACGTGGGATATCCCAATATTATTCAGGTTTAGGAGCATTATTTAGACGTGTATTCAGAGTTCAGTATATGCGTCTCCAGTGGGGTCTTTAATGCAGTTTTTGACACATGGCCTCCTGCCTGTTTGTGGTCAGCTCTGTGCGTTGCCTTGTGGAGAGTTTGCGAGGCTATGATAGAGACACATGCACAAAAAAAGCCCACATATCTTGCTGGAAGGAGAAACACTACGAAAGACTTGAATATCAACAGGGTTTTGGATGTGCACAAATATCACAGCACTGACCTTTTCACGATGGTGGTTGTTCGTTAATTTGAGTTTGCGATATGGTAGAATGGGAATATTAGTGAAATATTTATTGTCATTAGCCATGTGAACAGCATTTTGGACATAAGGTTGATTATTAAACTGTAAAATATCATGCCTCAGTTACATATCCCTAATATCAGCATCAGCATCTTTCCCCTATAAAATGATTGGTAGGGCTCCAATTAGCATAATTCATGCATGTGTTTCTGGCCAATGTTCCCAATATTCCCTTTTCTTTTATCACTGTTTTGGTCTCCTCCGCTACTCCAAGTCTTGGGGTATGGTAAGTATCTGGCTGTTTAGCTTGCTAAATGCCAGTGGCTAATTATGCCAGCATCAAAGTTGGAAGACAAAGGAAATATCTACCTGGTGAAGGTAGGTGAACAGTTTTACTTTAAAATCTTTAAACCAAAACAATAAGCTGAAAGACGCTAAAAGTCAGTTGGTAATAATTCCCTGTTGGTTTCTCAATGCAAGCAACCTCTCATATTGTACAGTCATTTGATCAATTATATAACAATATTAATTACTGCAGCTTTAAGATATGGTGACACGATAATCTAAATGTCTAATTGTAATTGGATGATGGGATGTTTTCAATTTGTGTCATGATACACAATTTTGTTGCGTAAATTAACACTGCAGATTCAATTACAGCAGAATTTTCTTAGGAAACTAAACCAAAATGTTTTTTTTAGCTTAAAAAAGGAGTTTTAACTGAACACAATGGATTTACCAATGCAAAATCAGCACCTGATCCATGTTGAATACACTCAATATAAAACAAGCACACATTTAAGATGCACTCTAATACTCTTGGTGCAGAAATCTTCATTGACTGATTATTTATGCCATAACAAACTAAGTTAAGAAACTCTCTTTGTTTTCATGACTGAATAAACAAACTGACCTTAAAAGGACAACACAGTTTCATACTGTTTTACTTTGTTTATATGTGGCGGACCCTGCCACCTTTCTAGACCATATTTTCCTCTGAGAGCAGCTTGTTTATTTAGTTATAGAAAAAATAAATGTCTTAGTTTGTATTATTACCTCATTAATACTGTAAACATTACAATTCTGAGTTTGAATTTCTTCTCTAAAGCTACATAGTGCCCCTTTAAGGGAAGTTAAGTTTGTCAACAGCTGTTTCTAAAGTCAAGGATGAACTGAAGACCGATTTTTAAGCATGGATAAAAGCTCCTACAATAAGAAGTTCTGAATGGAAAATTACGAGCATCGACATCAGCATGACAGAGCAAACTCAATCGGCTAATGAAGGATGGTCGAAAGCTCCAGCACGAAGTAAGTGCACCTTCACTTCAAAGTGTTTTGTGAACTCAGGTTTCCTCTGCCACGCCCTCATCCGGCTGCTCGATGCTTACCGGACAGTTACATTTCAGTGTTGTGTACTGCAGACCAAATATTACAAGCGCCATCAAGATGTGTCAAAACTGCTTTAATAAATAACTGGGATGATTATTTAGAACAATGAAACATCCACTAAAATAATGGAAAACCTTTTCACTTTGTATAAAATTAACTCATGTCCATTGTAGAATAAAATGTATACAATATGCATATTCAGCTTTTAACACCAGCAGTGATGCATCTTTAATTCTTTATTTTGCTGTGTCCCATTTACAGAAAATACGATGGCGTTTTTGAGACAGTGACATGATATGAAAAGGGGTCATTTTGAACCGAGTTGGTAACTTCAAAAAAAAAAAAAAAAAAAATACAAAACAAAAACAAAACATCTGCATGGTAGCAAAAACATCTGCAAATATTGTTCCCTTCATTAAAGCCTTTAAACCAAACATGAAGCTAATGCATGATTTCCACATTTGACCTACTGACATCCACATTCCTGACACTCAAAAAGAGCCACGGTGGACTGTTCTTTTTTACTTTTTCTATAAATCCTCCGTCGGGCGTTTTATTCCAGAAATCTCCGTGATAGCAAAGTGAGACGAGAAGAGCACTTTACTCAGGCGAATAAAACACGCCACTATACAACACACAATGTTTTAAAGAGTTACTTTCCTTAATAGTGAAAACAAACCAACAACATAAAAAGATGACCATTGATTACACAAATAATGCATTGCTCGTTACATTAAGGCACCTGAAACAAAAGGGTTTGAGATGGGTTTAGAAATGGTTTGAGAACTTTTTTAAGGCTGTAATGTCGGCAGCTTTGCAACACTACCGCTGAATTTCTTCTGATTAAATAACAGAAAAAAGAAAAATCGTTGATATTTCTAACAGAAAGCAAGTTAAAAATGAGAGTCCAATGGGAGGTAACGACTGGATCAAATACCACAGAAGTAGAAGCTCCGCTTTCTACGGGCAGGAAAACCCTGAACTTGCAATAAAGTAACATCTGGCCACACCCCTTTTCGTGATGTCACAGCGGACGTTCTCCCTTAGCTTTCGGGGAACCTAAAAAAGAAAGAAGGGTCATTAAGTTAACGATTCTGGCTTTGGTGCCAGGCTGTGGGAGGTGGAGGGTCAGGGTTAGTATAGAGAAACATATTGAAACAGAACATATCTACATCTTGTGACTTCTGATGAAGAAATGCCCCAAGAAAATAAAAGAATAAACTTCAGAGAGTAAATGAACGACTGATTTTTCCCCCCAAAATGATTGACAGGGCTGATAATATTGTGACCAAACGGGTCATTATTGTCGATGATTATCGCCATCCCAATAGGGACGAGCAACGTGTCTAAAAGAAATCAGTGGTTATTCTACTCCCTGAAATGTCTTTCATTTTCTGGAGGCATTTCTTCATCAGAAGTCATACGACGTAGACATGTTGGGTTATAGCGCGTTTCTCCACACATCTCCCATAGACTTCAATACAGCTGTCACCACAGTGTGGCATTTGAGATTGTGAGATTCGGTGACGTAATGACCCTTCATTTTTAGATTCCTTGTCAGGAAAACAGTCGCAGCGACATCACTGATTAAGGAGTGGCCAAGAAGACAACTTTCTTGGAAGTTCCTGCTTTTAAAGAACAGTATGGAAGCTGTTTTCTGCCTCATTTGATACAGTCTTCCCAAATTATCGAAGTTAAAATGTTGTCCGTTTTGTAATGCAGCTATGAAATGCTAAGAACACAGTCAATCAATTATGCATCTTCCGGATATCACTACAGGTTTCCTTTAATGGAGAAAATTAAAGTACAAAATAATTGGGACTTATATGCACCCAAATTAAAATAAAAAAGACCAGATCTAGTAATGATAGACCACATAAATCCAGGAAAAAGATTGTTTTGAGGAGCAATGTTTTTGTTTTCCTGATGAAAGTCATTTTACGGTCAGGGTATAATGTTGAATTTCTAACTAAAAATCACTTAAGACACGGCAAAAACCATTTATGTGACAGTTTTTCCACAAAAAAAAAGAAATGCATCGTCGTGACAAACCATATATAAACCCTTCAGAAATTCCCTCATAGGTGGTACCTCATTGTAAAGACTCTTAACTATGGGACTCTGGATATGAAGTGTTATAAAACGTGCCTATTTTGACTGGCATAAATAAAAGGAATGGCATTGTAAAAAAAATAAAAATAATATCAGTCATAATAATAATAATAATAATAATAATGATAATAATAACAACAATAATAATAATAATAATAATAAAAATGTGTGACTTGTCTTTAAGTTACTTATTTCAAATATACACAGCGACTCCTTTAGTATTTACACATATGTACAGAGTATTCATTTCTGTTTTGATCAAATACCTTGAATGGCGTTGCTGTGAAATTGAACTCTTTAAATGTACAATTATATCCCTTTGAGATTTGAGAACAAGGAGGTCAAACTGGGCAGCGCGACTTGGAGCCTCGACGCGGGGCTCGTAGAAAGGCACTTGCTACCAACTCAAATACTGCAAAAAATCCTCAAACAGAGCTTTCAGCCAAGACAACTGAGAGACAGGAGAAAAAAATGGAAGGCCACATATTAGGCACTGGGGTTTCTGTCCCCTCTCCCCTCCAGGCCAAGTGTTTTGGTAAGGCTGGCGCATATGACGGCCACAGGTGGATTGGTGGGCAAAGCCGGAAAGAGACAGAGCAAAGGGAGGGTTTCCTCTGTTACTGTGGCTGCAACAGTCCATTTCCCTCAAAACTCTTCCTTTACTGTCCCTTTAGTGTGTGTGTCTGCCCCCCGCCCCCACAGACACTGAACAGGAGCCCGCTGACAATTCAACAAAATCATAATCTTCTGTAAACAAAAAAACATCTTTATACAGGTTGTTTTTTTTTTTTTTATCTCCTTTTCGATGATTCATCGTTTCTTTAATGGTACAAATCCATAAACAAAAATTGCAGAGAGCTTCTTTTGCCTCCTGGTAACATTTCAGCTCCTTTTGTACATAATTAAAAGAAAATAAGTGAACAGAAGCAAAATAGGATGTTCACTGTGCTCTAGCCTCCTGAATCAAAAATAATTTCAGGTGACAGTGACAAAAACATGAAATCAAAGCAAAGAACGGCTTTTTAAAACACAAAGCCTTTTTTTCTTCCCAAAAGTAGTCCAAAAATAAGAGTAGTTGCTGCCTCGCAGCTTCTCTCGCTTCCACAGCGCGAGTCCTTTGTTTAAATTTCTTATACACAATGGTCTCTGTGGTCTTTCTGACCAGTCAAGGCGGCACTGACATTTTTCCAGCGGTTGTCTTTGGGGCTGTAGCCTGGGGTCCGGTGGGGTGCTTTGAGGGGTGAACTGGAGCTGTGCAGGGTACAGATCAATCCCCCACTGGACTGCACTGCAGTCTTAGAGTATTTGCTAACGGGCTGCTTTCCCGCCTCTGCTCCACCACACTCATCCTCGAGCTCAAGCTCGCCTTCTGTCTCCTCCTCCTCCTCCTCCTCCTCCTCCCCCTCACACGTCCGATAGGAGGGGCCCATGAGCTTTTTGCGCTCCTGCTCGGCCTCCCTGTTGCTTTCTTTCAGCTGCTGCTGCTGACGTCCCACGATGAGCCGAAGTGGCTGCAACTGGTTGTTCACGTTGTCGTCAGCGGCTGATCTCATGTTCCTCTCACGTTCTTTTCTCCGTTTGCGCGTCCACCAGACGCACACAATGATGCAGAAGAGGCAGAGCAGGCAGAACACCGCACATAGTAGAGGCACCAGGTAATCTGTGGACATCAAGATCATGAAAATCAGTGGAAGTATGAAAAGTAACTAATGAGGAACTGAACAGGGCCGATAACACACCCTTGTGGGACACCTATGTTAATTATTACTCACCCACTGAGGGGGGCATGACCTGTGTTTCCACTTTGACCTCAATGACTGCCAGCATTACGGTGCTGTTGTGCCGCTTGGACAGGGTGCCCACTATGGCGCTGGCTGCCTGCTGGATCAGACTGTGGTCTGGTAGATCCTCTGGCTGGAAAGACTGAGAACCAGAGCACAAGGAAGAAATGAGACATAATGGCTGGCAAAAAGCAACAATACAACATCTTTTTAATCTATTCACCATTCATGTGTTATAAAGCTGCCATAGTGTTTATGCTTAGGTCATGTTCTTGTTGTCTAAATAGCCTAAAACAACAACTAAAAACTAACAAACAGTCAAACACTAGAGGTTTAGAAAAGGCGAAAAGGGTTAGATAGGTTCACTTTTCCTGCCTTTAATCTAACAGATTGTGTAAGCATTTGAAGGGTTGACTGTCCTGTGGCCAGACAGCAGGAGTAGTTGTTTGGGTCCCAACCAAGTAAAACTGCCAGCCACAGTGCCACAGTAAGAGCCAATGACCTCAGACACTGTGGTGCTTCTCAGCAAACTTTCAATAATACAACTCAAATTCCAAAAAAAAAGGTTTTACACTGTGGTTCTTCTCACTCTGAGTCGGATCCATAATGAGTGTATATTTGGAAAAAACAATCAAGTTTATCAGTTTGAACATTAAATATCTCTTCTTCATTCCATTTATTATAGGTCGAAAAAGATTTGCAAATCATTTAATTCTGTTTATATTTACATTTTACAAAGCATCCCAACTTTTAGGAATCTGGGTTGTACTTTAAGCCAAGAAAAGGATCATGTACAAATTCTAATTCAAGCAAATTTTGATCATTCACTTACTATCGCCACCTCTACAGCATCCTGATTCGAATGAGAGAGGTCACACAGCAGGAGAAGGTCGTGGTCTTTTGCCAAGCTTCGGGTGTCAGGAAGATACCTCAGCTCATAGCAGATGTTCTCCACTGTTGTTCCCTGCATATTCACACACATACGCACACTGATCAGCAACAAAACAAAACCCAAAGTGTGCTCAGGACTGCACGACTGCAATGAGACAAGTTCTAAGTGAAGAGATGACTCACTGGTGGTACTTTGTCTCTGTTGAAAACAAGTGTTATGCGGCCACAGCTGTTGTCCAAATGCCCGCTGTTCGGCTGGCACTTGGTGGTTGCTTGTGGAGGTGAGAGTCCAGCCATGGAACAAACCCCCCACTCATTGCAAGGGGGAGAGAAGCAGGTGAGGTAGCTGTGCTCCACACACTCTCGTCCTGCCGGGCAGGCCTGCTGCTTCTGGTCCTGGCCTGATGACTGGAGCCGGCAGGGGCGACGACCACACAGCACCTGGTGTCACAGGGTCAAAATGTTCAGCTACCCTGTGTGTTGCCTATTTATGAAAACCAGCATGTGTTAATGCATTAATTCATTTGCTGTCCTGCTTTAAGAAGGGCTGTGTTACCTTTGAACACTCCACTTTGCCATTGATGCAATGGCAGCTGTTACACTCTTCCTCCCAGCGGCTGCTGTGGGGAAACTGCAGCCCAGCGTAGTGGCAAGTCTTCCCAATACCCACGACTACACACAGACAGAAACCAAGAGGAACGTTTAACTTCTGTAGCAGGACGTCGACTTTTAGAATTCTCCATTAACAAGAATCCAAACTTTGGCTCCATAAATCACAAGATGGAGTGAATCAATGAGTTAAATATCATTTGAACAGAGATGTATTTACACTCTTGGCATCGGACTCCTGTTCTACCGAGCGGACAGATGCAGCGGAAACCGTTGATCTCGTCCACACAGGTGGCACCGTAGGCACAGGGTGAAGACTGGCACTCATTTATATCTGTGAAAGGACAAAGAGCATAAAATGTAGGTTAGACACCAGACCCTGGATCCTGACATGTTTTACCTCATGACCTTTGATAGACAAGTACCCCAATAGCACCAATACGTCTCACAGAGACGCGAGTCATGTTGGAAAGATGTAATATGGGGAGCGTTGGCTAATTAGAAAGACGTTGGCAAGACGTCTTCCCAACGTAACTTGTACTGTTGGGACAATGTCTGCAAGACGCATATGTGCTATCTGGGTAAAGGCCTGGTCACACCACAGAGTGGCACAGCCGAATTTGTCCTATTTCTTTAAAACATCTTGGACAGCCAAACTCTGTATCCTCCTTTAAATCTCTTCTTGAAACTAATGTGCATGGCCTTTTCTTAACTGATGGTAGTTTATTGTTATTAAAAAATGTTTTGTATGTTCTTCATATCGAAGAAGGAATAACCATTCCTCTTTTGTGGAACTGGTTATATTCCAACAGAGGAGATGCTAGCTGTAGATATGCAAACCTCTTGTGAGATTAGTACAATTTTCTATATTGTGCATGTCGTACCAATTATGTTTCATGTGATAACGATGTGGCTCCTGGTTAGGGTTAGGGAAAGATCCTGGTTTGGGTTAGAGTGGTCACTCGTTTGTCACTCTGGGGTCACCATCTCAACACAAACTTCTCTGTTCCCTTGAAGGGCGGCACTGTCAAGGCAGCTCATTATTGGTGAACTGTGTGACTCTGCGTGCCACCAATTACATAACATGAGCTGATATTCAGATTGCGACTTGAAAGGCTCCAAATAAATAAAACTCTTCAGACTCATGAAAAACACCAACATTTTGCATGGCAGTCATGTTTTTGCCTCGTATTACCAACTCTGCCAATCATCTCATTACAGTCAGGTCAGAAAACTTTCAGTTATGGCGAAATAAATCTAGGATTAAACCCAAGAACTGTACAGTTTAAATCCCCACATTTAACTTCATAAATGAGCTGAGTCTCCACATGTTTAACTACCAACCCATCAGCTTTTTGAGCGACACACATCAATTGTGCCTTCCCACCAGAATCACTGGGAATGTCGGCCATTGTCAGCCAGATCCCACATGAACACGGCCTGGATGAGAATTCTCAAATTCAAGCCTGACAGAAAAGGTGAATGCTATCCGGCCCAGACAAAGGAGCAGAGAAGAAGAATTTCAGGGTCACTGGGTAATTTGTCTTCCGTGTGTGTTTGTGTGACTCTGAGAGTATGGAGGAGGGACGACCTCTGACCCCTGAGGCGTTAAAGGATCGAGAAAAAGGGAGAGGGCGGCGTCCCGGTCTTACATTTAGGTGTCAATGTGTCCATCTCCTCCTTGTCCTCCCCTCTTTACTTAAAGGTCTTTCCTCGCTCCATCCATCCATCCTCTTGATTATACTTCATTGTTATTGCTATGTTGTATGATTAAGTACAGCACAGCCTCTTTACTCACTGATTCTGCAGTCTGGTCCGGCGAAACCGGGAGCGCACTCGCACCGAAACCAGTTGACTCCGTCCACACAGATGCCGCCGTTGTAACTGAGAGAGGGAAGAAATAAAAAACGTTAAGAGCCACATCCTTTCCAGCTGCAACAAAGCACATCGTTTGTGTGTGTGTGTGTCAGTGTGTGTGTGTATGTGGTGACGGTAGAGGGGGGTCACAAGCCTCAATTCAACTCATCAATACAAGCCTCCACCTTTCAGATGCTAATTGCCGTGTCCAGTCCCTCCCCTCCCCTCCTCTCATCATGCCTCCTCAAAGCCGAGCTCCCCCCCAGGTCGCACGGGAAGAATGGACACGTATGCCCTCACCCCCCGCCTCTACACCCCCCACCTGCATTCACCATGGGGAAGGTGGGAGTCTTGTGCCCCCCCCCCCCACAGAAAAACCTCTCTCTCCACCTTCTATTCAATATCCAAGCCGCCCCCCCTACTCTGAGAGATGCCCCTTTGAGGCTTGATTTAAGGACAACTTCCACTGCTTTTAGCAGCCCTTCACCCCTCCAGCCTGCGAGGCCTGTGTGAAGTGTGGAGATGAGGGAGGCAGGAGGACGGGGATAAAAAGGGGGGAAAGGTTTGGTTACGCCACAGGAGTGTGGTGTGAGGGAGGAAACGGGACATACCATGGATGAGGGTTGCAGTCGTTGGTATCTGTGGAAGAGAACGCCAAAAAAAGAGACATTTAGTGTTGAGTTTTTACAAAAAAAGACTCACTGTTGGTTTCCTTTATAGTTATGTCAATCTTCATATAGTGTTCGAAGCTTTCATTTTAATCTATCGTTCGTAGTTTGTTTTATTCAGAACCCAACAAATGCTTTTTAATAGTTTATTCAGTGAAAATGTAGACTGTGATGCAAAAATGATCATTCCCACCAGTCAAAACTATTTATAAAAAACATAATCTATAATCTCTTCTTATATACCACTTGTATTATTGCATCACAGTGAAGTCCCTTAACTGTGAGGCCTTGAAGTGATGGTTTTTTGAGGTACTTATCTCTAGTCAGTGTATTACCTGCAGCAGATGCCCGTCAGCTCTCCCCCTGTGTGGAGAAGCAGCATGTCTTTACTGCTATAAACTGCACCAGCAGCAAGATGTATTTAAACCACCTAAAATAAGCCGTCAAACAGCCTTTTCCTTCTGCACTACATTCTGCTTGTGTGTACGAATACAGATGCTGTACGGTTGAGGGAATGTAGTCCCAAAGGAAAAGGCTGTTTGACGGCAACGAAATGCCCCAAAAATGTTCAAAACGTAACGTAAACTTAAACAGATGTATATTTTTTAGGTGGGACGTATTTTAGGTGGCTATAATACGTCTTGCTGTGGGTCCCGTTTAGCAGTACAGTGCACTGCTTCCTGACGGCACCACATGTTGCCTCTCCACACAGGGAGAGAGCTGATGGTCATCTACTGCAGGTGACACACTGACTAGGGATAAGTACCTTAAAACAGCCCCACATCAAAAGAGTCGAACTATCCCTTTCAATACCACTGTCAAAGTTTGCAGTCTTGGACAAATCACACATTAGCTTGTCTTACTTAGGATACTTTCGCGTTTAAAGTTTCTAGCTGTATGCAGGTCATTTAATAAAATATAGTAAACCAAAATAATCCAACCCACAGTCACAAAGTAATCATTTTGTGTGGGTCAGAAGATACTGAAGTACTATACAGCTGAGAGCATGGTGACAGTTATATGCAAAGCTACATAGAGAAACGTACTTTGGCCGCAGGTTGGGCCTTCCCAGCCCTCTTTGCAGATGCAAGTGAAGGTGTCTCCTCCTCCCACACAGGTTCCACCGTTGGAACAAGGACTGGAGGCGCATGTGCTGTTCTTGGCTGTGGGAAGAGAAAGTATTAGTCAGACATCACAGAAATAGAGTAAACATCTACACAGCATCCTCACGCAGTAAATCAAAGATGACACAGGTTTTTGCAAGACAACACGACACTATAACGTCGCTATTTTCTCCTATTTTTCTTTCTAACCTGATTTTTACATATCACCTGAGGATCTTAAAATCTGTCTAAATCAGTAACATTGTAGAAACACATTGTCAGTAACATAAGGCTTGTAAAGAGTTGCTGATAGACTCAAAATTTTGTCTTGTCACTTGGTATGGATTTAATCCTGGTTCAAGCAAAACAAACTGACCCTCTTCCCTACAAGAATGATCAAATCTTTAAAATGCAGAATAATATCTGAGGCATTTTAAATTCGGCAAACCCACGTAAATCTGTAAGCTACACCATCAATCACTCGCTTCCTCGAACCTCGACAGACTCCATCCTGAGGCCTCACCTAGGTTGCATGTGTTTCCTCCCCAGCCAGGTGGGCAGGCGCAGCGGAAGGCATCCCCGTGGTCGTAGCAGGTGCCTCCATTACTGCAGGTGGTTGGGTCACACTGGCTCTCGCCTGGCCGGGATTACAAAGAAACACCGAGGTCACACACTCACACACCATCTTCAGGCGACTATTCATAGCATCAGTAAGACAGGATAGTTCATACGCTCAGTGCAGACATCATGTAAACATATTTCAGTTGTCAAAACATACAAAGATGTGTAGCGTAGTGAAGTTGGGGCCACAGCCGGCTCTGAACATAAACACACACATTAACACACAGTCCACATGACTCACGGGAATGGCAGGTCTTGCCCTTCCAGTTGTCGGCACACTCGCAGTAGAAGTCGTTCACCAGGTCAACGCAGCGCCCGCCGTTCTTGCACGGGTTGTGTCTGCACTCGTTGACATCTGATGAAGATTTATTGATTGATGATTGGAATTTTCCCAAACCCGTCTTTGATTTAGTTTAAAAAAAAAAAAAAACAGCTCTACCACAGAGATTTTGTTTAAAATGCTGCACAGACTGACTGAGAAGATGAATAACTGTATTTTGTTGGAGGCAAGGAACTCACTGAGGTCGCACAGTCGACCCTCCCAACCCTCAGGACAGAAGCACTGAAAGGAGTTCACTCCATCGATGCAGGTCCCTCCATTTCCACAGGGATTCTCAAGGCAGTCGTTGATATCTGGAAAAAGTCAGGTTAGATAGACAACATACTTTCAGCAGGCTTCGAAACATATTTTTACATTTTTTTAATAAAGATTTTCGGTTATTCTTTATTTTATCTAGTTTATAAGTAATTAAATCTTTATAAAAAGGTCTACTATACACTATGATGCAGTTGTAATCAATCCAAAGTCTCCACGTACTTTCATGACAGTAGATGCCGCTGAAACCCGGATCACACTCGCAGGTGAAGTTTCCGGCTGGCTGGCTGATGCAGCGTCCTCGTGGTCCGCAGACGTTGGAGGAGATGTGCCGCACTCCGGCTGAGTCGTTGGTTGCTATAGCAACCGTGCAGCTGTCAATGACTGCAAGACAAAAAATAAAGGGTTTCAAATCTGTTACTTTTCTTTAATTAAACGGTTTGTTTAATATCGGTTTATGATTGCAGTCGACTTCAGTCACCTTGACATGGGGTGGTTTGGCAGTCATCCCTGAGCCGTTCACACGTCTTCCCCTCGTAGCCTTCAGGACAGGCGCAGTAGAAGTCCTGGTCCATGCTGTGGCACTTGGCCTCATTCTCACAAGGGTTTGGATCACAAGCATCTGAAGGGAACCTGGAGATCTGAGGAGAGAAAGATATCGTATTTACATTACAAACAATATATACAGATCAAATTGAAGAACTGAAACAAATCAAGGTGTTTATATTAAAAATGGATGAAATGGCTGTGGGTTCGCCATTATGTGAGACACTATTAGTATTTTAGCATCTCTCAGCTGATTATTTTCATTTTCTAAAAATGTATTATTTATCCAAGCAAAGTTGTTGAAATTCTTATCTGACAATCAAAAAGTTTCACAAACTCGCATGTTAGAGATAAGCAGCACCAACACACTCCTTCACAAGTGCTGACTGACAACTACAACCCTCTCCTGCCAATGAGCAGCTCCACTGGATCAGATGGAGCTATGGTGACTTGCCAAAAGTCTCTCTGACAGCAGTTGTGGGAGGTGAGACGGTTTCCTTGTTATCAATCGATCTGAGCTGATCTTTGGCCACAGGCCTGCTACTGTAGACTGCTGCTGTCACACTGACTCAGTTCGCCAAACGTCATCACCTCACTAAAATGATTAGTCGAACAAGTGAAGCCAAATGAGCAATAGATAAAGCAGATCTAAAGTCTACGTAGGTGAGCGGCTTAACTCGGCTCAAGCCACCGCCACTGTTCGGAGCAAATCGAAAGTAAGTGGACGAGCGAAGTAAAGCCTCAGAAACTTTCCCTAAGCTCATCAAGGGAATCCACGCATTTGGTTTTACATCTCTGCCCTGCTTAATCTTGCAAGATTATTGTGAGACAGAAGCCTGGCAGAAGAAGGAGAGAGAGAAAGAGAAAGAGAAAGTGAGCAGTGAAGAGACAGAGAGCCCATTATGAGGGTGAGCGTTGACTCTGGTCCAACATCATGCAGAGACACAGTGAATATAATAAAGATAAATCATCTGTTACACCACCATGACACAGAAAGAACCCGACTGGAGGCCGCGGTGACATTTTTTACTGTTTCTACACGCTGCAACACACGGGTTGGAGTGAAAATCTCTCCGTCTATGTAAACAGACGCCTACTGTGCGTAAACTCTGAGATGCACCCCTTCGCCATTTAAGGTGCTGAAGGCGAGAGTTAAGAGTGGGGCGACAGGGTGGGTGAAGTCTGTGGTCACACTCAGTTTATTTTACTCCAAGTGTCAGGGCCAGATACATTTTTCTCTCCTCTCTATTTGTACGTGTGTGGTCAGGGGATCGTGTCTGAGGGCAAGAGTGGCTATAAATCTTCTGCACATTAATGTAACTGTTTGCACTGTTCACGGCAGCCAGAGGACGTTTTTCATTGTAGCAGACAGGTGGAGAATTTATTCAAACCACAAGGCGACATCATGATTTACTCGTGGTCAACCATAAAAACTACATTCTGCAATAGAGCTTTTAAGACTTTTGGTGATTGCTTGTACCGTTCAAAAGGATTCTACCTGTCTGCAGGAGATTTAAAACAAGTTCATTCTTAACCAACAAAATAGAAATATCTGATCATGAGGTCCATTTAGTAGCTGCTCTGGAGCTTTTTTTATTTAGTCATTACCTTCATTTAAACTGAAAGATCATTGAGGACAGGCCCCTCATTTACAATGATGTCGAGTAAAAATATACAAAAATAAGACCAAGTGTATGAATACAATAGGCAATATAAATACCATCCAAAATAGAGTCCATAATAGATACAAGAACAATCCAAATAAAAACAGGTGAGAACAGAAGCTGAATGGTTTGAAATCATGGATTTAAATTCACAAATTGGTATCAAAGTGTGTTTTATGTAGCTACGGGGTGAGTCCAGAGTTTACCTGTAGATATTCACATTTTTTAACACTTTAAAGACTTCCTATCATTCCTGACAACTTTATGAGAACTTGACAACTCCTGAAGATCATGGGAAGTAATCGAAAGCTCCAGAACAGCTACGAGACAAACCTTGCAGTGAGGTTATTTTCTCCTTCTTTTATCAATAAATCACTTTCAGGTTACACGTCTATGACCTTTCATTTCAGGAGGTGGAGGGGACGGTGGTGGAGTTACACACAGCTGCAAAGCCAGTGACACAGCGACACAGTTTGAGACTGCGCTTCAACATTTGCAAGTGTGAAACCGCTTCAGGGAAATTTCCAGCTCAGTTTGTGCCCGAACACAGCAGATATTTTTGAGAAGAAGTTGGGCCGTCTCCAGCCACATTTCTGGTTTGTGGTATTCTAAGTCAAAACAGGTTTTTTTTTTCCTAACCCTAACCAGACCATAAGCACACTGTTGCCACAATATGAAATAAAAAACTGAAGCTAAAGAAACTTCAAGTTTCAACTTTGTCTGTGGTTTGCAGAAATGTACTTTGCCAACATTTATTCTGGCAATTGGATTGGATATTTTTCTCTAAATAACAAATTTCAACCTGCTGGTGGCGCCAAAAGAAAGACGGTGTATTCACCAAAATCTTGAGGATACATCACCTGGGGATAATGAATGTCTGTACCAAATTTCATGACAATTGCAACAGTTCTTGACATATTTTATACCAAACTGAAGTCAGTAAAAATACAAATGTCATGTCTAGTGTGGCACAAAATTTGTAAACTGGCTTTGCATGATCAAGACAAGCATGTCACCTACTAAGAGAGTAAATGTGGCTCATTTCCACTGGGATTCAAGTTGTCCTTAATACTTCTGAAGTCATGGTTCAGATAAGGAACGGGCAAAAAACACCATTACACAACCAAATCTTCCCGGACTGGAGAGGAGACACTAATCAGAGAAATATGATGCTGGAGGCGTTGTAGTTTTGGCACCGCAGGGCAGGAATGTACACCGTGCCATAGCAGGCATCAGAGCTCAGTAGTATGCGGGCAGAAATCCAGCGTCACCTCATTCAGAGAGGCTTGTATTTATAGTAGAGATGCTAAAACAGGATTGGCTCCTGACCAGCAATGTCCTCCATTCAGGGCCCGAGAGACTCGGGGAAGTGTCGGTTTCCTCACTGCTAACCTACATTAGCTTCAAACACACACTTCAAATATAAAAGGCTGCAGCAAGGACACCGATATGTAATGTCTATACCAAATAAAGTAATCAATTACAACAGAACTCCCACCTGGGCTTGGTTTAGCGGGCTGATAACGTAAGACAACTTTTAGGCAGATCATAGCAGTAATTTGGCACACTGCGATGGACAGTTGGCTCAGATCACTGCTGCAATGACTTCTACAGCTTTGCAAGTCGCTTTGTGTCTATCGTCCAAATTCAAAGCTGCCAAGGTCATATTCTTTTCACCCCATCGTCATCATGGCATGCAGGAGTTTCAACAACATTTTCTTTAGATTGTTTGATTTTATTGGCATGTTTTTGCCATGGCAACTGAGGCCTAGCTCAGACTGCCAGCTCAAACTCGTTTTTGGCATATCCAGATTGTATTCCAGATTGATTTTAGGAAGCAGCAACATAAACACACGACACGAGATGTTCGAGAATCAGATCCAAGCCACATTTTAAGGTCGGGTGAAAAACGATTCAAATCTGATGTGTACAGATGCATCTCAGTCCAGAAAGTGTATTGAAGTGTCAAATTCAGAGTGATAGAGGTGGATCCGAACGACTGGGCAACCCATACAGATGTTGTTATGTCTGGACGTTTAAATCTGATCCCATCCCTTGCAAATAACAATGTGAAAGATCTGATTTAATCTGATTCGTCTGCTGTCTGAACAAAGTCTTGCATAGTTTAGACAACTGCCTCTGGGTCTGTATGGAAGTCGCTGTCCAAGGGAGCATCCTCTATTGCATTTCTAATGTTCTCTTGTCCATCTCCGAGACCGTCTAGTGTCTCACTTTGCTTGAGCAAGAAGTTTTAAAGCTTTGAACTTCCTGTCACAGTTAAGTGCTGCTCTGTTAACACAGTCTTGGCAGCTGTATTGAAAGTGTCCGATTTGTATCTGGTCCCCTTCTCAATTTGCTGAATTGACCTTTCATCTGCTGATTTCTTTTCTTAACAGTCACTGAATCTGCAATAATCCAGCGCTGTGAGATGTGGAACATGACACTCACCTCACACAGCTGTCCAGCAAACTCTGGTGGGCACTGACACACGAATCCGTCCAACACTGTGTGACACTGGCCGCCGTTCTGACATGGTCTGCTATCACACTTATTCCTCTGGATCTCACAGTGAGCGCCCACGAAACCTGGAGGACACAGGCAGTGGTGACCCCCCGGGCCCTCCTACAGAAAACACAAAAGAGGAAATGATTAAACTTTTGTTTTGTTTTGTTTGTTTGTTTGTTTTGTTTTGGTATGTGCAGCAGTGCAAAGTGCAAAAGAGCTGGGTGAAGCCCATACCTTGCATGTTGCTCCATTCAGGCACTGACCATGGCAGCCGTTGTTGCCTGAAGAGGAAGAAGAGTTGATTATTAAGAAGAACATTCAATTGTTTCCACGTAGGAATTCATTCTGGGGCCATCTTTCAGGTGCAGTCTACACTGTGGGATGTGCACAGATTGGGTCAAAGATTGGAAAAAGAAACTAGTGGAGCCAAGAGAGTGCCAGAAAGACCTTTAATAGATTGTGACTGGGCATGCATCGGATCCGGAGAGAGGAACTGGGCATGCAAGTTCAGTCATGATGGCACAGCTGCCAGCTGAGTTTTGCCAAGCAGAGAAAGAAACGGGTTACCACATGTGGGAAAAGTGAGTGAAGATAAACTACACCTAAGCTGCGTGTCCTGGAAGTGAGAGGTTTTAAAATGGCCAGAGGGAGAGGACACCAGTGGAAGGACAGAAATGTAGAAGTGACTTTTAAAAAGAAATACTGACTGATGTCACAGTTCTGTCCGGACCATCCCCGAAAACAGTCGCAGTGATATCCGCCAATCAAATTTTTGCAAGAGCGAGCGTTCACACAGGGCTTCCCTGCACACTCGTTTGCATCTGTAAAGGCAGGATGTAGAAGGAGACCGAGTCCATCAATTGAAACAAACCAAGGAGAGGACACAGAGAAGGAAAAGAGACCAGAAATTCAACCTTCGAAGCCTCGCTAGCGCCAAAATTACAGAACCAGCCCCATTTCTACTGCAGAATCAAAAGGTTGGAGCCATGTTTGAGCACACACTGGAGCCAGAGACTGTTTTTTAAATAATACGTTTTAAAAAATCAATTAACTTGTAGGTGTGCTCACTTGCATTTTAAAAGGGACATTCACAGTCACATAAACCATTCGTTGTATGTTGGTAAATGTAGGATCCAGTGTTTTTGGAGCTTGACCTTTTCTAGGGAGCAGAAGTCAGAACACCTCAGCAGCTGTTGATTCAATTTAAAATGATCTGTGAGTCCTGAAACTTCATTAGATCGCTGCACTACTCCTTCAACTTCTTTTAACTTCTTTTCAAGTGTTTGTCAAATACAGAATGATTCAACCTGTAGTTTATGGACACGTTACGGTAGGACAGTCTAAGATGTAGTAATCATCTTCTTCTCCTCCATCGGATTGTGTAGAAGCTGCGCTTATCAAATCAATAAAAACCATCTGGCTTTGCAGTATTGGCTGTATTACTTGCCCGTATCCTCAATGTCGGTCGACAGCCAATAATACAAATCCCGCTATATATTGTGCATCCCAAGAAAGCACATTTAGAAAGCTAGAAGCAGAGAATGTTCAGCATTTGTGACTGAAAAAAAGCTTGGTGTCCGGTGACCTGGGCCATAACCCTCATTACTCTCCTCCCCAGTAGTTACTGCCTTTGGTCTGTACTGTAAGCTGTCCAATAAAGGCTCAAAAACCTGCTGTTGCCAGTAAGCGAAACTATAAACCCATTTTTTTTTGTTCTGGCAGCAAATTTCAGTTATACACTGTGTGGCATTTCCTGCTGTGTGACAGATTGAAAGAGAATTTCTTCGTGAGCCCATATCACCGGGTCCTGTGTGGAAAACCCAACCATCAAGTCCTCTAAAAAGTGTCACAGCAAAGCCTCTGAGAAACGACCGCTGACAGTTTTCATCTGTTCGACGCGGATGAAATGTCTGCTAACAGCACAGCTTCTTCCACAAACGTTCAGCACATCCAAACACATCAAAAGTGTTACGACAAAGAAGAGAAAAAGCAGCGCTGCTCAAATATTCAAAGGAAAGGAGTGGGGGGGCAGTCTGCAGGGAGTCCTGCTGTGCTCACTCACACGCGCACACACACACACACACATACACACACACACACACACACCTGTCTTCTCTCTGTAACCCTAAACTACACACACATGCACACACACACTCACACAATTGCCAGGTAAGACAGGAGGCCAATGGCTGCCTGTAAGCCGAGATCTGAGCTGGTAAGATGACACTGAACTCTTGGGATCTCTTTCCTACCTTCACCCTCTCACACACATTCACACACACACACACACACACACACACATTCACACACACACACACACACACACAACCCAACTTTGTTTACCGGTCGTAATCCATTTCCTGGCTTCATGCCGGTCACGTCCGCTTCTCGGGATGGCAGCGATATAGAAACGAATGCCACCGCCGGCGACAAACAAACAGCCGGATATAGACTCACTCATACGGTGGCTCATAAAGTCATTGACAAAAAAAAAAAAAGAAAAGATCCCTGCAGCTGCCAGCTCGTCCAGGATATTGACAGCTTGTACTCAGGCCACGGTGCTCAGGTTGCTGGTTGAAAAACACAGTTATCCTGAGCAGCGAGCAGTGCTGTGTGTCTCTTAAAGGTCTTATTTGTTGTAACAGGAAAGAAAACATACCTTCTGTTTGCCAAAAAATCCTGAACACAGGAAATCCTTTTTTTTTTAACAACCTCTGGTGAGAGGTGCACGAACAAAGTAAAAATGTGCGTGTGTAGGTGTAGTTATTGAAAACCTACCTCTCTGGCAGGTCTTTCCCTCCCACTGTGGAGGACACACACACTCGAAGCCGTCCTCCAGGTCGATGCATGTTCCACCCTGAGCACACGGACTGGAGGCACACTCGTCCAAATCTGAGAAAACACACACACACACACTTTGACTCAGTCTCCTCTTCTTTCTAACCACATATGAAGGAAGTGTTGGACTTTATTTAGACTTTGAGAAGCAAAAATTCATCTCCAAATGAAGATAGATCCGTAGTGCAGCGACTCACTGTTGGCACAGGTCGGACCCTCCCAGCCCGGAGGACACTGGCACTCGAAACCATCGGGAACCTCGTGGCATGTACCACCGTTGGCGCATGGATTGGAAACACAGGCGTGCTCGGCTGATGGTAAACAGAGATGGGGAATGTTCTTCAGTCATTTCCAGTGAATGATGTATGGCATCGTTTGTCAGTGCTACATATAAAGTGAAGCTGGTATGTTTTGAAGCTGCAATGTTAAGTTGAGTAATCACTTCTCCGATCGCTGCAAAATGAATCAAACATTTGCAGGTTCCAGCTTGTTAGATTTAAGGATCTTTGTCATTTATTACAAGGATGTTGGAAAAAAGAAGCAAGGAAGACAGTTTTCAGATTTTTGGGCCGTTTTTAAATAATCTGCAGATTAATCGATAAATAAGAAATGATAAGTAGTTGCTGCTCTAATATGTTTTGATAATTTCATTCATTGCTTGCTATTAAGAGGGAACATTGTGTACATGGCATAAGGCCCGTCTCGACTGTGGCTTCTCTCTCACCTATGTGACAGGTCTTGCCCGAGTATCCCGGCGGACAGGCGCAGTGGTACTCGTCAGGCTCGGTGTTCATGCAGGTTCCTCCGTTCAAACAAGGCTGGTGGCGACCGCAGTAATTCAGATCTGGAGGCAGACACAGCGAGAAATTAATTCAGTGCTGGACCAAAATTTCCAAATTAGATCTGAGAAACGGCACAACATGAATTCATCCATCCTGCCTGAGTTCTCCGCAATAAGGACTCTGATCTCTACAGTATAACCCCTGCATCTCTGCATCATGATGCTAAATATGCAGCTTTCTCTGACCATCTACCATTAACATACTCTGTTTCTTATTTACTGTGTGATGCAATGCTGCCACATAAAGTGCTGAAACAAAGTTAAAGATGCTAGGCAGGTTTTTTTAACCAACTTTCAAGAAAACGGCAATTAATTTGCATTTCCCGAATGTTACGAGTTGGGAACAGTGACTCACTCGACTTGACCCAAAAACCGCAATGAAGTCATTTTGTAGGTATTCTTAATGGTATTTTAGAGTTTGTAATTTCCTGGAAAACAATAAAATTGCTGATGACTCATTCTTCACAATACTAATTTTGCATCCAAAAAACGGTCACTTCATTTTTTGGATGCTGCCATGGATGTACAGACAGAAGGATGCCTCTAGAGCAGAGTGTTTCTGGGTGCCGGTCTTCACAGACCATCTACATAAAGATCACCCTTCATGGAGGTGATGACATTTCTTAACTGAAAACCTGTGCATGCAAAATATAATGGGAAAAATATCAAAATCTGTTAAGAAGTATCATCTTGTAATTCAAGACAAAAACAAACCAACACCATCTTTTTAAAGGGGGCATCAGTGTTTATTGGTCTCAGTAATGAAGATAAACTCCTGTAAATTCATATCTAAGACCTTCTGAGAGAACCTTCAATGTCAGTCACATCCGTGCCTTCAGACTTTGTGAACTGGATCGACCCTGTGAGACAGCTCTTCGCTTGTTTCACCATTTTATCCTGTCGGTGCCGGACTTTCCCAGGAAGCTTGCAGGAATCTTTACTCAGTGTGGAGCACCAGCTGTCAGCTTTGACAGGAAGCACAGAGTGTTTTCTCAGCCCCTCTGCTGCTCTGCATTATGATAGAGCTTTTACAGTATTTACAGAATACAGCCAAGTGGTTTAGTTTCAGCCATCATTCAGTCAGAGACTTTTGTCTTGTACATTTCCATGTACAGAATGAAGTAAACCTTATTTGATCCCTGCTCAGCATCCTCAGGCTAAAGGCCAGGTCAGCCTACAGGCTGGTAAATAAAAGAGCAGGGATCTGTCTCCACCGGGGATCTTAGGACCCATTCTCATCCCCCGAAGAGCCCTCAGTGACGAAGGGATGTGGGGGGATCGAGTGTCCCTGCTACTGCTCAGATCTCACAGGCAGTAAAACTATCCAGCTGCTGCTCCTCAGTCAGAGAAGAGAGAATTTGGACCTTGTATAAAAGGTATGTTAGCTCTTCTAATACATGACCACATTTTTATGAAATGATCGCGCTCTAATCCTCTCTGAGATGGCCTTTGGGTGACTGGACGTGATAAAATTATAAACTTTTAAACTGAATATGCCTGCACTGCACCTACATACCAGAGCTCAGGTGTTGCAGTGTTTTACGTGGTGATTTGATGCTTTCTCAGAAGTCGTTACTGCTGCATTTCTTGCTAACCCGTTACTCATCAAACACAGGAAAAGTATAGCTTGTGGCAACGTGCAGAATGAGAGCAGGGACTCTTGCCAGCCTCTTGAGTGGGAGGTGATGAAATAAACACAATAAATAAACTTTTCCATACCTTTATCGCACAGTAGACCACCCCAGTTCCTCTCGCAGTTGCACTGCCAGGGGATGTTGCAGGTCCCATGGACGCAGCCAGGATAAAGCACGCATTCATCACAGAATTGGCCCTGCCAGCCGTAGCTACACCTGCGAAACACAGATGCCAAAACACGACCATAAATCAACATCTCGAAGAATCCATATTTCATTGCCTGTTTTGTTTGTTTCCTTGTTATTTCTCTTACACAATCGTTCCCTAGACCTCTGTATTATTAGTAATCAACGATGCCGATAACAGATATTTGGAATGATATGCATTCGCAGTAACAATTAAAGTCTTGGTGCCAAAAATGGAGAATAACCAGGGCTTGAATGCAACCAATTATTGTACCAATTATTGTACCGATACTTTGTACTTACACTCCACTACATTATGGGTTCTTCTTTTTACCCAGCTTAATTTAATTAATAACTGAAGTCACAAGTTACTTTGCAGATTCAGATTACTCAGTGTCGATAGGCTGTTACTCATGACGTGTAACTAAACAGCCTTTTTGTCATTTATTTACTTCTGTGGCAGAAAATACCAATAACGGGAAAAATGCCTAGTCATGTCATCATCTTTAATTATGAAAAAAACTAACATTCATCCAACAAATTTATTCTGGGGTCGTTTCATAGGCCTTCAAAAGTATGACAAATCATTTTCTTATCATATTATTTATATCATATCGGTAAGTATTACCAGTCGAAAAACTTAGCGATTATACTGATTTTGTTGTGCACAGTTTCCTCCTTCTGTTGTGGATGTAGCCAAATGAAATTAAGTCAAAGAAACCAGATTTTTAAAAAAAACTTAATTTCTGACTCTCTCTTACAATCCAGTTTTCTGAGAGATGACTATCCTGGGTTTTTGGGTCCAGTGAGAAGCTGCCACAGAAAGCCAAGTTCTTCAAATCCAATTTATCTTATGCACGATTAAAAATAATAAGAAAACAACATTTATGAGGAAGTCTGTGGGAGGAAGAACTTCTGATGAAATCTATTAGGCCCTGGTTCAGCATTCTGAGCTGCTGAAAGATGCAGAAGGGATGGAGAGAGTCTGTTAGCGGCTGCAGCGAGCCTTCGGATGCAACCTGCCCAACAGTGGAAACACACCTAATACTGTATCTGCTCTTGCGTCAACCTATCCCACGGCCTCCAGCCAACTAATCTTAGTTGAGGGTGACATTCCAGGGCAGGAGGGTTAAGAATACTTCCAGCGGCTCCCGTCCTCGAGTTGGAGTCTGGGGCTGAGGGCTACGAGGGTGGCTACAGTCGCTTGTGTGCGTCTGTGTGCGTGTCGATGCAGTGTATGTGTGCACACGCCTGCAGCTTCATGACAGCGCTCGGCTATTCCGAGGCGGCGGTGTCGTCGAGCCAGCTGTCTTGTCAATTGACGGCTATTTTGAGGCTCCTGCAGACGGCACCGCTGTCTCTCTGAGAGACCTTCAGACATCTCTGCCATTCTCAGGCTGTAAGGGGGGGTTGAAGGGGCATCGGGGAATACTTGGCATGCTTCTTCCACTGTATATGATTAGCTTCAGAGGGTCTGACAGCAATGCAGCAACAACACTAACAGAACTTTGGCAGGGTGACTCGCTGACTGCTTTTTAAGCTCGAAGGCATCAAAAGAGGCGTCCCGTGGTTTAAATCTTGGCCATACTGATATCACGATCACTCTTAAAGCCCTCACGGGTGTAGGCGTGATGTTGGAATGTCAGAGAGAAACGCTCAGAGAGGTGGAAAATGTGTTACATTGCTTACCCAAGTGATTCTTAAGACACGGCAAGCCTTTGACAAATGTGTCAGAACAAGCCTAACGTGCGCTAATAAAAAGGCTCAATGCAGCAGCGTAACAACAGGCACGTACCAGCTTTTGTGTTTCTTAAAAGCCTGTGGCAAGCGGGGCAAAGCCCATAAAACTGGGAATGAAAGGAGCTGGCGAGGGATTGTAATGCCAGCTTTCTGTGACCTGAGGCTTCATTAAATTCATGCCACTGCAGGAAGATTCTTCACCGCTGCTCTTCTATTCATGTCACCTTTCCTGTTGACTGCGACTTGACATTTCAGAAGAATAAGGTGCTCCCCCCGGTTGTCTGTCTGCAGACCACTGATCCGGGCAGACACAAAAAAATGTGAAGCAGTTTCCTAAAACTGGTCATCCCCTGTTATTCCTCGGCTCCGAGCCAAGTGTCTCTTTCCATCTGGCAGGTGGGAGGGACGGGGTTTTACAAATGACGACGGGATGTAGCACATCCTGGAAATGTGGACCTATGGGGCCATCCTACGTCACTTTATCTAACTGTCGTTTCCACATTGAGAAATGTACATAACACAGTGGGATATTCATTTCCTCTCCTGCCCCCTGCCCTTCAAGGAGGACTGCAATGCGGATGGGGAGGGGATATGACAATTCCCGGCACGTTTACAGTGGTCAAATTCACACACCAACGACTCCCTTTTCTTCGGTCCGAGCCGCAGAGAGCTGATGAGACGCTTGGTATTCTGCGGAGGATTTCAGGTGGCTAAAAATACAAAGAGGCAGGCGCGGCGTTGCCCTTCTCTTCTGAACCGAGGTGGAGATGCCCACAAGGGAAGAAAAAGGCTGACACAAAAAAACAACAGGCTACGACAAGTGAAGGCGCCTCTGAAATCCATCGTTCCTTTGTCTTTCACACATTTAGCTCAACTGCTGGTCTGATTTTGGGGTCTAACATCACTGCAGTTGCCTTCTCAGTTGTTACAGAGGCCACCTTTCTACTACAAACCAAAAAAATCTAACTGCATGTACAGTATGAAGAAGGACTGGGTAATATATCGGTATACCGATTTTGGATGTTGTTACTGTAAATCATCAGATATAAGTGTGTTTACCTTGTTTTAAAGGCTGCGCTACAGTAAAGTGATGCACCTTCTGAACTTAACCAGACTGTTCTAATAGTTGTCTGTACCCACTTAGTAATTATATCCACATTAATGATGATTTCTTAATGAAAAACCTCACTGTGTTAAAGGATAAGTTCACCAAAATACTAAAATGCTGTCATTATCTACTCACCCCCATGCCAATGGAAAGTCAAGTAAAGTTCAAGTAGAGTCTACAAAACTCTTTTGGAGTTTTGCAGCAAAACAGTGCTGCAGCATTCTCCTAAATACCTGAAGTACAGGGGGACTTGTTTGAAAACGTAAAAAAATACTGGGAAAAAAAGTCTTCTACAGTGAAAATTCAGCTTTAAACAGGGTGTACATAACGTCTTTTGGGAATCTCTGGGCTTCTGGAGACTTGGATTTTGTCGGGAAATTTTATACTTCTTTACAGTTGTATTTCTTCCGTTCCATCGGCATGGGGTTTAGCAGATAACGACTGAATTTTCATTTTTGGGTGCACCATTCCTTTAATATTATGTCAAAGAAATGTAAGAAATGTAATCTCTTTCAGGATAATAGCAGGACATCAAAAGAAGTAAAGATCTGAACAGGCACATTTCTGTACATGAAAGATATTCATGCTTATCTTACTTGCATACTCCTGGGACAGGGCAGCTGCCATGTAACAGGTTGCAGCCTTGCTTGCAGATTGCTGAGAAAAAAAAAAGAAGAAGACAGAGACAAACAATTTCAAAGGTGTGATTTGAACTCCGCTGGGAGACATGTCTCATTACATTTCTTCCCATAAAAAGAGATTATTCTTTGAGACGGAGGACCGGAGAGAAGAAGAAGGGAGGCGACGACACGGAAAGGAGGGAGGAGGAGAAGCTCGTTTGTTTGCCATCTTTCTAACAAGTCCAACAAGACGTGAGAATTCATGGCACCCTGACCAGGCGAGGGGGGCGAGGAAGGGACAACTTTATAGCTTACATGTACAACACCCCCGCCCCCCCCCCCTTAAAAACAACCCAGACCCTCTCCTCTCCCCCTCCTCTTTTCAACCTTCGTCTTCTAAGGTCAGTTGGGTGATTTATTGAGGCCCCCCACTCTCTCCGACACCACCCACAAGCACGACCCGACGCTCCTGCATGTTAACATCGGCAGGCAGAGCAGTGCATTTCTACCAGGCGCTTTAAAAATGGCACTCGGACGATGAATTTTAAAGAAAGATACATTACCGTTACTCATGCTGTTGTGCACTTTTAGAAGAGACACAATTAGGGCAGCGCAATTAATCGAAATTGACGCAAAACTGCAATAAGTACAGGCTGCTTTCATTGACATAATGTGTGACAAACGCATTATAATGAAGTACTGTGGTGCTGCAGAGATGTCACGGTCTACAGATCCTGTTCTCCAGATGTCTGACAATCAAGTTAGTGCAGTGTATTTAAGGATTTAATGACAAAACTTCATGCCTTTAGCAAGTAATCTGAGCACTCTGCACACTACTAATCGATTCATCATCGCAGCTCTAAAAAGTAGGTCACAGTCAGGTCAAAGTCTTCCTGTGATGCCTGCAGTTGGTCGGCTTGGTGGATTCAATATGAACAACATAACATCAAACTGTCTTCACGAAGTTTAACAGTTATTGTGGATACCAAGTCTGGCAACTCACCTGTCCTGCAGTCTTTGCCCATCCAGCCGTCCAGGCACACCTGAGCCCCCGAAGGCTCGCAGCGGTAGTGGCCGAAGTAGTCGTCACGAGGAACGCACAGCTTGTTGCACTTGCTGCTGTAGTAGTTCTCGTCACAGCGCACTCGGATGCGGTAGATGAGGCGAGCCACCGGGCCGTCGTGCAGGACGGTCTGCCAGGGGTCACCGGGGTTGATCATACCGGTGTGAGCGTTGCGTTCAATCAGCAGCTCCCCCTCATCTGAAACACAAAGCAGACGAAGACAAATCAGTTAGTCGAGTGTGAATATTCTGTCACGTACATAATTTATAGGGCTGTCCTGAATACCCTTTTTAGCCTCTTGGGCTTCAGAGCTTTGGTAGTAATCAACAGCGAATATTGAAAGCTTGGGTTGGGAGGAGAGAGGGTTGAGAATGACTCATAAAGGACTCATCCAAATCCCAAAATTGATAACTGTATGTACCCTTCAAACAAATACCTGAACAGTCTAATAATCAGGTCCAGCCACAGAAATGTACAAGTAGTCCCTGAAATCTGACAAATGTGAGTCCATTTTGAGGGGAAAATGTATTTCTATCGCAGTTTTTGTCCTTTTGGTGACAGGACAGACATGGAACAGCGGACTACATAGAGTTCTTTCCTAAACAACTGTGGTTTTCTCAGTCTTCCCCCCGAAAAACAGTCAAACTAAACCACTGCATTTAGTAAGGAGGATAAAAATGTGTTACCTTAAATCCGATGTGGAATCTCCTTTATTCTAATGTAAAGTCACTCCTTCTTAAGATAAAGCAGCGCATTCTTATTCAGCAGACAGACGCTTTGATATCACATCGTGTGAGCGTGTGTGTGAGTGTGCGTGCCTGTGTGTGTGTGTGAAAAGTACCCACTGAATTTTAAGCATGCAATTGAAATTCATTGACTGCAAATTGATCCATTTTCTGGCGACGGCACACATCACCGCTGAGCTCTGAGCTCTCTGTTCATGCACTGTCATGTCGGGAGGTTGCGACCATTTAGCCTCTCGCACACAAACACTCGCATTAAATAAGTTGTGTGCCTCCGTCTGGCTCGCTGCAGCGCCGGCTTCCAGAAAGAAAGCAATCTTTATCGCAGTGGGATCGAAGCTGGCAAACAATCTCTATGGAAATAGGGGGTCTGTGATTTCCTTTGCTCCGGGGCTCTGGGCTGCAATGCACCATGGACATTTTGAAGTGAGCAAGCAGGGAACACACACACACACACACACATACACACACACACACACACACACACACACACACACACACACACACACACACACACACATACACACACATACACACACATACACGCACCTTCCTCTGCTGGGGACTGACACAATGTCAGACAGAATTAAGCAACAATAACAGAAATAACCCCCGGTAGTTGCCAGATAGAGAACAATGGGCTCCGGGCCCAAGCCGGGCTCTGCTACCTCGGTGTCTAAACACTGAGCCCGGCCGCCCAGTCCACTCAACTTCCTGCTCGATAAACACAAGGAAAACAGCCGGCTGCCTTTCCTGAGGACACAGGGGGAAGGGAAGACACGCACACCGGACGACGTGACGCTGGAGGAGAGGAATCTCAGTGACAGACCAACACAACGATGGGCTCTTACGTAGGACCAGATATGATGAGGCTGCTGCTGACTCAGGCCGGAGAACAACTTCCAGTGTCCAGCAGAAACTCACCGTCATGCATTTCAACATTTTATCTCACATGAAGATCAGCTCAAGGTTTTATTGTTCTGCCAATCCACAATCACTTTATCTCCTCAAGGTCAAGTACTCTTACTAGTTAACCAGACGACAGGGACAGAAGCAAGGAAAGAAACATGTTCTTGAAACTGACTGCTGCCGTCAAATAACAAAATTGTTCATGTAGGCAATGGTGAAAATATAACATGAGACATAACGTGCGCAGGTCTTCCAACACTTCTGATTTTTGCCAGTGTCTCCCTGCTTTTAACCCTTCTCCCGCTGTGCTCCTGATTGGTAATTTCTCCCGTTAATCTCTGGATTTCAAAGGGATTCAAATCAAATAAGTGTTTCTCAGTTTCTGTTCACAAGGAAAAGATCTTCCCCGATGTATGTCACTTCTACTGCCCTCACTCTTGCCCTGCACTCTGCTGAGTTTGTCACTTGAACAATATGAAACAGATCTCAAGAAGAAGAGATGATGACTGACCTTTTCAAAATCGTGGCCACAATCAGAAATCCCATGTATGTTTTTGACAACAGGTTCAATATTTAAAACATGGAGAGGTGGAATGAACTGAGCACTCAGATTCCTGTTTTGTCTGGAGGAAACTGGTGGACATCCAGTCCTCGGTGCTACTGGATAGCTAACTAAAAACCACATCAGTGAGCTTGTTGTCTACATTGCTACAGTATGAAATAAAATGCCATGTCTACAGATAATGTTACTGCAGACGAGCATAACATGCCACAACACGAACCTGCAGCCTCGTCTGAAGGCGTTTAAGCTTCTCGCTCGATCCAGTGACAGCTCAATCACTAAAGAGTGGTTCATATTGAACGTATACTACTAAACCACACTCTACAACGCCCTAAATAACCAATAAACACACTTAAAGCAGATAAATAACTAAACGATGTAACTACGTAGCCTACTCAACCACAGTAGACGCACAAAAACAAACAGGCCACTGACTTGTTAATACTTCATCTGTCTCTGTTCAAGCAGCACTCGAACATCATTCAGTCAAGTAAAAGATATCTAATAAGGTAACCACTGTTACCTTTCATTACATTCATGATGACAAACATACGACGGGCTAAAAAAACTGCCTGTTTTTAGCAGGTTTAACCCCATTTTAAGAATCTGCATATACACTAATTTTGGTTTAAAAGTGGTAATCCAGTGCTCTCATGCACATCTTTGACCACGACCCATGAAAATTAAGCTCTGATTTTCACAGACGAAATGTTAGTGGAGTGACGCGTGTACAATGACATTACATATTGCGCTAAAAATCAACATCATGAGCTTGACCTGGCAGGAAAAAGGCTACGATCTCTGCTGCAACTCGTTGTGACCTCACAGAGGTTTGCCACTCTGATCAGACTCCCTTGTGATCCTCCACAGAGGGTGAAAGGAGCACTTGTTCCACACGTTTGTGTTTCTTGAACCCATGACATTAAGGTTGAAGTCAGCTGATGTCTGTGACCACACAGCAGCCTCAGTGTGGCTTTCATACAGACCCTAGAAAGAATGAATGAATGAATGAAATCTGTTTCTCTTTTTAAATCAAATTTCTTCTACATTTAGGCTTAAAATCAAAAACGGAGGGCTTTCCTTGCTCTTATCTCTGGAAGTGCCGGTAATGTGTCTCTTATGTCTTGCATCCTTTCACTGGAAACATCTATTTTGCCGCTTTAAAGCAGTTTGGCTGAGACTTGAGCGCGAGTAGCTGGCAGGAAATCAATTAGACGGTTTCTCAAACAACATTAAGGCCTCACATCCATCAGAAACATCAAGACTAATTACTGTAAACGCGCACAATTACTGGAGGCCCACATGCAGAAACACAGTCTAATCAAAGCGCTGTGATGTCAAAATCTATTTCTTCTCCATTGTCTGCATTCAGGGGTGGAAGTGGTTTGATGTTATGGACAAAACAGGATGTAATGACCTCACATAAATAAAGGAGCAAGTTTAGACTGGGGGAGAACAGTATGGATATATAACTGCATTCATGTACACAGTGGCATGCACAGAAATGTACTAGATGCTTGTGAAAAATGCCACCGTGTCCACAGATCAAAGCCACGTCCACACATACAGACATGGTCCTCAATGGGTCCTCTTCCTCCCAGACTGAGCTACTGCTCAGACGGGAAAAAGGGGTTGTACAGGAGTCCACCCAGCGGACATAACCAAGGGAAACAGGATACAGCTGGTCAGAAGTGACCGCCAGAGCCAACGTATCGGAGGCGAACCGAGGACTATATTCTGTATGAAGCATCTTGAGGAGCTACAGTGTAAAGTAAAGTGTTGAAACAGAAATTCAATTAAATTTCCATTTACGACTTGAGACAAGGATTCACGAAACGCATTTCAAGATACGAACATGAACCCTCTCGATGTAGAGCTGACTTTAACCGACCATTATTATTTACTACATCTGTACCAAAAGATGGAAAAGCCAGAGCAGATAATAAATGACACCCAAAAATTTTATTAAAAAAAGGACGTCTTCTGCTTAGCTGGTGCCCCAAACAGCTTGGGTGCTGCTCCTCAGCCTTATAATGGTAGGATAGTCTTTATGCTTCGACTTACTGGTAGAAATTTTACCGATAATCCTTTTTAACTGCCAACATTTATCTTCATCTGCAACAGTTTATAGAAGCCAAAGCATTTAGATGTGTGTGAAGTTTAGACTTACTGTTGCGTGTGCCGTTGTCCCAGTCCCAGGCCTCTACGATCAACGTGTACGTCCGCTGGAAAGAAAGGAAAAGAGAAACAAGTCAGGCGAAATTCAGACAAAATAGCAAGCGGCTCCTTAGACTGGCAGCACTATAGGTGGGTCAAAGCCTGTTTTAGCAAGTCATCCTGACACTAACCTGGCCACTAACAGTACGGACTTAAACAAGCCAGCAGCTGTTACCTTTTTGGCGAGTACTTAGCCATTTTAATGCCAGGGCTCCATTTTCCAGTGGCACCATCGCTGCATGCCGAGGTTATGTGCCACCAAAGACCATTGTGATGGGTTTAAAGAAATACAAACATGCAGAATGACAATGGTTATGCTAAGACTAAGCAGCACAAAACTTTCCAACAACATGAGGAAACACAATCCCCCAGACAGAAATCAAAAAACAATGCTATTCCAGTAAACAATGTCTCAAATGACCTACAGGCTCATTGGTAGGTATGATACGACCACTATAACCAGTCAGAGCTCACGTGTATTCCAACATTGCCATTTGAGCATGATAAGAAACTCAGAAACATTAATTTATGCATTTCACCCAAATATTAAACAGAATATATACCATTTACAACATAAAGGCATCCTCTGAATGTTAAATGTGTTTTATCACTCAATTTGCTAAATCTCAAACAATAGTTGCTGATGACATTAATAAATCATGATGCCTTGTCTACTCTCCGCTGTAAAAGAAGGAACATTTAACAGGCCTTTGTTATTTTGTTCCCAAATCCAGATTCACAGAGAAGTAAACATTACTGATAATGACAATGAGTTCATTATAATGTGGATTATAATTTTAGCCAGTCATGCATCTCTTCTACAACCATCAGCTCTCTCTCTCTCACACACACACACACACACACGATGCAAAAATCGATTTCATTGCTACGACAGAGTCTCATATGCAGCCTGGGTCTGCCTGGAGGTACGCTCTCGTTACGCTGCCAATGAAACCCAATGATTCAGAGATAAAAGAGCAAGAAACGTTGAGTAGAACTGTGGGAAGAAGCCAAAAGAAGGGAGGGAAAACAAGGGAAGAGCACCAACTTTCCCTCTGGCTCAGTTTGCAGTGTGATTATATGAACCTGTATGTACTCCTGCTGGCCTATCAGTGAAGCTCTGCAGCTGTGATACAGAAATCCTGGCAACAAGAAGCCACAGCATCGAGATGCGTCACGGTTCAACTGAGGCAAAGGCCACAGATGCATAAAGATAGTCGAGGTACAGGTAACAAGTGCAACAATGTTCAGGTTTTCATTTTGCTGAATCACAACATCAAATGATTTCAGAGTACTTCATTCCTCTTTGAGACGACTGCTGATTTGCAGCAATAACGATAAGTCAGTAACTGAGATCGAACGGTTATATTTTTGGGTTTGCTGGCTAGTTTTGAGGCCTGGCAATAACACCATTAAGATCAAATCTGGATGTTTTTTCCATGCAAAATGCAGGAACTATAACTATAGGACTATAAAATATAAAAGACCTGGTAAAGCTGTGATCATTATACATATTCAAAACAATACACGTTATTCCACACAACCATGGACTGTCAGCGCTAGACGCTTCAGTCTAGTCTGTTAGCAGATGGCTGGCTAGTAGCTAGCATTAGCAACCTGTCTACATGGCCAGGACCGAAACATGGTTTCACTTCTGTAAGCGGCAACATCATGGTGACTAAAACCACAACTTGTCAGGGTATCAAAAGCAAATAAGCATATTTCCCAAGATAAACCTTTGACATGCGTTTAGTCATCATAGCCATTGACTGTTAGCAGCTGGGTGAATCTGATCCATGCACACAGTAGTCACCTGACAGGATTGCTTACCGCTGGCTAGTACTCTTCTTTTCTGAAAAACCACCTATGAAAGCCACTTGAACCTTTTTTTCCTCCTTCACTTCTAATTTTAATCCATCTCAGCTTTCCTGTAACACGATCAATATATTAAAACGAAATAAAAAATGTTGAGGTTCTTAACCGTGTTTTCAGGAAAAATAAAGCCTCAGCAGGTATGATGTCCATTAAGAAGGTCACTTTGCCGATATTAGCTGTGCGAGACGAACTCTGCCTGGCTTTGTCCTTGGTTGTCAGACAGTGAGGTAAATCAGCAGCTAAGGGGATTATCTTGTTTTACTCCAAGTTATGCTTTACAGTTGACCGGTGTAATAGTGGTGGTGCATTTAGTAAAGAGGTTTACCCTGTGCTGAAATGATTAGTTGATTAACAACATTTTTTGCAGTTTTGCTACTTTTTCCTGGTTTTTCTTTTTTTCTTATTTAGATGGTTTTGGACTGAAGTTGGTTGATTCATCTTCTACATGATAACATTTTAACAATTGATTGGTTCTACCTGGGATCCCCAATACTACTGCACTGCAACCAAGCTGCAACAAACGATTATTTTCACAATTATTTGATAAATTTAGTCTATAAAATCCCAAAAATATTGCGAAAAATAATCGTCAAGACTTTTTCAAATTGCTTCTCTTGTCCAACCAACAGTCCAAAAACAAAAGATTCTTCATTTACTATCATATATGCAATTTTTTGTAATTTGTTTGAAAAAGTGACTGAAATGATTCATCGATCATCTAAATAGCTCACAATTTCATTTCTTTCAATCGAGTAATCGATCAAACGTTGCAGCTCTAGACTCCAAGTACACAAGCTCCTAAATTGACAAAATGTAATTGATACTTTATGGCTATTTATTTGGGGATTGTTCTTAAAAAGTATGAAAAAAAAATGTAAAATTCTGTGGAATGATGTAGCAAAAATGTGAGCACTCTGCACAGCTGACACTGGTTTGAGTAAACATGAGCAAATACACACACACAGACACACACTTATACACACAGATGGAAACTAACCAAGCTAACCAGCATCGCAGGAGTAATCTAGCTGGTGTGCTGTAGGGCACACTGCTAGACAACCAGCTGACCTAAATAACACTCATTACGTCACCACCAGTGACAGTTGTAGTAGCCACAGAGTGACTGCTGTGACCTCTACTGTAATGTCACCGATAGGACGTTGGCCTGGAGGGGGGGGTGGTACCAAAGAAAAATAAGGCAAGTATTCAAGGGACTTGCGGTTGCTTCAATGAAGCGGGAAAGAGAAATCACAGGGAGGGGGATTGGAAAATGTGTGTGTGTGTGTCGAGTCTGTGTTGTTGATCTGGGGGACCAACAAGCTGGTAGGCTGGTTGCTGCTGGGCTGTGGGATTAAGTAGGCTTGTCTGGCTGTGGGTGGTGGTGGGAGGAAGGGGAGGGGAGTGTTATTGTGGAAGACCACGGGTGACAAGAGAAGGGGATGGAAGATGACAGGATAGGGGTGAGCTAAAGGGCTCGGGTCGGATTTTGAACATGGGGGGTACAGCGGTGTGAGACTGTAGCTACCAGTGAGACGTGAGAGGACGAAACTAAGCAGGGGTAGGGGAGGAGAGGGGTAAGGAAGGAGCGAGTCTGGGGGTTTTGGTGGAGGGCGATGCTCGTGCTGCTGTTGCCGGAAGCTCTGCCAACCCGTCCAACCTCAGACGCACAACAGATGCAGCCTCAAAGATGGATTATTTGACATGAACGTGGATCATCCCACGACATGTAGCTCGGCTTCTGACCTTTCCACCCGTTGCCCCTCCCCCCACCACAAAAGGGTGGGCTAGCTGCCCCAGTCTGAGCATGTGGGTAGGTGTGTGCATATGCCAGTGCATACAAGAGGAGCCATGAGTGGCAATGCATGCATTAGTGGCAGGAGATCTTGCAACGATGCTTGTACCGTGAGGCTATGCAAAGAGCTGCAGACAAACCATGGTATCAGGGATCAGAGAAAGAAGAGGCGGCCATATTGTGACCTCCACCGTTTGGGTTCATCTAAAATCCAGGCTTGTTCACATGCCTACATGTTGTAAACGTTTCCTGAGTCAGTGTATGTTTGGGTTGAGCAAAGCCACGGACTAGCCTGGTTTCCCACAGACCATCCCAGTCTGTGATTAGCTGGATTAAGTGACAGCTGCCCAAATGGTTGGAACAAGATAGATGGATGGGCAGGGGGATAAAGGGGAGGAGTGGGGGAGGGAAGGGGGAAAGGCTACTGAACAAAGACCCTTGTCCCAACACCATAACTCACCCCCATCCCAATCAAAACCATTGTCCATGAAGAGACACAGTCAGCACGGGGACAATTAGTGTCAGCATGTGTGCTACTGAGCCTGGGCAGGACAGTTGCACGGGCGAAGTCAGAAAAAGTTGCCTGATCTTACATCCAACTGTGCTACAATGCAGAAAATATCCTAATTTCATTACCTGACGTTTGTCCTTAACTCTTCAACTACATCCGACAGTGTGAAATACTTTATCCGAGACTGCGAAGAATCCTCTGTCAGTCAAATCTCCAAAACCCTACCCAGCCCTTCCCCTAATGGATTAGAGGATTTACTTGGAGAAATCCTAGTTTTCAAGTCAAGAAGGGGGGCATGGTGGAAAAAAAATTGGATGTTTGTGTGTCATGAATTCGAGTCTGTGTTTGTGCCATCTTTGCATGGCATGCCACAAAATTAACCAAAACTCATCACCTCACTAAATACAGGTAGACTCATTCAGGTCATCACAAAAGGCTGTTTTGCTGACGTCTGGGGAGAGCCACAGGTGTAGTTTCCCACGCCAGATGAGAGGTGGTCATTGGAATAAAGAAGGGACAGGGAACAGAGAGCGGTGGCAGTGGGAAGTGGAAGCCGGGGCAGGTTGGGGTCACTAAGCATGGGATCTGCACGCTTCTTTTTCAAAAGATGAGGTCAACCCTCTGCATGTGGGGCGATGTGCATGTTTGCATTCGAAGAATACTAAGAATGTGAGATCCAGGCCTGGTGTGTAATCCCATGCAAGATCCCAGTCTGCCAACAATTCGGCATCAATGGAGGGGTGCGTCTGCATTGTGGATGGGAGGTTTAATTGACTCATTTCTGCCTCTTGGGGAAAGTTGGGAGCTCGAATGCTGATTCAGCTTTGAGAGGAGCTGTTTTTTATGCCTTTCATGCAGCACAGATGTGTTCTCCCCTATAAAAACTCTCTGTAACCTTGAGCTATTTCTGTTCCCATGTCATTGAGAGGTGACCTGAATGTCCACCTCCCCTGTTCCTCCACGGGGAGTTCCACTGACATCTCCTGATTTATTGCCTTCTGATGGGACATGAGGTCATCACGATTCATCCCGTGGCCAGTAATCGCTGCATGTAATCTTCATTAATCTGTGATGTCAATCCCAGCTTTTGGTTTTACTAGGGCTGAGTCTACGCTATTCCAGCAAGGGCATAGAGCTACATCGTCTCTGCTGAATAGGAAGGGCAGTGGGCACAACAGCATGTAATGCACCTTCTACCTTCTTCAGACACAGATCTTTGGAATTACTGATAAAAATATGGATGAATGCCCACTGTTAATGGGCATTAACGGATAAAAGCCATCTCTATATATGAGGAATATTATAATGAAAGATGGGCCCATAAAATTAATCAACTCTGAAATGTTCAGACGCATCTTTTATTCTAATTAGTCATTAAAACTAACTGGAAGCGAAATAATTTGGTATCATTAACTCCTAATGATACTGATGGTCATTAACGCATGACACTGAACAGGCTGAATGTCTCCAATTTTTCATTGGGACTAGAGCTTGTTTGGGTTTTCACTTTGGGGTCGGGGGAGCAGCTTCTTCTGATCATCCTCAATCTGTTCGGAGGCAAGGATCAAAGACCTCCGGTGGTAAAATCCTTGCGAATGTGGCGATGATGTTGGCAGGCAGAGACGTTGGAAGGCTTTTGACCCTTTTCGACATCCATACCAAACCCATGATTCCTGGTAGACAAAATCAGATAATCAATCTTGACTATGTGGAATCAAACCATTAAAATGTCGAACATAAAAGGATATTTAGTCTTGCTCATTAATATTCCACTTTTCTACTTGTGCCAGACGAATGAATAAAGCCAAGGTAGTTTGAGCATGTTTTGATACCATTTGACATAAAATTGTTTTGTTTTTCATATTATTGCATCCTTAGGCTTGAGTTAAAGTTCCACGATAGAATCAAAAAGATGACCCATCACAAACTATTGAACACCATCACGCTCAACATCTTAAATTGAAAGTCTATGAATTTCTCCATTTGTTTCATTAAACACAACATTGCAATAAAGATAGTTTAAAGAAGTATACATCAAATACCAGGACCTCTATGATTTGTCTGAAACATGGATTGTGGACGGCTAAAATCGCCCACCCCTACATACAATCTCAGTTTCCTTTATAAAACACCTCACATCAACTTGCCAGAGACTCTTGAGTCCCCTTGCAGTAAGACGGGCCCTGCATTTACCAACTTCATCGATCATTCTGTAGATTACTCTTCTATTGAACGCTAAAATTAGGACAACTTCAAATGTATGTTTTTGTCCAACCAACAGTCCAAAACCCCCAAATTTTCAGTTTATAATGAGATGGGACCTCCTTGAAATAAGTCGTGCTTGAGGGATTTTTGGGCGCACGTGCAACCAAAATAGTTGCACCCTGGAGCCCTACTAGGGACTCCTCACATTTGAAAAAGTCTTGAAACACTGATTGTTTGGCTGTTTTTGCTTGACTGAATGACATTAATTAATTTCTTGTCAAGTTCTATTTTTAGCTCTACAGTGGGACTACCAGTGGTGTTTTTCCTTAGCAAAAATCCATCACAGTCTGCAGTAACTGTATGTGCTAAACTAAACCTCATCCCCTCTTTTACAGCAGTGTTTTTTCACCAAAGGCCAGAGCATCAAAGCTCAATCAAAACACAATGCAAGGAAGCAGATTTTGACATCTTAAACCTGAGAGAATAAGTAGGCAAACCTGTAATATAATCAGCTTTGGTGTTCTTCCTTAATGAAACCAGACAGGACAAACTCCACTGACCAATGACTCAAGGCATTACAAGACAATATTCCTTTACACTACTACAACTACACGTGTGGTTGAGAAAGCAGGTTACAGACCGTCATATCTCTGCTGGGTAGAGAGGTGTTGGGGGGGGGGCACACGACGAACACAATGCTTGCCAGTGTCGTGTGCCAAGAGATGTCGCACTGAAGGCAAGGCATTTGGCCGGCTGGTGTGTACCGGCTGTGCACACACACGCACGGCCCATTGAGCATGCTGCTACTATGCCAACAGGGTCATTACCCATGCACTTCCAATACAACAAACCCCTCCCCTCCTGGTGCTAATTAACCAGCATGATCCAAGACGATGCAACACGTAAAACAAACACCAGCACACACACATTTGCATAGAAGAGCTAAACGGCTTCACGTGCAAACCACAGATATGTCAGAGTAGACGGCTAGTAATTAACCTACTGAAAAACAAACTGAAGGCTTCACAGTGGTTAGAGATTGGAAGGCGATGCTGCCAAAACAGAAGCAGAGTTGATTCATGTTGTACTTTTTAAATGTAGATTTCTAGCATGCTTAAAAACGGGAAAATGTAACGATTCAGAGGCAGTTTTTCCATTCCTTTATCAAAGACAGGATTGCTCTTGTATCAAAACAAGAAGACATGTGGTATCTTCATCATCACGTGTGCCAAGAAACACGTGACAAACAATCAGGTTAGAGCTCGGTTCTCGTGGATATTCGTCAATGACTTCCTGAGGTGTTAATTTGCCTGAAGAAGTCAATGGACATGCTTCAGAAACATTAACAGGCTGATTCCTGATCCAAAGCAACAGGGCGCCTGACTGGAGAGCACCGCCTCCAGCCGAGCGCCATTATCATTTCAAACAGGTTCAACAGTACAGTGACAATTTAACTGCCCATGTAATGACATGCTTTAATTACCCCCACGAGGAGCCTCGAGCACCTGCAGACCATTCATTTAACAAGAGGCAGGACATGCAGAGGGTCACAGCAACACGCTCAGTACAGTGTATCAGTGCAGAGCGACAACAGAAATATGCTCATGCACAGACATATCACTACACATCTGTTGTGCACCTCATAGTTAAACAATATGTGTTGACAGCAGCACTTGAGCAGCCCGCCTCATGCAATAGTTTGAGTCCTTTATTGGAGGCTAAAACTGACTATGTACAGTCTTTCTTGTGTATGGAAAACTCATTTTTTTACATACACCAAAAACAAAGATAGGAAATGGTTTGAGAAAAGTGGACCTCATTGTACGTGTTGAATGTTGTACCGTCACTGATATAATATGATTGTGCTGGTGGTATAATGTTTTTTACTGTCAGTGTGTTTGAGTTCATTTCTGGACATGAATGCAAATAGCTGTTGCGATTCAGCAGCTAATGAGGATTGACATAAATAAACAAAATAAACTTCTCAGTCTACCTTCCCACCCTCGTCAAACAATCATGTTAAAATACTAGAGATGGCAAAAACTTTGTGCATTGTTCGCAAATTAAATAGGCGACTGTTAAATAAAGCTTTGGCAGATTTCCCACACCATCATGCGCAGGGCTCGGGACCAATGTCATCCGAGGTACTGTAGAAAATCTGAGGCCTTCCCAGGATGCATTTAGGATCAAAAGGTATTTTGTATGAATACTATCATGAGCAAACTTGAGTTTTGGGACGTTAACATTCACTTCGGGGTGGTTAAAGGTTGTTTTGGGACAGAGAATTAATAAAGTTAGCCTGGTGCCTTGAGCATGCACAACTGAAATAAAGTTGTAGAGGCTTCCAGTCTTCTCAGTTTCTTTAACAGAAGACTGAAGTTAATATGACTGTGTCACAATTAACGTGCTGATTTACCGATGTTCACCATCCGAATATACAGCAGTGCAATCTGTAAAAATGTTGGGATGAGGAAGAGTCTCGTTGCAGTATAAGGACAAACATTGTGATAAATTTAGGTTACAGTTAAAAGGTAAAGTAACTCTCTGATTGGCCAACACAACACGATCACTTTGGCCTCAGACACTGTGGAGCTTCCTCAAGTGTCACGAGTTCAGACCCAAAAGACACTACTCACGCCAACGTGCTTATGAATGCACCCGAAGGAATACCTGCACTGTCACAACACATGGAGCGGTACTGTCTCTTTAAAAGGCACAGATCACACGCACCTTCAGGTTGTTTTTCTCACTGAAGGGGGAAACGGTACACACTGTACATTTATCACGAAAAACTCAAATCATCTCAACACAAAGTCCTCATGATCCTGTTGATGCAAAACATTTCTATTTCCATTACAGCCCAAAACCAATTTGAATGTTGGTTTACACATTCAAAAACAATGAGGCCACTTGTAGTGATGGACCATTCACAGTGCAATGGTTTGCTTGAACTGTGGTTTGCAGTGAGGCATCAACCTGAACAGGAATACAAGTATTTTCATACACAGCGACCACAGGATGCATCTCTTTCAATTTGCTTTTGAATACCTTAGTTGGTAGCATGCAAACAGAGGGAAGAGACACGATGGAGGCCAACAATTATCTCACCCAGCCAAGGAAACGGTCTTCTGTCATGAGCAAGGGGAGTCAGATCAACTCTCACATCCCTTCCTGGCAAGCATTTGATATACATCCCTGTGCCGGGTAGCTGTGTTCAGCCACAGAAGCTTCAGACAAAGTTAGCTTGCTAGCTATACTGAGGAACTAAGCTTAGAAAATGCAAATAACAAAAGGCATGACTGAAAGAAGCACAATAACAGCGACCTGCAGAAGTAACACCGCTGCCATCAACGTAATGAAGCGTCTTGGGTTCGCCAAACAGGGTAGGTTTAATTAGAACATAAAAAACAGGACGTGGAGACACAACTTTAGTGCATTTAGCAGAGACAAACACCAATAACTCCTGTCTTACGGCAACTCTGAGGGGACACACTACTTTTTTGTGCTCTCTGGTGGGGCGCCTTTTAAATTACAATGTTACGATGATCGATGACTGCCAGCCATCGGCGATGCAGGATGGCATCATCTATAGTCCCGACCCTACTTTGTAGGACAGCTGTTGAAATAACTGAACTTGTAGATAAAGTTTGGACTGGCAGCTTTGCAAGTAAACTAGGTAAGGAGGACAGGACCAGAGGGAAACTGGCGCATTTTGGCACAGGCAGAAATATGTCCAAAATTAGTAGAAAGTCACTGAAACAGCGAACACGTACGCCATCAAACAAAGTTCAAATAATCTGAACAAGGGCAAAAGTTAAAAAGGATTTAAAATGAGGCTATGCTTTATTGATAGCTGACGTTCAAAATACTTTGAGAAAATAATGAGAAACTTCCAGCTGATTACAGACCTATTTACCAGATCCTTGTTGATCCAAAGTTGTACATTAAAGAGCAAAACACACGTTAAAACATCATCATGTCCCTGAGGTAAGAAAACTACCTTTTAATTACCGGACCCTAAACAAATTCACTTGTACACTGTGTACCTTATGAACAAAAACAAAGTGTTCTCAGAGGAAATCCCCGCCGCCTGCCCCCTTACACCACAACACCGATCCATTTAATATTAAGAATGTTGTCAGAGTCAGATGGAGTTCAGCGCACACGAGTTTCCACAGGGCAGCTGTCCAGATCACACAGCCACTACTACACTGCATCTTTGTTGATGAGCAGCCAACGCAACAACACAGATGTCTGTCAGACTTGTAAACTCTGACGACAGGCAACAGTACGTAAGATTTCTGAGACACAGAATGTGCAGTGTCTGAGGGGGAAGGCCTCGCTGGGAAGAAATCAGAGCGTGGGGCTAAAATGATAATGAAGGTGGAGCAGTGAGAAGGCTTGTAGTTGTTGATTTTTGCAGCAAAGAGCACCTGAATGTTTTCTCTGCTCCAACTTTGCATGCTAATTCTCTGACCTTCTATGAGATTTACACAAAATAAATGTCAGTTTAGGACGACATGTTTTACGAATTGTGTTAGGTTGAATAAGATGCATTACTCTTAGCATTGCGGGGAATACGCTGCAATTTTGGAGAAAGTCTATGGCTCCGTTGCTTTATCCAGATCAACACCAACAGTTAATGGGGTCTATTATGGGCCAAGACCCCTCCTCCATCGAGGTTTCATGGAAATCCTTTCAGTATTTTTTGTGTTATCCTGCTGACAAGCCAACCAATAGGCAAACACATAACCTTCTTGGTGGAGGTAATACAATCATGAACAGAAGTGTGCTGTTGGAACAGTGCAGGAAGATTTCATGCAGTCTTTGTGACTAAAGCATCTGCTTTGTGATTCAAGCATTACGAGCAGGCTAGACATTAAAATCATCCAGTTAGTCACAAATCAGGAACATGAATTCACACAGTAAACACGTCGTAAAGGGACCATTAGGGATGAGGTTAAAGCTTCCTCGCAGAATTGTGCTTGCCCCTCAACGGTCTGCTGTTAGAAATAAGCTAATGAAAGCTGGAAGTTATTACACAGCAAACCCTCTTTGCAGCACATACAAAGACGACATGTACGTGTGCAATTACAACCTTGAAATCCAAATATCAGACCCTAAGCACCTCCTTTTAGAAAAAGGCTGTCATTTCTGCCTGCCTGGGTAATTGCCCGATCAATACAGAGCCGAGCTGAATCACAGGTGAGACTCGTGTAAGTGGCTTTCCAACGCAGCAGCCCTGGGACCACAGGAGGAAGGATGGGGGAGGGAGCCGCAGAGAGGGAAGATAATTGTTTACTAGAGGCCTATGTAGCCGTCTCCTAGCAACAGCCCTGACAAGCTCCGCATCAGGTGAGGCTAACCATGGCAGCCTGCGTTAGCTTTTTTTTTGTGTGAGTGTGTGTGCATCCAAAATAACTTTCCCCCCCCCCTCACATGTAGCTCAGCATCAGCTTCAACTGCAAGTGTTTGTATGATAGATAAATAGAAACAACATTGTCAGGTGAAACCTACATAAATGAGTGTAAAACTAATTTGTGATGGGGGTCTTTTTCAATGTTTTCACAGAATATAGATTAAATACTAGAATACATATGAACAGGAATCCCAAATAGATCAGCATTATGAAGAGCTGCGCTGAAGAGATGATTATTAGAAATCAAGGAGACTGAAGACTGATATTTAGGACCGATATTCATTTGCAGTAAAAATGAAAATCTTTGTGTCAAAATTTCGAGCAGCCAGTGATGAAATAAAGTACAATTAACTCAAGTAAGGTACTGTTGTGAGGTACTTTACCTGAGTGGCACCAATAATCGGTCTACCCTTAAAGTAAGATAGTTGATCGTTGAGTCTTATTCCCAGGTTGTCAAATAACACTTTAGGTTGGAATCGGGCTTGCCACCAATCCAAAGCATTGGTTTCCAACGACCAGGGAATAAGACACAACAATCAACTGTCATTGTCCTGAATTGCTTGCTGTGACTTTAAGTAATTTTGGACATCCAAATAATAAAGAGTTGTAAATCTATAGAGACAATAAGCCAATGAGCCCCATTTCAGAAGATTTTATCCACATGACTTATCCTTGCTAGCTAAATTTTGACTGTCAGAAAGCAAATTTCGATATTCAATATACCACAGGGAGAAATTGACGCAACGGGCCTTTCCAAAAGGCTATAATCACTTTTGCTTTCAGATGTTGCCAAACAACATGCTATACAAACCAGTTTTCATCTATAAAATGTCACATGAAATTGTTAAAAATGCTCATCACAGTTTCCCAGAGCCCAAAGTGACATCTTCAAATTGCTTCAACTACTAAGAAAAGCAGCAAATCCTTAGATCAGAGAAGCTGGAACCAGAAAGTGTCATTTTTGCTTGAAAAATGACTGAACCATCAGTTTTCTAGTGGCCAATTAAATTTCTTAAGACTGACTTATCAATCAATCAACTGATCGTTGCACCCCTAACTGCATTACAATATCTTCTGTTGTTTCAAAGTCCAAGCATAAATTCACTGAGAAAATAACAGTGCGTAGAAGCGAAGTAAGTGTGACCTTGGCTTTCAAGTGAGTCAAGTATTTGTCTTTGATTTACAAGAAGAAAACAAGACGTGCAGAACAAAGCCTCACAGTAGCACAAAATAAGTGGGACAGCAACACTGTGTGCATTTGACGTACACGTGGCCACAGCAGCAAGCCAAAGCCATTCAAATAGTTTGGGTTTGTTCCAAGAAAAACAATCTTCAGCAGGTCTGCGCAGATAAACACCTCCTTTAAATGTGAATGAGATCGTCCAATCATGCCTCCCACTTTGAGACGATCAGCCTCTTGAGACTGACAGCACGCTGAGGGAGAGCATGAGCAGCAGACCAAACAAACCGACTTGGTACACACACTTCATCCCTTGATCATAGAGACACTCCAGAGGCTGAGTGTTATTTTCACAGGAATATAGAGCTCTAAATCGCCTTGACGGTCTATTAAAATAACACTACAACAAACCGCTCAAGCTTCTGCTGTAAGAATGACGCTCCCTGATGAGGTTGGTGGCTGTTGCAGGTCAGACTACATGCATCTATTTACTAGCCGAGGGAGGTCTGATACATATCCGAGTTCAGAGCAGATACAGTTACAGGCAGGCTTGTATCAAACGGACGTCCGGCTGATGTAGCTGGGGGGCGGGGAGGGAGAAGGAGGGAGGGAGGGAGGAAGGGATGGAGAGAGAAATTTCACCGGCAATTTCATTAGTGATCAAATGGAAGTAAGACGTGTCCCTCTCCCTCCCTCTCTCTCTCTCCTCTGAAGTGCTCACACAGCACAACAAAATGGAAACTCAATCAGGCCTAACGAGGCCTTAACTTGGTCAGCTGACTGCTGAACCATGTTAAACACAGAGGTACAGTATGGGCCACATACGACTGACACCGTCTGGTAATACACATCCAAACTCTGTTTTTTTAAAGAACTGTTTTTTTGGGGGGATGGAAACATGTTAATGTTCTTTATTTCAGAGGTAGATAACAAAATTAACACCAGTGTTTTCTACAGAGCTCGTGGCAGGATGTGATTAGCCTAGCTTAGCATAAATGTGGTAATCAAACATCAGATCTTGTTTGTTTAATCCTTAGCTACACAAACAGAAATTTAAAAACAATTTAGGGTTTTTGGGGGGGAGTTAGGGATTGAGCCAACAAGATATGTACAAACATAGTAATTTGTTAGCTTTAGAGATGCTGGCAGAGGCTAATTTTCTAGCTATGCTAACGCTAAAAATCTAACGGCATTCCCATCAGTGGGCTGCTGTACTGCTAGTTAGTTAACGTTAGCATAAACATGCTAAACTAAGAGTGTAAGTATAGCCTCACAGACCTGCATGTCTGTAGACTCTTATACACCTTTCACACTGGACATCACACCAACATCTGGCTTCTGTCTTCAGTGGAAAAGGGTACAATCAGCATTTATGGTGCCTTCATGTGCTGTCAGAATTATCGGAAAAACGCTTTTCCGACTGCGAACGTTCACATGAATGCCATCTCAATTCGAGACAGCAAGTCGGAGAAAATTTTGGTACACAAGTTGCCCAGTTGACCTCTTATGACGCTGAAACATGGTGGATGAAAGTCAAATTTGGGTTGGCGGAAATGAACTTTTTCCAAAGTCATGTCTACATATTTTTGCCGTCCATTTTGCTCCCCAATTCCGACATGACACACATGAACACACCGAAGTCGGAAGAACGAGTTCCCAACTTGGGATATGGGACCACCTGAGGAGCATGTGAATGCAGCATTATTCCCGGGTCAAATGACTCTGTGGTAGTGCTGGGTATTTATTGGCTGCAGCTCTGAATGGCAGTCACACCACAGGAGGATGCGGCAATTTACGCCCCTTTTCCGGCGCAATGCTATGACGTGTGTTGAAGGACGTTGGTGCATAAATACTTTTCCATCAGTCTCTGCCATCTGAATGATTTTCAAGCACTAAAAACTGATGAAAATGTCGAAAAAACAAATCCTGTCTTGGAATGTTAAAGAAAGCGAGGATAAATTACTGGATCCCTTAATCCAGATCCACACCAAAAGTTAAAGGGGTCTATTCTTGGCCAAGAGCCATCCTCCATCCAAGTTTCATAGAAATACGTTCAGTAATTTTTGTGAAATCTTGCTGACAAACCAACCAACAAACCAGCAGACGGACACAGGTGAGAACATCACTGACCTCCACGCTGCTTTCTACTGTTCCCTGGTTTCCAGAGAAGTTGTGACATCGAACATGACACCAGAAATAAAAACAAAAAGGCAAACTCTTCTAATACCAATGAGAAAAGAGTCAGTTGCCTTTCTAAGCTTTACTTTCCAAAATGAACTATTCCTTGAAATGTAAGCTCTTTAAAAACTAGTAGTAATTAGGGTTGACTGAAGTACATAATATATTTAAAAGTGCTTTCACTGCTTTCACTGTAAGTTTATTACGATGACACCCTAACAACGGACTATAAATGCATGAGAATAGGAAGCAGAAGCAGTGTGCGTTTACTGTAAATGCAAACCTGTGGGGAAACACTGAGTGTGGGCTGAGCTCAGAGGTGGCAGCAGCATCAATAGTCAGTCTCTTTACCGGCATTGCTGGCAAGATGAACAAGAGCTGTAGAATCACTGGAAGACTTCCAAAGAATGGATAAGCATCATGCAATCTGAGTCAAAGCAGCCATTAGTGACTGCATCACACTGGCGTGATGATAACCGGGCCGGGAGGAGAAGACGCTGTGATGTCTCTGTCTCAGTGTCTTCACAGAAGAAGACGCCTTTCCCAGAAATGCAGGGGGATTTTCACTGTCAGAGCTCGACTGCACTACAATAGACTGGAAGATGATGAGTGCTCTTTGAGAATTGGTATGAGCTCCAATTCAGAAAATTAAAGGCTTCAAAGGTTATTATCACAACTCAGGCTTTCAAGGTCAATAAGAATCAATGTGTTGCGGGAAAATTAGTCTTAATTAAGTCTTTGGATTCGCCTTTAATTCTGTGACATTTTCATAATTTATACCTACGTTTACAGTGGAAGAGAAGCTAACCGTAAGATGAAAACACGACAGAGCCGACTGGAGACACGGTGAGCGTTGATGGCTCAGGCATGTGTTAGCTGACCAATCAGAGGAGACTAGGTATTCTTAAAGAGGCAGGAGCTAAGACGGAGCATTTCAGACAGAGGGGGAATACACAGCTGCAGTACTGGACAGTATGAGAAGCCAGGTGGGTTTTTTTTTTTAGCATCAAAGCATGTAAATCTATTATAGCAGTCACCCAAAATAATATTATGAATCTGAAAATGAGCAGAATATGTCTCCTCCTAAATTAATCACCAACTATTATGATGATCGTTAGAACGAGTAATTTTAAGCAGGAAAAAAGTTCAATTTCTCTGATTCCAGCTTCCTGAATGAATTTTCTGGTTTCTTTACTCCTCTATGACAGTAAACTGAGAATCAAGACATTTGAGGACGTCATCTTGGGCTTTGGGAAACAGACTATAAACCAAACAGCTAATCGATAGACTGAAGAAAATAATCAGTTAAATTGACAATGCAATAATTATTAGTTACAGCCCAACATCAGAAGGACATCAGTGTTTGTAGACCTCAAAGGCTACAGTTTTACCACATTTTATGAACATTTTAGGGATAAAAGTTACTTTAAGTTTTGATTGAATCAAGGTATCACTTTAACTTCCAACATGACTAACTTATTAAGATTATGTCAGCTGTCTCAGGAGATTGGTTTGTGCAGCTTTATTCTGTTCATTGTGACATTTAAGCCATCAGTAAGAGATGCAATATTTCAGAATTTGCAGCCGAAAGCAAAATAACTTTCATTTTCAGATGCTGTGTTCGGATGACGGAAGAGTCCGGCCCTCATTGGTTTCCATGGGGCTTTAAACGGGCAGTTGGCCAGATGACACAGCCAATAGTACACTGCATCTTTGTTTCTTCAGTCGGGAAAGCGACAACGCCACAGCAAGTGACCCCGCAGGCTTGTTGTGACATCTGGCACTGGAATAGTGCACCGTTATCAGGCCGGGCCACTTAACAGAAAGACAACACACCAGAATAGCCCTCTTCACCTCCGCCTCGAGGTGTCAGTCAACGAGTCACATAAGAGACTACGAGTGGTTCATACTGAATGTCAGACGTGTGATGTTTTATATATGAGTAGCGTCAAGATAAATCCAGGGTTGGCCCCAGAAAATTGGTTAGAGCAGGTGGTAAACGCTGCCTCTAACCCACCTCAGCAGCCTGATGGTGTCAACAACAGCCTCCCTCATTAAATATATGGCCTTTACAGTGTGAAATCACACCTCTGACATTTTACCCTGAAGCTGAAATACGTGAGAGGGGGCGGCCGTTAATTCACTAAAGGTGGACCGCCTCTGCTATAAACTGCTGTGGGAAACCCTCACATCATTAAATAGACAAAGAAGAAACCTGGATCAAGCATGTGAAGCCTTCAACACAAAAGACAACCAAAAAAAAGGCTTTCAGGAGAACATTGCTAACACACAGAGCATCTCATTACTTGGACCTGGAAATCATCATCAAAGCCTTTCAGGTTGAAATTCTCCCCCAAAAAACAGCTCAAGATTTATTCAACTAATGATTTACTGATTATTTTTTCGATTAATCATTTATTCATGTGGTTATATTAAGAAAAATGAACATCACAAGCACAGCCTGACTGATACCTGAAAGATATTAGCGAGTAAAAAATATCTGGTATCAAAATATCGGATGATGTACACACATTTCTGGCAATGATACCTCATCATGTAAGCCGATTGCGGTTTACCTTTGATAGCCCAATATCGGCCAAGTCCTACAAGTCCTGAGAGCAAATGACGTGACGTCTTCAAATGTCTTTTTTTTTGTGTGACTTATAATCAAATACACACTGACATGGAGTTTACTATGACGGACGATGAAGTTGACCAGAAACTTTGCACATTTAAAACCAAAATCAGAGCGCTGCTAAAGAAAATCTGGATCCGAGCATATTATGCGATACGTTTCATGGTCACGACTGTTCGATGTGCTTTTTGAATGACATGAATGTGTATCTGTAAGTCTAATTTGTGTGTAAACTTGAATATATTGAACAACGCTAAACATGAATATAAAGTTGTATCATATCGTATGGTATGTGAGAGTCTGGAGCCGGTGATATTTTTGCCATTTTTGTTTAATCAAATGCCTTAAATGATTAATCTTCTGTCGATCATCTAATCTAGGGCTCTAACTTATGCACATTTCATTATTAGCTGATTATGTTCTTGATTAATCGATCAATTTGTTTAGAAAAACGTCAAAAAAATTACATTTTTCCGCAATCGTAACTTCCCACAACCCAATATGATGTCTTCAATAGTCTTGTTCTGTCCAACAAACAGCCCAAAACCCCCAAATATTCTCTTTATAATCACATAAAAACAAAGAAAACAGAGAAGAGCAGCCAACTGTTAATAATAAAGAGGTGGCAGTTGAAACTAAAGGGCATTTTTGCTTTGAAAATAACTCTCTCTCAATCAACTCATCAGCTTTACTTCAAAATATATTCACATTACAGTCCAGTTCCTTTGGTCTGATCCAACACCACTACAATAACATCGGAAATAAAATATTATGTAACATAGCAGCTTAATTTCTAAAAACACCAAATAAATGTACAATAGGTTCATTCAAACTCGACAAAAACAAGAACTACAGTGGACGTTTTAAAGTGTGGTCAGTGCTTCAGTACTCAGGATGTTTTTTTTAACTACTGCATGCACACCTTATTCACGTGCCTTATCCATCAGCTATCACTCATCTGCAGTCAGACTAGCTTAATTGCGCTGGAGGGGCCACCAGGGGCCACCTGGCACCCACAGCAGGAGAGGAAGCTGTTGGGTGCAGACGGGAGGGGGGAGAAAGGTGTCAAAACCAGCCGGCAGCCTGCTCAGAACCACTGCCCAGAGGCATCGCTCACTTCAGCTCCACACATTTCATTCTCAGAGCATAATGTCACCCATTCATCATGATAATAGAGAATTAATTGGAACGTCCATTCAACACACGCAACCAGGCTGCACCTCCGAATACAGTGCGTGCCATTCGCGTGCATCACACCAGCTGCATTTGGCAGCTTACTTGCAGCCTTGCCCAAAAGTAAAAGTTAGATACCTCATGGACTGTTCTCAACATGCAAATCAAACACCACTTATTTCTACATAAATCAACTGCTATGTCACACAATCATCCAAGAAAGCTGGCAGTCGCAGCCAACCCTAAAGGTTGAAGTCTTAATCTACCAAATTCCTCTCGATGGATTGTAATTTGCTGAAATTGCCCTAACTGTCATGTTCAGAAGTTAGCAGGTTTTCTAACCGTTCCTCCATACGAGGTGTAACAGAGTTCCCCCTCCAGGGTCTACATATCGAAGCGTTTCCCCCAGTCTAATTACCCTATCATGGCCTTGGCAGGTGCAGGCTGGTGGATTGGAACAAAGCCAGCCCTCATATATCAGGGCAACTTTAAAAGATGACCCGGATGACACTGCGAACCACTGTAGCTGCAATCGGATCCTCGTGAAGCATGCGATCGTTTAGCAGTGATGTGTGTCGATGCTCATAAGGACAAGATGCTGCCAAGAATCCCGTTTAATGAGGTCCATCTTCTCTGGAGGAGCACATACATGTGGCCCCCCAAAACCTTGACCAGATTGTTAATGATTTACGGTCAATTTAGCACCGATGTGATCCATTTAGCTGCAGTTTGTTTGGATAAAATTTCAACTTCTTTCCTTCAAGCCTTCCACTGTGGAGCTGTGGAGCTCCTGCACAGGAAGATGGTTGCAATAAGAGCCGCAATGATTTCTCAATTAATCATCAAGATAATCCATCAATCGTTTAAGTAGTTAAATGTGAAAATTTGCCAGTTTTCTTGGTCCTACATCATAGCAAATCTAATTATCTTGTGAGTTTTGGACTTTTGGTCAGACAAAAGAAGAAGAAATTTGATGAGTATGGTATATTTAGAGGGATATTTCTCACCAATTTATGATGTTTTATAGACAATTAATCAATCAAATAACCAGCAGATTAACTGAATCATTAAATGCAGCTGTAGTCTGCAATGAAAAAAACATGAAAATTATTCTGAAAGTGTGAATTTTTATCCAAATCAGTGCTGCTGTCATGTACTGAAAGTATGCAGAATGGGAGAGTAGCACCAAACTATTCATAAAAGGGTTTTAAGATGTGTTCCCTGAGGCATGTGTGCACATAGATCAGAAAATGAACAATGAATTGATGAATTCTAAATGGGGCTCTTTGTTATGCCCTCTCCAGAGAAGAAGGTGCCAAGAAACACTTTACTAGGAAGGGATCCATATCTTGCCAGCATTGTCGACTTTATTCGGACGGATATTACTCCCGGTATTCTGATGTTTACAGACAATTAACTGATGAATCAGAAGATTAACTGAATCGTTAGTTGCAGACCTAGTTTGCAATGACTTGTGCAGAATGAGAGAGTGGCTCCAAACCATTCACAAATGATTTTAGGATGTGTTCCCTCAGGCATTTGTGGGCATAGATCAGGAAATGAACACTAAATCGCTGAAATTCTAAATGGAGTTCTGTGTTATGCTCTCCCCAGAGAACAAGATGCCAAAAAACTCTCTTGTAGCTTTAACTTGAGGAAGAAATGACACTCACCGGCCATGCAAACTGGAAGGGGATCAATATCTTGCCAGCACAGAAATTTCTCACTGTTTTCTGATATTTTATAGACAATCAGTAAAATAACCAGCAGATTATTCTGAAAGAGTTCACTTTGATCCACATCTGTGCTGCTCTAGTGTGCTAAATGTATGCTGAATGGGAGAGTAGCCTCAAACCATTCATAAATGATTTTATGATGTGTTCCCTCAGGCATTTATGGGCATAGATCAGGAGATGAACACTAAATCGCTGAAATTCTAAATGGAGTTCTGTGTTATGATGCCAACAAAAAAAACAAAACACTCTTGTAGCTTTAACTTGAAGGAGGAGATGACACTCACCGGCCATGCAAACTGGAAGGGGATCAATATCTTGCCAGTCTCGTCGACTTTGTTCGGGTTATTCTTGGCGCTCTTAAAAGAAAACATATTTCCACCGAGAACTTGCGTAGATCCAGCTCCGAACGTGCAGGTGCCGGTGGCGACGACCTCCATCTGGTACTCCTTCAGGCAGATCTTGAAGTAAGTGTCGCACTCGTCTCGAGTGCAGCGCAGGTCCTGGGAGCTCCTGGAGCCGTCGCAGCACTCCCCGTCCGCCAACTCACCGTTCACATTCTCCACGGAGATCAGCTGCAGCTCGAAATAGCCGGTTGACTGGGACACCTAGAAACAACATTTAAAAAAATATATAGATTTATATTTAGGCCTATATTAAAGAGGCTGCAGCGTGGGGTTGTGGTGCGTAAAAATCGGGGGAATAAGTGGCCAAACTGCGCCTGGACGTTCGTTAAAATCAGCGTAAAGCTCATGCAGATCGGGTGCATGATCCAAAATTATGTGTTGCACCATGAATGGAGCACGTGAACAGCCTATGGGAGGCTTTTTCAGACAATCAAGGTTTACTCTCAGACGGGAGGAGGAGGAGGAGGAGGAGGAGGGGGGGCGAATTAACCGCTGCAGCAGCCAATTGATGCAATGCAACTTACAACTTCTTCATTCAGGCCTAAAATACAGAAACACGCAGGGAGACAGAGAGCCCTCCACCAAAATGGAGAGAGTAGCCTGTATCAATTCCCTCAATCTTGTCATGGTAACATGATCACATGCTCCACAACTGACGGCTACGTAATTTCAATTATCGATTAATGTGATGCGAATATGCAGAGAGCGGATACATCTGCCCACGCCCACCAACTTTTGACATTGCTCATTTTTAAAACATTTTTTTTTTTTTTACGTGCGTGATAATTTTAGGGAATAAAAAAATATATCTAAAAAAAAAAAAAAACCAAGAGGGCTCCTTCTTACCTCCGTCCATAACGTCAACAGCAGGCACACTATTGGGAGGCAATTCCTAATCCTGGTGCGATTCCACATGCCTCCGATTAATTAGAGTGACATAGGGGGGGAGAAGCGATAAGAAAAGACAAGCAGCCGCGGACCCGGCGACTAGTTCCTCCTCTCCTGACATGCAAAAACACAATATTCACATGCGCGTCTCCTCCGGCCGGATTTCACCGAGGCGTTACATGCGTGTGTGCGAGCGAGGCGGCGGATTGCAGCGCAGTGATGATGGTCCATGAACAGGAGTGTCCCTCCGTCAAATCTCCACACAGCAACTGAGATGTTTCCCAGCCACAGCCTGAGGAGAGGACGTCTGCTTTGATTGGCAGCTCCGCAAACCACTTACAAATTGGCCTGCGGGGCAGTCTCTGAGCCAACCGGATTAAGGGGCGGACAATAGTATGATAACCCCCACCAGCCCTGCTCCTCCACCTCCTCCTCCTCCTCCTCCTCTTCTTCCTCCTCCTCCCAAAACTTGAATTATACTGGGGCTTGTATTCAGCTTCATTTGGACAAAACCGCATTACAGCATGCGCACAGCAGCAGGGCTGGACTTTAATTAAACAGGGCTTTTTAGTCCTTGGATTTAATTACTGTCATTATGTTGGCTTTCTAATATCACGTTTATTTCATGTTGCTGTTTCACTTGTTTATTCTGTGACGTATCTGGATTTTAATGTTTCATTTGACTTTTATTGCACATCCACGTCCCCAATATCCCTAACTAATTCTGAGTGGTGTCATTTGTCACCACAAGTTTAAAAAATGGACTAAATTTCTAACAGCAAAGTGGACTGATTGCATGTGATTTGATTATGATGATGTGATTAAAGCTCTGAGTGTGTTTTATTTCAAATATTCTGCATCCAAATTGATTTTCCTGCTATTTCTCCTTCATTATCGAGTCGCTTTTACTCCCAATGATGCTTAGACACAGTTTATTTTTGACTCATTTGCGATTATTACGAATCTATTTGATCCTCTTGACTTCTATTCGTCTGTTTCTGCAGTATTAATGGCTGCTGAGAGTCACAGTACACCAAAACACATCAGTTTTTCCAGTAATGAGACTAGACTTAACAAGGAGCTCTCCTCAGTTCAACCCCATTCATTGCAGTAGTGTAGAGCGCCCTCTACTGTCTGCATCAGTCACAAGTTAACCTGATTAATATGAGGGAGTAAGATATACAAAAATAGAAACACACATTTCTTATGCTGGTGTTATTATAACTTCTTAGATATTGGATTCATCTTTAAGTGGAAAAAATGCACCTGTTTCTTTTCTCTTATTGTAAAATAATTGCTTTCTTTCATGCAGTCTGGTTTGTTCTCATCAGTGGCTGAATAAGTATTCAGATATGTTTGCTGTATCACAGCGTAAAAAAAATACTTGGCAGTGTACTTTTTAAAGTACCCTGCATCCATAATCTTATTTAAGTAAAAGTACACAAAGGAAACACATGGAAACCCTTTCAAAATCATTATATGACTGGATTATAAGGAGGGATGTTTTAATGTGTAGATCAGTGATGCTGCAGTCGGTTAAGTTGGAGCTCATTTCAGTTACCTTATATACTGCCAGGTGGCTTAATTCATAATAATGCATTGTAATTTATTAGTTGATTTATTGTTGGTATTCATAATACCAGAGGGCATACCATAACACACTCATAGAGACCCGCCACCTAAATATGCTGACAAACCAACCAACAAATAAATAAATGGACACGGGTGAAAACCTCCTTGCTAAGAAATGTAGTGGAGTAGAAGTACAATTAGCAGTAAAATAAAGATACTAATACATCGAAATTGCATTTAAGTACAATACTTGAGTAAATAATAAGTTACATTCCACCATCGTTTTTCTCTGCAGTATCCCACTACTATCTGCTGCTGCATCGACCTCATATCTCAGATTCCTCTCGTCCCACCTGCCTCAGTGCTGTGATATAAAACATGGAGCATGTTTTTACTGAATCAACTAGTTTTCCTTCAGCTGATCTCCACCTTAGATCAGCTGGAAACCCCAGACACAAGTGCCTTTTGAACGGGCCAGTGACAGCTTGGTCAGCTGATCTGATCTCTGTTAACAGATGGCCGATGGTTACAGTGGCTGTACCCATTTAAAGGACCATGCCAGTGTTTTGCATCTTGAGTCTATTTCTAAATAAGGGATAAGCATTTCCCAAAGCATTTCTTTCCTTCTCATCGTCATTCCAAAAGTAAACTGACTTCCTTTCTTTTCGGTATCGGTGTGCACACAGTTTAATGACGTCAGGTAATCCATCACAGTGACCATGAGTCGTTCTTGTGGTGATGCAAAAGTCACTTACGTCTTTATATACCCTGAAGAACAGGGTATCGATGAAAGCCCTCCATCGTCTTTGGTCTGGTAGCTGACATTAATCTCTTGCTACGTTTCTCTTGCCTTGTGGATTCCATGTTGAAGCCTGTTTGGTGATTTCTTTTGTCTACTAATTGTGTGTAGGCCTCTCAAGCTCCAGTTCTACAGGGTTCTGGCTTGGTCAGTAGACTTCCAGGAGACCTCACAGCCACACTGAAGTGAAAAATATACGGTTAAACAAAAAAATGATATGAATAAAGTGTTATTATTTCTATAAACAAGAAGTTGTGCAGCTCAGGTGTAAGTGACATACACCATGCCATCACTGAAGTCACCCCACTCCATTTCTGACGAGGAAAACACGAGAGACAAGCTGCCAATCAAAGTGTGTGTGACAGCACCCCCCCCCTCGTCCCCTCCATGTCTCTGTCTCCTCCTCATCAGGCGACTGCCAGCCCGTCAGATAGGCCTTTAAGCAGGCTGCCGATAGCCTGAGCCGCTGCAGCCGCTTTGACTGGAACATTTCACATGCTGTCACAAGTACATGTGAGTGCCTTAAGTTGGATCACACCTAGTGAAGGGCCTCAGGTGGTGAAGGGACTGTGTGTATATGAGTGTGTGTGTCTGCTGTAGTGTTTTAACCAGTGTGGGTTTTCAGCCATGCTAGCAGCGTGGCTCTTAGTGTGGGAATGACAGTTGGTCGTGTCCTCCACAATGAAATATTTCAACAACTGCTGGATGGGTGGCTGATAAATTGTTTACAGACGCTAATGGTCCCCAGAAGCTGAATCCTACAAACTTAAGCAATACGCAGACTTTTCCTCTCGCAACACCGGCAGGATAACATTTTCAGATTTGAGGTAAATGTCTCAACCACATTGGGATGGATTACCATATCTTTAGTACAGACTTTGATTCAGGGTAACCTGACGCGCCAGAGGGTTTGTTGCACAGAACCAAATACGGCAATAGAAACTGTTTGATAAAGGTTGGGCACTTTCAAGAAGTACTTGGCAGGAGATTTGGCGGACAATCTGTCTGCAGTGGGCTAATGGTGCGTTCCACGCTCCACATGGACGTCTGCAGCAAACAGGTGTTTGAATGGCAAGTCTGCGAACTTCACAAGCAACTACAGCAGCTGATTGAACAGTTAGATAAAGACAGGAAGAGTCGGCTCCTAACTTCCGGGTTAGCACCCAGCTTACTTGAATGGGGATAAAATAATCTAATCACGCAGCTCTTCTGGACTTTCCCAATGTTATTGGATCCAAAGGCTCAAATTATGGCAGTGAAACCAGTCATTTCCTGGAGGTTGAGATGAACGTATCCAGCATTTTACAGACCCTTCTTTCACAATGTGAGCTTATGGGAAAAAGTCTTTTGGGGCCCCAGTGCATCACTTGACGTAATTACACGGTTTGGCCACTACAAAAACTTGAAAGCCTGGCGCTCTTCCTGGGGTCTTGGTCGGGCGTCAGTAAGTACATCAGCAGCAGCAGGGACAAGCTAACATGTGTTACATCTAGTGGTTTTCTCCGGTGACACAAGTACGTGAACAACTACGTCCACCATACAGTTGGTTGTCGACGCTAACATGTGGTTCAAAAACAAGTATATCTCCAATTTGTTCCATTGACATATATAAAGATGGACGACATGACAGCTCCTCAAAAGAGAAGCCAAAACATCTGGATCGCCCCCTGGTGGCTGGTTCATAATCCGACCCCACAGATGGTACATGGGCCATCTGAAAACTCAAAGTACACGTCAAATAATTTGTTCCCAAATACGGTTTCTATCATTTTCTGTCATTCTTATCACATTGATGTATGTTCAAGTGTTCATTTTACTAATTGATGCTTTAAAAATGGCTGAAATGTCATGATTGACAGCTGAGCCCTGCTCACGATTAAGCGGGCTGGTGAATGGGCAAGAACTTGATACTATGGCGTCACTAGCGCAGTGCGGAGCACATGTTTCCAGGATATCTTGGCTTCATTCTGTACTGTGGGAGGGAGTGAAGATGCATTGTCCATCTTTATACATGCAATATTCAATGGTCTGTTTTGTCTTGAACATAGGCTGCTTGATAACCAATTTCTTGTGCTGAACCTTTATTTTTTAGAGATATTTTTCATTTTCATGCATAGAAAATGAAAAGCATTCAGTGCTTACCCCCAGACCAGCTTCATGTCAAGACGGAAATGCCTCTGTAAAAGCATTTAGACCTTAATGATTCACTAATATGATCCTCGCCATTGAAACCGTGACTAATGACATTTGTTAAGCATCTCTATAAGCCTGAGTGATGCACCGGAGGAACCTGAACACATTATGCCTTCAGACACAAAATGGATCTCACAAAAGGAAATATAACAAACAAAAGATGAGGATTTTAGATTTCTAGATTGATTTATGATGCTGTGCTTCTTCACACTGGCCTTGAATAATATCTTGAATAATATGTCCTAAAAGGCTAATATCAGTCCGATCTAGCGCCAAACTATATTATCTCCTGAATACTAACACCTACCAGAGGGCCCGGGGTGGTGGTGTGTGCCTACCTTGTCTTCCTGTTTGCATACACCACATGCATGTGTGTGAGGCACAGAGCGAGGAGTGTGTGTGCAGCAGGAGAAGGGATTATGAGTGGGAGCGCTGTGGGGGGTTTGCCAGCCTCCAGGGGGGAGGTGAAGTGGATTTCTTCTCTCATCCATTTTTCATGGCTTTTCTCCTTTCAGATCTCCAGTCTCTGTACATACGGCTGACGGGTCGATTCTCTTTTATCTTTAAGCATCTTTTGGGGACTCAGTGTGTGTGTCTGGTGGCGTTTGGGGGGGTTGATGGTGGCGGCATGGGTCAAGGTTGAGACATGCTGTTTTTCATCGAGCTCTAATGACGATCTTACCACACTGGCTGCTCAGACGATGCTCATTTGCGGATGGTTTCATGGTTTTAATTATATCTTTCTCGAATGGTTACTGAAATCTAAATATTCAGTGAAGACGATGTGCATTTGTGTGTTTTCCACAGACTGATGAAAGGATGTGATGTGAGATCTCATAGGAATATTATGGAGGTCACTCCACATGGACCATACATAAACAGTGCTGTTTAATAGGAGTTTATTCCCCTTGTGAATTAATGCAAACACATGTGTCTCTTAAAAAAGGGGCTTTGAATAATTAATGACCTCTGTTTGTGACCTCTAAGGTTCATCATCATTGACCAAACTTGTTTCCTGGCCTCCACCCTTCCCCTCGAGTTCCCCTCGAGCTAGAGAGACCTTTAAGATTTCTATGTAGAGAGGAAGTTATTCAGTATGAAGTCATTTCAGCCTTTATGGCCTGTATCCAGACTGAGGGATGTACATCTGAAAATGCCATATTGTCATGAAAATGACAACCATCAACGAAAAAGCTAAAACACCAGAAAAACTGCTATTTTCTTCCTGGTTGGATTGGTGAACAACAAATTTGGTCTTGCCTCCACTGACAATCATGTATTGTGTGTTTTATCTTAATTTATCTTAACGCTTTCATACCAGGATGCAGCGCACAGTGTCGAGTAAGAGTCAAATGACCAATTGGAGAAATTATTAGGCAAGCTAACCAACGCTAACGTCATCTGTCGCCATACAAGCTCATTCCTAGTCAGGGTTGGAGGGTTATTTTAAACATGTATTACGACACCGTCACTAATTACCTGTTAAAAAATTTAGTCAGTGACGTAATTCAAGTGTCACAATAACAAAGTAATGTAACTTGATCTCCTTTCATTACTTTCGGAATGGTACCTCACTACCAAACATATGCAAATAAAGACGAGAGAAAATAAAAATTGATAGGATGACTTTTATTTAATCCTAATAATTTAATCCCCGTTGAGAAGTGTTGTCATGTGTGCATGGTAACAGACTAGGACACCATTCTTGTCTTAAAATTGTAATCCAGTTAGTAATCCCCATTTTTACTGAATGTATCTGTAATCTAACACATCTTTTCTCTGTAACTTTGAATCTGGTCATATTGACGACTGCAGTTATGTGAAAGGAGAATTTGTCAGTTCTGCTAACATCCAGGAGCAGCTCTACAATGTTCAAGTTGAGGGTTTTGGTGACCGTTCAACGAGACGACTGTTGGCTGTGTAGTCTTTATAAGGACATATTTTCACACTCTCATATTTTATTATTTTTCTGACAACCTGCAACTTTCTTGACTTGGAAAATGATCTTTCAAATTGACAGACATCATATGTGTGATTCGTGGCACAATTCAAACAGGATCAAAACATTATTTGTCCCTCTCCATTCACTACCACACAAAGTTCTTCTGAAATAAGGTTTCATGGGGTCCACCGGATGGGGCGTGACTCTGGCTCTCTATTGACCATATAGAGTGCTGCTGGGGGATTTTTGTAGGCTAACCCGGAAGTTAGCATCACCCTAGTTCCCTCGACAAAAAGCCTATGGAAAATAAGCTCTGTGACACTTACATGTTTCGTTCTTCACAGATGAACACCACTTTCATGATTTTTGAAGTTAAAATAAATCCCCAGACGTGAAAAGCTAACATTAGGCTACAAATGAACAACATCGTGGTCACACAAGCTAAATGATAATAACAGAAATAGCTAGTTGGTTTGTCCAAGATGGTGATTTTGGTTGTTAAATTTTACTGGACTGAGTTTAATGAGCCATTATTTTGTCTGCTTTATGTTGCTGCTACTGCATTGTGACGAGCTAACAACACGGCAGCTGACAGAGCAGTCTAATCATTTTTATTGATGTACTCACTAAGTGCCATATGGTTTTATGGTCTGTACCTGGCAATCTGCCAGTAAAGCTGCATTCCTCTGCTGCCAGCCTTGGTACAGTGCACACTGCAGTTTCCCCATTCTTTTTACAGTTGATAAACATAACTAAATCTGTTGCTACAACACGTTTTACTCCCTTGAACAGCGATGGATAGAAGATACGAAAGCACGATTCATGTGTGAGGGAGTATATGCTTTTATCTGCACTACTGATATCTTATACCTTGATTTGTTTTGAAGTGCAGGAGACAGATAACCGTGACGTCCTCGGTTCAACTCTGGCCATTGATTTCACTTTCTCTCCCCATGATCCCTGTAACTCCATGCTGTGGGCCATCAGATAAATGCAGCAAATGCTAGAAAAAAAATAAACATGCAGAGGACAGAAGTCGTTGGAATAAACAAGTTGAACGTGGTTAGAGCCACTTCCAGAATGTGTTTACAGTAAACCAAAAAGATGTTGCAATACCGGATGCCGAGTGTGACACCACTTAGGGCCTTACTACACAATTACTTAACTTGTTTTCTGTGAGAATAGTTTGTAACTAAAGTTGGCCTGTAAAGACGGACTGGTGAGTAGATGAGTCTCCGTGTTCGGTGTGATGACGTTTAATCTCTGTGACAACTTCTGAGGGCTCGTTTAGCCACTTGTTAGCAACCGCCGTTTTTATGACACAGAAGTGTTTTATAATTAAATTGTGGGGCATTCAGTGATGTATCCTGTGTCTGTGGTAACCACAGACCTAATTTCAGGCTTTTAACCAAAAACAATTAAAAAACCTAATTGACTCTGAGTCGAGGGAACTGGATGTGCAAAAATGCTAACCGATTTCCAGGTTGTAGGACTACAAACAACACCACTCAATGAATGTAAGCATGGAAAAGACGGATCTTGCGGACGAGTACTGTGACCTCATCAAGCTTTCCTGTAAACGAGGCAGTAGTGTTTCATCAGCTTTAGTTACCCAGTTCATCCTTCAGTTTCCATGGTTGACTGAGCCATCGAGTGTGTTAAAAGGTCATTTCCGCAGCGATAAGATGAGACATGTAGCCACCACTGACACTGAAGCGCACCTCTCTCGTACCCTTATGTTCTGCTCTGCTGGTCGTACTGTATGCATTTGTGTTTTCTCATGCGGACGGCTCAGATTTCATACAGCCCATGCCACTCTGTGTGATATGTTACTGTTTAGAGGAGACGGGAAGTGACAGACATTTTCAAACTAACAGGAAATGCATAGTTGGGTTTCAATAACAGTGTTTGAACAGGAACACAAGTCTTTCTCCCCATCCCACACACACATATCTTTGAAACTGATTTTGAACGGAAAAGCCGCCGTGTCACTGTTAACCAGTCGGGTAAGGTAATGTCACTTTATACTGTGTGTCCTGCTTTTCCTGTTCATACCTTGAACTGATTGTGCAACAGCAGTCCCCATTTAACCTTTAAGATATTTGACAAGAGAACAAACTCAACGGTTGCTCGTCCTGAACACCCTTTGATTTGATTTTGTTCCATGTTTATATCCTATCTTCTCCAACACTGAGAGAAGACGAGGAGGATAAAGCTGCGAAGGATGCATCCTAAAGCCTTTGGACCTGAATTATTGTTTCTGCTGCTTCCTCTCCTCTGCTGAAAGAGATGAGATATGATGTTCAGATTACCTAAAAGCCGCCTGTCGTATCATAAATAACTGATTAAAAAGACATGATTAAAGAGGATATGTGGTAGCTGTTCAGATTTCGTTCCTCGTCAGGGTTAATAAGTCTTTCCTTTTCGACTCCTTCCACATGTGGAGATACCTAAAGGACGACTTGCTCTAATCCACCCCAGCATGCACGGCCCAGGACCTCGTAAATACACGTCACTGATAAGGCCCAACAGACGCTGCACAAGGACTCACAAAAAGAGCAGAAAAACCTTTATGACCACCTTGATATTAGCCCTTTAAAACAGAAACAGGTTGTGGGTATCCACCTGGTTCCTATCGAGGATTGTTTATCAGTCTGAAGCAGACTCCTCTGCTCTTCCTCAAAGTGCGATGCCATGTTAATCCAAGGTTACGACCTAACTGCTCAAGAGTCGAGGGCAGAAGAGCAGCACATCTTGTAGTGATTTTACGAGTAGGTTTGGAGCAAAAGTAGATAAGAAACGATGGATTTCTTGATCCGATCAAGAGATTCAATTGTAGTCGCTAATGTTTAAAGGCCCTGGCTACCAGACAGTAGCAGGATAAAGGCCTTTACACACTGGGGGCATTTTTTTTAACTTGAATGTCAAATCTTTTTTGTTCTACTTTTACACAGAAAGCAAATATAAAAAAAATATACAATAATTTGGTTTCAGAATGAGGTATTTTCACACCACAAATGAAGGCATCAGCCAATTATGTTGTGCAAAATGGACGTCACGGCGGAACCTGTTGATTGTTTATGTTTGCCGTGACCCTGTACTATATGACAAATGACACAAAATTATGAACACAATGTGACAAAAGTAATTTTGGACGAGTAACCTTGATTGCTCTTTGCACAGACAGTATATGTGTTGGATTTTACCGATGGGAAATGAAGCTGTTATATCCATCTGGGCTCTCCACCAAACCACTTTGATCAAAACAGTCGCAGAACGCAGAACAAAGGAGATGCTAGTCTACTGCTGCCTCGATCAGTTTGTAACTTTGGCACTACATTCCCTAAACCTTACATCTGTATTCCTACGCACAGGTACAGCTGTACCTGCCCAAAAATGTTCAAAATATGGCGTAAAAGGATATATATTTTTTAGGTGTGCCTTCTTTTAGGTGGCTAAAATACACCTTGCCGTCAATGCCGTTTAGCAGTACAATGCTCTGCTTCCCTGTCGGTGCTACGTGCTGCTTCTCCACACAGGAGAGCTGACGGGCATCTACAGCAGGTGATACACAGACCAGGGATAAGTACCTCAAACAACCTCACATCAAAAGACCAGAACTATCACTTTAACCACAGAGGTGTAAGATCTGGGCATGGACTAATGATGTATTTTGTCATTTATTTTAGAGGACTTGTATCCAAAAAGGTTGGTAACCACACTCAAAGTAAGTCAAAAGTTTCAGTACAGGCGCAAAGTGGCAAAGAGGAAAGTCAGCTCATGAACACTACTAATGTCTACAAAAGATGTTCAGCAGGTTTGTTAAGAAAGACAGGTTGACAATGTTAAAGGCACACCTTCTCATTTACATACAGATGGAGAGTGTGTCAGTGTGCTGGAATCATTCTGGTGTTGTGCACCTCTTAACTGCAGTGGTGGATCTTGTCTTTCCTTCAAAGGGCAGGTTTTCAGCTCCCACCTGTGAATGGAGCTCATTCAGAGAGAGAGGGTCGGTAATCCATCTGCTGTGGTAACACACACACACAGACACACACACACACACAACCAGATGGTCTCTGGAGAACAGAGACATCCCATGTGTCCAGTTACAACATGAAAGCAACAGGGACGCAATTTAAGTACCCATCCATCCACCACCCTCTTACAGATGGATGGGTGGCGGCGAGGAGAGGATGTATTAACAGAATTATTGTTCATACACACGTTTCTTTAAGAATAAGCTTTATTTGTTTTGTCTCACTGGGCAGACACTTTTCCATTTGATGCCCACAAGTTTTTTGTTGTGTAATTAGCATTACAGCCTCTCAGGACCACTAGCACGGTAACAGACTTTTGTAATTAGCTGAAAACATTAGTGACATATTGGGAAGTACGCTCGTTTATTTTCTGTTATTAAGATGAGAAGATCAGTTCTACTCTTTATTTTGAATATCAAGTGTGGAGCTAGAACCAGGAGGCGATTAGCCTAGCTTAGCATAAAAACTGGAAGCAGTTGAGAAATACACGTACCAGCAACTTTAAAGCTCACAGATTAGCATGTTGTATCTCAACTTCATACAATTTGTATATTCTGTAACTTTTTCTTTTGGCAAACAACAGCTGGGCGCGGTAACTTTCTGGAGTCTTGTCAAGAAATTGCAACACAAGGGGACTCCGGCTAAAACCCACAAGTGGTCATTTTTACATTTCTGCATGTGTTCAAATTAAAAAAAGATGACACAGCGTATAAATTTGAGAGCTTAATGGCTACGTTATGCTCCTTTACTTAGGAAAATAGACACGCCTGTTTCAAACATTATAAATCTTGGCTACACTGCTAAAAACCCCCCTGCAACTACCGGAGGAACTGTTCCGTTGGTCCTCGTCTGTAAGCTTTCAGAGAACATGCAGAAATATGGATGAAATTGATGCAAATGAACCTTTGGAGATGTTGGCTGTTGTCATAACTTTGGACAGAGCAGGCTAGCTGATTCCAGTCTTTATGCTAAGCTAAGCTAAATCCCTTGTGGTTCTTGCACTGTAATTAAAAGAGAAGACTGTCTCGATTGTCAAACCTAACACTCAGAAAGTGATGAAAAGTATTGCCCAAAATGTTGACGTCCTACTTTAAGGTCTGAAAGTGAAAGAAATATTAAAGCCTGAATCTAAAATCCTCTAGACCCCTCCACATGTGTTGATGTGGATTGCAAGGTTCAAACCTCAAATCTTAAACCTAAGGAAAAAAGGTTTGTAAATGGAGAAAGCCCCTAATAATCATGTGAGCTTATACAGCAACAAGCTGCGAGCTGACTTTAGACTTTAGAGCTGTTTTAGAAAGACTCAGCAGATCAGCAAAAACAAGGTGAGGACACAGCAGCAGGTAAAAAGACAAACACTTCTCTCTCAGTGTTAATGTTAAGGTCAAAGTGTTAAAGGAACATGAAGTAAAAACCTCTCAGTCTGATGTTTCCATAGTGTACTTCCGTACTGCGAGAGTGACATTTACCAGAGAATCATGTTTTGATATTAAAGTGGGAGTATCAGCACGACCTGTTGCTATTTTGTTCCCAGGCAACATGCTTTTCTGAAAGCAACAGATGTGAGGTATTAGCATTTCAAAAAGGAAAGTAAATAAAGTGAAAGTGATATAGAAAATAATCAGGCTTTCAGTTATTACATTGCTGAAACAAATATTAGACAGCAGACTGTTGAACATTTTAGAAAGGAGGAAGACTTTGAAGTTTGAAGAGTCATTTTTGTCTGCAATGATGCAAAAAGTGAAAAATGTTCTTCCTGTTTCCCTACAGTCTTGCACCTCCACACCGCTGCTGAATCATCCTAGATAAAATCAGCTCCATAGCACAACAGCTTTTATTTTCTCTCAGGCTAAATGTGAGAACCCTGCTTTCATTTCTGAGAAACCTATCACGAAGCCCATCAAGATCAGATTTTTGAAGAATTTACATTTGCGTTGGCTCATGTCCACAGTGGGATTCTTTGCATAAACGTGTCGTCCTGTTTCCTGATCCACATCTAGTTTTGTCTGATCTGAATGTGTCTGTTCATAACAGAAGATGTATATCAACGGCCGGCATAAAGGCTGCTGACAGATCCATGAAAGCATCAGGGAAGTGCTGTGGATTTCAGGTTAATCACCTGCTGATCAGTTTTCTCTGAAAGTGAAATGAATTGCTTCACCACTTTATGCTAACATAAAATTTAGGGAGCACATTTTTTAAATTTCCTGTATTTGATATGTATAAGCAGTTTACACACATTCAATAACTAGTTTTTAGTTGATGACAAAATTGATATTGTGGGTTGGAATCAAACCCAGCCGTAGTGCATGATGCAAAGGTTGTACCAGGTGAGCTCCTGGAGCGCTCATCAGTTGTGGTTTTAATGGCCTTTTAAGTTGTTTAACTATGTCCTGACGAACAGCATTTTATCAACCTGCCCACAACCTCACTCTAGGAAGTCAGTGCACCCAAGTCGCCAAGAAGTAGCTCGACAACACGACTTCCTCTTAAACCACAAACTGCTGTTATTACATTCCTGTTTGTATTTTGATCAATTAGTGAGCTTCAAAGGGTTCAAAGACAGCCAGGCTAGCTGTTTCCCTCTGATTCCAGTCTTTATGCTAAGCTAGGCTAATCGCCTCCGGGCTCGAGCTTCATACTTGACACGAGGTGCACAGACATAAGAGTGGTATCAATCTTCTTATCTATCTCTGGCAAAGAAAGTACAGACACACTAAAAATTTTGACAAATTACAGAACAAAAAATATGACATTTTGGGCATCAAACCCATTTTATTTCAACTTAATGCAGTTTAATCCAACACAGTTAGTGCACATGCAAAGTATCATATTTAAATATATATTGTATGTTTGTACCAAGTGTCATATTTTAAAAGTTAAATATTTTAACATTTAGGTAATAAATTAACAAAATTGAAACATTAATTAAAACACTGCCCACAATGAGTATACACTTTTTTAATAAAGCATAAAATACATGATAAGTTCGTAAAACTGCAATGTTCATGTTTGTACTTTTCTTTTTTCCCAGAAAACATTTTTTAAAACAAAAATTCAGTGTAAGACACCAGAAAAAAAAATCACAATTGGACAAATTTCTTTATGTCTTTACCATGAGAAAAATCCTAATACTTCTTTCACTTAAAGGTATTATGTGTAGGATCGTCACTAAATATCTCACTACTAATAGAATAACATATGTGCTACACATTATCGTCACATTGAACGGCTTAACAGAAGCAATTCTGATTACTTTCCCCCTTTTGCTTTTGAAGATTCAGCCAGCAGTAGTTGCCAATAAAGAAGCAAAAGTGACCGACTTCCTCCAAAATCAAGTCCCTTTTCCAGGACTTGTGAGCAAATCAAGAATCACTACATGTTTAATGAAACACATGAATATTGAGCAAATCACCAGAGGTAATGTTTGAACTGTCACATCCGTGGTCCAAGTTATAATTTTAACAGTAACACACCTCTAATTAGAGAATACTACACATAGCACCTTTAAAAACATGTTCATGATTAACTGTTGTTCAGCTCATGATCATTTAAAATACAGTAAGAAATTGTCAAACAGTGCACAAACAGAAGAAAAACAAGAAACAATCACAGTTGAGGAAGCAACTACAGCATAGCCATGGGGGTACATCTATAAAAGTCTGGTACCAATGAATTAAGTATTCTGTCCCGGAGGACCACTGAGTTTTGACATTTCTGACATGTTGCTGAGAATTTGATATGTCAGCGTCTCAGAAGAAAGCAAACGGACACAAAATATTTTCTTCATGTGCCTGAGTGATGGAGGTAGAAATGTCCAATGCTGGGCTAATGGTTAATATCCAGCATAGGCAAGAGTGAATTATACCATTTACTTACCTCAAATATTTGTTATACTTATTAGAAGAAGCATATGGCTTACCAGTGGCACAGTCTGCAACCTCACTCTGGACTGTCAGAAGTGTGTTCACTTTTGTCGCTGATCGGCAGATTAGGCTTGTCGCGGTGGGAGACTTAAAGGAATAGTTCAAGATTTTGGGAAATACGCTTATTTGCTAAGTTAAATGAGAAGATTGTTACCATTCTACAATAAATATGGAGTTACAGCCAGCAGCCAGTTAGCTTAGCTTAGCACACAGACTGGAAACGGAGGGAAACTGCTAGCCAAACATTAAGCTCACATTAGCACCCTATATTTTGTTACTCTGTACAAAAACCGAAGTGTAAAGGAAGAATTTCATCTCTTCACCGGGGTTTTTTTGTATTTGGCCAGGACCAGTTTCCATGGCAACCGGGGAAGAATCCAGGAAGTTTCTGGTCCTGACCAAGAAATAGGTATGAAACCCCTGAAAATATTTATGTTTTTACACTTCAATTGATGGAGTTATGAAAAGAAACAGGATAAACGTGTTAATTAGTGAGCTTTACAGGTGCTGGTAGGTATATTTTGTTAACCTCTTCCTGTTTTAAGTCGTTATGCTAAGCTAAGTTAGCCAGCTGCTGACTGTAGCTTTATATTTAGCATACAGACACAAGAGTGGGGTGTCTATCTTCCTGGCTAACTCTCAGGAAAAAAAGAAAATATGCTTATTTTCTAAAATGTCAAACTTTTCCTTTAAGTCCTCCAAGAGCACTGAAGAACAATCACCAGCGTTACCTACTGTTATATGGCTTCCTTCAGAGTAAAGTCAACACTATGTTTGGCTTTAAACTCAAATTTGAGCAATTTACACAAAGAAAAACACACATAAAATTGAAACGAAACAAGATTATAAAATGTATCCGTTACATCTGAATAGCTTATAACAGTGGTTCTCAATCTGGGGTCCGGGGACCAAAAGGGGTCTTTGAGTGGGTCCCAAACTACAAGGAGGATTAGAGTATTATAACTTTTATCACATTTGGAAGTTGGAAGGAGAGAAACACGGTTGGCTGTTTTGACTGATTGTAATGTATAGTGATCCAAATTTGACCACTGACTGACTATGAAGACTTTTTTAAAAAAAATCTTCAAACTGAAAAATAATTAGAAAATAGATTCCGAGGGACAAAAGTATCCTCTCAAATTGTTGGTCTATGGCCTAATGTGCATCTTTTGTGTGGGTCCTTGGCATAAAATGTTTGGAAACCCCTAAAATAGACTACAGGTCTGATAACAGATCAACAAGTTGACTTTGAGTTTTGACTCCGCAGGATAAACAAACATAAACACAGACCTCACAAAAATAAAAACTTCCATCATTTACCTAACGCTCATATAGAGACACGGGCTGAACCGGCTGAACCTGAAGTGCCTGTGTTTCTTTTGGCAACCAAATTCTCTGAAACAATCGAGTTCAAAGCACAACATCGTTAGACGTTAGAGTTGATCCCTCCCACTTGCAGCTGCTATCTGTTTTTATAAATGTCACTTTTGTTTTCAATGTGTCAGTCATTAAGGCAACTGTACGCCCTCGGTGATGTTCACAAAACGCACTCCACTCTCAGATAACAGTTGGAGGAAACGTGTGGAGAAATATGCACTGGTGTTGGCTTGCTGGCTCATGCCACCCACAATGACAAGCCTATCAAAAAAGGCAAAGAAAAGCCTCGTGTTTTAATGATAACTTTCCTCAAAAAGAAAAAAAATTGCCGAAAGAGAAGTCACGTAGCAGTTCTCCAAATCTGACAGACACATAAAGTTACAGACTGACCTTCAGAGTAAAAATGGCTTTGTTTTGTCACATTTTACGTCGAGCCAAATCAGAAGCAGTCGGCCTCATTTCATCAAACTGAGATTTGTTTTGATTACACAGAGGAATTTCTTCTTCCATCAGCTTTGGAACGGTCATGGCTAATTATTCTCCAATACGTCCTTCCAAGACAGAAGTGACCATCATTATTTCTTACGATGGGTTCATCTCATACTAGATAAGAACTGTGGAAAACTGTGAGCACCATTGGTAATCTTTCTAAGAGGTTGTCCATTAAACTTTTTATTTATTTGGATTTTATTCAACTGAAAGCTCAAGATTGGCACAAGGATGGAAGTTGAGAAAATAGGGAGGGAATGAGGCCACTGATCTGATGAGGCTAAGGTGCCAAATAAATGACTTTCTGATTTAGTAATTAGTTGAAAATATATCTTTTAAAAGCCCTGTTTGTTATTGTTTATTTACTCTACATGTCTCATTGTCTAGTGGTCATTTCGTGGTTTTCCAAAGGTGCATTTTCACATTTTTCCAAAGTGTCTTGATATTAAACTAGGACTGTAACTTTAGACACATCCTGTATGCATTTGAAATTTTGCATTCAAATGTAAGCTTCGTAGCAACAATACAACAGAGAGAATCTGATTTAATGTGCTATTAATCAGGTTTGGTTGCTCCTTTGAGAGAACATGAATCAATATAGCAAATTAGATTTATCTTTCAAACAAAATTAAAATAATTCAAGCAGTTCCAGCAAACTATACAATCCTACATCAGGGGATGATCTTTGAACAAAGTAGCTCCATGATTGGGCGTAGGGGGAGATCAATATGGCTTAAAGGTTCTGCATATATTACTATACAGTCTGGGTGGAAATTACTCCACAAATATTTGACTCAGTGTGTGAAATCAAAGATATTTAGTCTGGTTGATTCAAATTCTCTTGACTTTGTTTGTTTGTTTGTTTGTGCAGATAAGAATTATGTCTCTTCTAAGACCCCTTTTCCACCAAAACAGCTCTGGTTCCTGAACTGGTGCTGTTCAAGATTTTTGGAACCTTGGTGCTATCTTAAGAACCAGCCTGCATTTCCAACTGTTTTGAGCAGAAACATTGTAATCAAGGATGTGTCATCAACAGAGGGCGTTGCTTAATGCACAACAACCTGTACACATGACATGACAAACACACTTTGGTTCACAAGGAACCCTGCTCTTTTTTGGGCCCAGCTGTAGGGCTGCATCAATTATTGATTGATCTACTGATTATTTTGTATGATTAATCATTTAGTCTATTAAACCATCTGTAGTAGTAAATACTGACATATAAAAAGCTAAAACCAGCGAATGTTGATATTTTTGCTTGCAACTACTTTTCTTTCAATCGACTAATTGATTAATTGAGTAATCGTTGCAGCTTTATCCAGCTGGGAACAAACTTTTCTGGTTCCAAACCAATTAAATATTGGTCAGAATACTCCAGAACAGAACTGGTTCAATGTTGGTGGAAAAGGGGCTTCTGGGAACTGCTGTAAGATTCAGTAGGAGGACATTAAAAACAAGGACAAAAACCCAAAAGACCAAAAAACACAAGGTTTTATGGACAAAAGAAGACAAATGTCGACATTTGATTGTCAGTTATTCTTCTGGTTCCATAAGCCTTAAAGAATAAAAATAAATCCAGGACCGATGCTCGTATTCACCTCAAGTCAAATACATAAATGGTAAGTTGTTTTATGGGGACCAGAGTTTGTTCTTTTTTTAATTTTTTTTTTATTAAGACGGATTCATGATTTTAACATCTCAGTATGTTCAAAGTGTTATTAACATTGCACTTAAAACTCTCACAAATAATACAGCACTTTTTCATTTCATTTGGTAGTCAAAAAACCCCACAAACTTATGCCGGCCGGTCTTTTTTTTAACAACTTAACCGTTAAATTTCACTCACTATATTTTGTCACATATATTTTAAAACTTCAACACTCTGCAGATGAAGTCAAGAGGAAGAGCTGAACTCTCACACTTGCGTAGCTGGAGATCTGCAGTGTAGTTCTCTTAATGTATAATGAGATGTATTGTTTGTTTGAAGTGAGTGGTAATTTTCTAAAAACAGCATTATATTTGCTGCAGGTCTTGCATATTTTCAAGAAAACTATAAGGTGGGGGAATGTCTTCCTTTTCACATATTAATTAGTAAATGAAGTACCAGCCCTTTATAATGAAAAAAATACTACAATATTTTAAGAACAGTAAGAACTTTGTTGATTTTAAGCTGCAAGTGATTTTGAAATATAGTAATATAATAATAACATGCTGGTCGTCATCACATCCAGAGATCCACTCTGAATTTGGCCAACAGTTTGACTATTTGGACCTGAGATTTTGGCAAACTGCTGTTGAGATTCACTTTGTGAGATTAGGTTTGTGTGTTTATGACTTTAAAGTTTGACGACACAGAACCTCCTAAATGAATTATGATCGAAGGCAATCTTTATTAGATGGTTTAAGTTTGTAAATATGTTCCTAAACCTGCATTAATGTGTTCACGATGTAACTTTAACATGTCTGTTATCATGTTTATTTAGTTATTTAGCCTTTATACTGTCTTCTACTGTTTTTTTTTTCCAGTTTGTCTCTACAAAGAAGAATTAGAACTAAATTAAAACTCCTCCCCATGTCAAATGGATTTCAGATTATTCACTGACAAACTCACTGCAGGATTGTGCTTGAGAACAACACCACACTTAAAACTAAAATCAGGCCCTCTGTGCAGTGGTACGTGTCTGCTTTTTCTGTGAAGTGACATTATACCTAATTCACATTTTTCCACTTTGCTTGTTGAATGAAAAGTCTACTGATGTGTCGACTGGTTTGACTTTATGAAGATTATCTAACTGAGTGAGTGTTGATTCCAGTGAGTGATTGTTTAGCCCGGGGGTAATATGATAAGTATTGCTTTAAAGGCTGTGGGTCAGAGAAATGAATTGAGGCATGCTTGAACAAGTGGTGGTTAAAACACATCTCGATCGTTACAAGGCCCCACCATTGACTAGCATAGTTTTTGCATTACTGGATCATGGCTTAAAGGATTACTCCACTGTTTTGTTCTTTTACTGTAGCTCTATATCTTAAATGGTTGAAGTGATGAGCAGTAGAAAAAGTGTATTGTCATATTGGATGCCCTGTGGCACATGTTGTCAGGCAAGTAGAAATGTTTGCATGAACTCCCGTGCAAATATTAGCATGCTAAAATGTTAGCAACCCAGGCTAACCACATGGCTGGTTGCAATGAGTACTGGGTGTTGTAGAAATGGTTGGAACAAGTTGGAATTTGACTGTAAGCAGCCAGCCAAGTGTATTCAAAATATTATTTTTCTTAAATGCAGGTAACATTCAAAAGCAGTGGAGTATTCCTTTAATCAAGGGCAGGCAAATAAAATCAGTGATATGCAGCCATTTATAACAGATGGCACAATAAACGAAAAAGAAAATAAATCATCAAGAAAAGACAAAAGTGCCAGTGACAACCGGCTATGGCAAAATTTGTTTGTAGGATTAAGACCACATATAATTCAAAAGGTAAACAGGACAAAACTTAAAGATACCTGTTGGCAACGAGACAAGGCGCCCACCTTTCATCATGTACCAATAAGCAAAAAGGCAATACAGGATGAAGAGCCATGAGGGGAGGAGTGGATGTGCTGGGCCAGTGTTTGATTGAATTTGGAATAAATGGTATAAATAGAGTTGGTTAATTAATACTAGTTACACGTTGGTGGAGATCTTGTACTTGGGAGACATGTTATTATGGAACCAGATGAAACTAAAAATGACGCCCATGGTTTTGGGTATACGCTCGTCGTAGGCAAACGTCATGGCCTCGTGCAGCGGGACTTTGACCACCTCGATGAGCTCTCCCTCCCGTGGCTCACCTCCGCCTGCGCTCACGCAGTTGTCGTCAGACACCTCGGCGTAAAACATGGTCTGCTTGGCGCCTGTTACACCAACGCCTGACCTGTGAGGGGGAAATAACAGACAATACATTTTTATGTATATCTTGAGATTATTCTTTAAGTTTAAAAATGTTCACACTGGGTCGAGCGAAACAACCTAATCTCAGTACAGATGTAAAAGCAATACCTTCTTCTTTCCAGAATCTACATTTCTTTTTTCTCCTATATACAAAACACAAACATAGCAGCGTTTCAGCTCCCACTTCCATAAAGTAGGACACTAATAATGAAAACTGGTGTAGCAGAAACCAAAATATCTCGACTTTTAGACCCTATTATGGCTCAAGATCCTACACTACTCTTAATTAAACCTGATAGTGTCTTTCTTTAGACCTTATCTTAGACCTGTCTGGTTAACACTCATGTTATTTTCAGATTTCTTGCTGTCAGTTTGTTTCAGTTTTGCTTGAAGCCCAACCTGAGATACTCAAGTGAAGTCACTTCAGTAATATTCTCAGACTTGCCCCATTAACAGAGAGCTGCTTTTAAAGAATTTTGTCTGAATAACATCCAAAATAATGGCTTAAATTAAGAAATATTTGAGCTAACGCAACCAGGATAAAAATCTGACTAAGCATTCACTATATAACCAAAACTGTGAATAGAAAAGCTATGTAGTGCACCTTTAAATGAATAGTTCAACATTTTCAGGAAACCTTTTCAGCGTCCTGGCAAGAGTTCGATGAGAAGACTGATACCACTCTCAAGTCTGTGCACTTTGAATGGAGCTGGAGCCGGGAGGTGATTATCTTAGCTTAGCATAAAGACTAAAAACATGGAGAAACAGCTAGCCTGACTTGACATGTATTATCTCGGTTGTTTACACAAACAAAAATCTAAACTGAGTGGGGTACATTGTGTTGATTAGTAAGCCTTAGATATGTTTGAACTCCTAGTTTCCAGTCTTTATGCTAAACTAGGCTAACTACTTCCCGCCTCTAGCTTGATATGTACTTATTCATACACTAAGATATGAGCACAGTGTGGATCCTTTCAACTAACTCTTGGTAAGAAAAACAACAAATGAGCTCACTTCCCAAAATGTCAAACTATTCTTTTAAGGTTAACTTCTGAGTTTATAAATAATAGTTTGTGCTACAGGAATCCACTGTGTCTAATTAATTTAGATACGTGGTCCACATAATTTTTCAACTTTTCTAAAACTCTTTATTTCAACACTCTTTATGTATCAATCTGGCTGACAAGTTATCTGATAAGCAAGTAATGTACTTTATATCTGACGAGTAAATTGCAGTTACCTGGTTTAAAAAATATGTTGTTGTAACCGTCTGATTTAACGCTTTTACTTGTGCCTGCCCAAAAAGATGAAACAACAACATACTGCTGTACCTAAACTTGATACAGATACATAGGAAAGCTGTAAAGCTCTGTCTTTGAATGGTGGTATTAAAAAGCATACATACACATCAGTTTTATTGAGGAAACTGTCTGAGCTTGGGTTGCCTACTATCACCACATGCTGTTCTGCTGTCAAATACACCCTCATACGGGTCATGAGGGTTAAGATGATACCCATGTATTTAATGGAAGCAGCCCACACATAACAATGCTCATAGACAACACCAACAGAACCAGAGGAGGTGTTCAAGTCAAATCAAAAGCACGGTTATGAGAGCTGTCAGTCACAGCTGTCCAGGTGCTGCTGTTTAATGTGGGACTGTTATTTTTTCCAGGAACTTTCAACTTCTGTCACGTTATGGTGAGATAATAATATCTTGACAAAGATAGATTCTTTGTTCCTCTGATGCTTGCTTCAAGTTCACTTCCATAACCTCAGCATTTGTAGTTTCTTTTCTTTTCTCTCACGCTAAAAGTCTGTCTGTCACCAACCTTAGGTTACGTTTTTGATTCTTAAATACATTTCAACCAGTTATTTTCAAACTGATCTTATTAAAATGCATGATTTCCCTTTGGTCGCACCAGATTATTTGGTGGAGTATCATTGGAACAGTTTTTATAGAGGGTTTTCATGCTACCTGGAATCGGATTTCAGAAAAGTAAGAAGTCAAAGGAAAGAAACAAAGCTGCAAATGTAGGTTATTTCTGAGAGAACATAGCTCAAGGAGGTTCAGAAATTATAAATGAAAATGACACAAAATAGGACAACAGGAAATTAATTGTTCAGGGGCAAGAAATCCAGAGGGCGTGACTAAAGCAGATATTAAAAGGACAATGAAAAGCATTGTCATAAAACTTTGTGTTGGGAATGGACAGGTCTGTGACTGAAAAGTACATTTAAGCCTCTATTACATTTATGTATTACTACAGGTTCAGTACACACTATCAGCTAACCTGTAAGAAGTGATCCTCTTCAGTTTAGAGGCAGGCACATCATAGCCACACTCCTCCAGCACCTCCTGCCGGGCGATCTCCTCCAGGGAAAGGTCGGGTTTGTCCACCAGCCCGGCACAGAGCTCGTAGGTGACCCCCGCTGACACTGGGGGCCACTGAGAAGAGCTCTCCCCCTCCGAGGCCGACTGGCCCTCCTGAGACTCGGCGGCGGGGGCGGCGGCTTCGGCTGCGCCCTCCTCGGTTTTTTCAGCAGACTGAGTCGGCTGCGACTTGTTCCTTTCCCACTCGCACATGTATACAGCTGGTGGTGGAACAGGAGAGAAAATATTGTTTTTACTATAACTGTTTTTAAAAGATTGTGATAAACTTACAATTAAGCATAAAGACAATGTAAGTTTTGCAGATATATTTAGATATGCACATTTACATACATTTTTCTGTACATTAAATTACAACAATGTGTGTACTTCCTTCATTGGCATGTATCTTTCACATTGTGAAGGACAATACAGATGTAGATATCTACGTTAGTTTTATTAGTATCTGTCCAGATTTTTGTTTTTTCATGTTTTTGCACACTAGTGCCAAAACAACTGATCCAATAATTCATTAATCAAGTGAGAGAATGAATCTTTTGTTATCTTAAAACATGTCAAATATTCTCTGATTTCTACACCGCAACTGTGACGATTTGATTTACGAGGGGTGAGCGATCGACCAGGGACCACAATCGTCCAGTGTTTTAGCATGACTGGCCAATCAGCGCCAGATGTATCCATTTCTGTGCTGGTCACATTTACACACATGCCGCCACCGCAACAGGACCACCAGCCTGAACAGAAAGAAAGACACTAAATATTGTATGTTTTTCCCCCAAAATATGTGCACTCGTTTCATTTTCAGGTCAGTGAGAGAGTCTTCACTGCGTATTGCCTTCATTTACAGTCACACCTTCTAAAGCATTTCTCCTCTCTGCTGCTAGTGTGTTTCTCTATGAGTCCAGACAGACAGAGCGGAGCAGAGACAGGGACCTGTCTGCGATCTGTTGCACATTGTACTGAGGGTTATGAAATTTACTTTGAGGATAAGAATCCATTGTCTGAACAAGAGCTGCAAACTTTTTATTCCAATCACAAATCAATTGCAGATAGTCCCAGAGTCCCAGATATACCAGTATTAATAGTAGTGTTTTGTCATGAACATGTAATTGAATTTTCCATTTAAAAAAAATCGGAAACAGATAAGACAATTGTAATTAGTGCATCTTTTATAAGTTCCAGGCCTAAGATAAAAGGAGATGAGTTAAACAGCTCTTTTCTGTTTCATGTAATTGAAAATTCATCACAGTCTGAGAAAATGGACAAATCCACAGTGTCCACAGTGACAATGGCTGACTCGTCCAACACCCGCCCTATTCACCTGATTTGCGCCTTCAAACTACTACCTCTACCCCAAGATAAAGAAGGAACTCAGTGGTCGCCATTTTGACGATGACGATGACGTTCTTGCCGCTGTTGACAACTTTCTGGAGATCCGAGATTCAGACTTCCACAATTGATGGACTAAGAATGTTTTTGTGAAATGCAACTTACCATCTATGCCAATTCATTTCCTGGGTGAATATACTGAATTTTAATGGCCATGTGCTTAAGAATTTGCCTCTCAACATTTATTTTCTGATAGAAATAAGCTGACCGAAATGCGGTGCACACCCTGTTTAAAAACAAATGTCATTCTAGGTTGTAGACAAACTGATTTCTTTCAGATAAAGAACTGATTTGTTTCCCAACGGCAATGAGAGAAAAGAGGAAATAAATATATCAATGCCCAGACTTCCTTGAATTTAGCACACTGCGGTGTGGAACAGTCCCTGGCGACTTCTAACAAAGGAGGTTAGGCTGCTTTGTAACGGGGCCTCTTGCAGTCTATTTATGAGTCTGCATTGTTACTAAGATCCAGGAGAATAAACAGGGATTGTAATGTACTGCTTTTTTAGTGAAAGTGCCCACAGGAAATACAACAATCTAGATCCAGCTTGGTGACAAGGAGAAAATGAGTGAAGTAGATTCCACGGTTGAAACAGTCTCATGGTTTGTGTGGTGAAAACTTACCTGGACGGAACTGCTTGACAAGGACAAAACAGTGTGAGGTGGTGTTGAAGATCAGCACTGATACACTAAAGAGAAAAGAGGGGGGAAAAAGTCAAGTTTAAATAAAATCAGACAACTTTTCCTGTTTCCCTACATCATATACGTATCTCTGTTCTGCTAATCTGCCAGCATATGAGACAATCTGGCTTGAGGAGGGCAGCCGGTCATGACTAGATCAGCTTTGAAAAAACACCACTTATCAAAATTAAGGGAGTACTTTGTGAGTGAGTCGACAAATTTTATAGGCTTGTAAATCTGAAACTCGTGACTCGTGTCGAGTCAGAATACCATGTCCTGCCTAGTTAATCTTTCTATTGGACAGTTCCTATTTGACAGTAAAAGTTGTCCAAAAACTAAAGCACAAATTCTTGGGTTGTCTGCATAGACAGCCACGTTCACGTTTGTTGATAAAATGACATTACACTAACCCTCGTGGCTACACAGATGCAGGCAGCATAAACTGGGTGTAAGATGTGGTTAAAAACTAGTCGAAAGGGACTAACTTCTAACAAAAAGGTTTCCTTGCGAGGCATCTGAATTTGCAAGATAACGTGATCTCGCAAATCCATCTTGCCAGACTTCATCCTATGTGCATGTGGCCGAAACACAGTTGTTTGGACCAACCGTAACAACTCCTATGAAAAACTACTGGCGTCGACGTTTTTGCTGTGCATGCCCTTTTCCAAACAGTTTCTGAGGACATGTAACAAACCATTTGGCCGGACAAAAAGGGCAACACTCCAGCAGTGTATGATAAATGTTTCATGCTAACCCATACTCTGTCAGCATCCCGTATCAAGATACACCACTATCTTATTTCTTAGCGACGCTACACAGTAACAGCAATTTTATCACATTTGCTCCCTGGTTTGGCACATCTGGGCTACCATACCTTGGCAACAGTTGTCCAGGTACAGTATAACACATGTGCTGTAATTTTTAAGCAAAAGTAACCTATTACAGTATGTGATGACTTAATTTAGAGCTGCGTCATATGATAAAAAATTCATATTAACTCACACATCACATGTCTTACATCTGGAGAACAAGATTTGCAGGCCATAGCAGCTCTGCGCTGTTTTGTCACACATTCTAACTTTTTTTCGATGGATTATGCAGCACTACATAAATCTAATTTAAATAAAATCTTAAACGTGTTGATGACTAAGTACTAAATCTAAATTGAAACCAAAACAGATACTAAAACTACCAAAAACAAGCGGGATGTGAAGATAAAATCAGGAAAGTGAGCATGATATGCTTAACCACAGGCACCCAGTGAATTGTACACACTCAGGTGGTTAAGTGTCTGTGAATGTGACCGACGCTGCCAGTGGAGACTTGAGTCCTGGGGTCTGTGTTGGGAAAGCGGATGTGTCGGAGGGAGCAGGAAGCCCTGCCCTGTCTTTCCCATGGTGAGAGGGAACCAGGACATTGGTATTGCAACTTGTTTCTCACTGTTGCTCCTGGTCTGAAACTGATTTAATACAGATATTTAAAGTGAATGTCTATTATGAACATCCAGGCTATGAAAAACCCAAACTGATATTAGTGATAGCTGCAAAATGGAAGAAGTCTTTAAGGGGAATATTACCACTGAAGTGTACAAGTATGGATAAGATAATGTGGCAGACTTGGTCCAAAAGTGGGACACACAGGCCTGAGGCATGGAAGCTGTCCCCTGAGGCTAGTCTGGGTCTTGTAGTGCTGTTCCACACCATTACTGCTGTTCTACAGCTTCCCGCTGAAAAAAATGCTCTAATGGTTAAACCAAGAAGCAGGCTAAACGGACACTCAGGACTTTTCATGCACCGTTAAGCTTTCTCTGCGGGGATTCTGGCTTGACAGCGGGAAAAGTGGGTTATGGCAGACATACGAGGTGCAGGACTAAGGTGACTACCACTTGGGCTGCAGAGCTTTTGGGATGAAGCCATTAGGCCGTTGTCGTAAGAAGAATAAACTGGGTTATATGCTGTGTAATCAATCACATATCGGACACAACCAACAAGTCTAGACACACATTTTCTTTAAGTTCTTAAAACCTTTGCTGATTGAGATGTCTTTGTATGCACCCCTTGTCCTCTTTCGTTTCACTTCAATCAAATACACACGAAAAAGATTTTTTTTTGTTGTTGTTAATTGTACTCATAAGACCTGAAAACATATTTTTAGAAGCTTTATTCAATTTTATGAACTGAATAAAAGAAATTGCTAGAACACAGTTAATTGAGCATCATTGCATCTTATTTACTTTAATCATCTTTGAAAACTTTATTGGAGCCTGCCAGTGGGAAATTAAACTGCTTGTGTGACTGTGTTTACAAATTGATCCAAATGAATCCCAAAAGTGCACCCTCGTTATGTATTAGCTGGCTGGGGATGCATAAGTACTCAGACATAATCAAATTCTTCAAAGCAAGTGAAAGACATGGATGTGAACAAAGACTCATGAGCAGAAAGTGCAAATGACTTCATCTTTCTGCAGCCAGCGGTCTCACAAACTTCTTGAACTAAAAATACTGGCTGCCATTAAAAGTCCTTTCCAGCAGTAAGCGAGCACCAGTACACAAACACTCCCATAAACACATAGGTGTCAAAATAAGAAAGCAATGGGAGTTTGTCCATCCAGTCTACATGTGTTTTGGTAGATTTGGAGTTAGTGAAGGATGTTCTTGACCCTTTCAGTCCCCTCCGACTTGATAGCCGTCGATGTCTGTGGCCTTAGTTTTTGCAGCTTGTCCTGCACCATTGGCACTAGTTGGCCTTTGTCAGCGTCTTTTTGGACCTTTTGCAGTGTGACACACAGACACAGGCGACTTGAGGCGATACAGGGGCAGGAATTAACGTGTCCACCAGCATGCTGTGTTTCCATCACTGCTGATCTGAGCTGGAGCCAATAAATACCTGCAACTACTGCAGGGTTATTTAACCCAGGATTGAATGCTGATTGTACTATTTCACACTGAAGACAAAAAACAGATGTTAGTGGGTGTTGGTGTTTGTTTTTTTCGTCCATTGTTAAAAGGTATGCAAGCTAAATTGTGGATACAAATTTCCAAAATGAGAGAAGTACCTCACGCTCCTCACCCTAAACCCAAAGGTGACAAAGGTGGTCTTAGGCTTGAGAAGAAACTGGCATATAGTGGTTTGAGCACATGATTAGGATTCCTCTAGACGCCTCCACTGTGGAGTTATTCTGGGCACATCAATCCAGGAGGAGACCCAAAACATGCTGGAGAGATGAAATATCCCATCTGCCCTGCCAACACCTTGGAAATCCCAAGGAGCAGCAAGATAAGTGGTGGGAAATGGATAGATGATGTAAAACAGCAGTAACTCCATCTGAATGGCCACTGAGAGACCAACATCTTCAAGATACACCAAAAGAAACAAACAGCCAACTCATTTCATAAGTAATCTGTTTCAAAACCAAAAAAGAAGCCGCTCTCAAAAACCAGATTTTCGTTTTACTTCGCTTAAACATTTTACGCTTCATTACTAACAAATGTGTCTTCCACATTTTTCGCTAGTGCACCTGAAGTATGACAACAAGTGTCCTGCTGAGAAGAAAATGTCATGCACACTTGAACAAAATCGCAAAACAACCCTGGATTCGTTCAATACATGCTGAATGGGGGATAACACTTTGACTGAATTTCCACCTGGGGGACGGCTGAATGTTCCCATGGGCTATCTTCTTTTGGAAATACAGGATTTTAAGTTTACTGCTTTTGTCTCAGTGGTACTATTTGTCACAGGGCCCTCTCTTTGGGGTCAGGAGTGGAGGAAAGAGGGTTTAAATGACCCAAAACTTACCTCAGGGCATTATGGTACCCTGGGCAAAACAGGGAATAGGAACTGGGGGTTTGACACAAATGTGTGATATTTCTCTTACAGTGCCCCCTGTGAAGCTTGGACATTTATAACCATTGCCAAGTAGAATAACAGGGCGCCAGTTCCCAAGAAAAAAGTCTGTGTATGTGTGACTGTCCTCCCAGTATCTGGCATATTTTAGAGATGCAAGAGAATAATGGTATACACTTTTCAGACTGGATTTCAGTCAAAATTAACAAACAGCGAATTATCACATTTATATATTTTTACATTACTAAAAAAAGGAAAAAATAATAATAAAAATAAAAAATTGCTGCATTTTTTTGGTCTGTTTTCATCTGTTTGTTTAGAAAGACACTACTGCCCTTGAAATCCAAACAAAAGTTGAATTGAAAAAATATCCTGCTATAAAAAAGAAAGGAGAGATGGGAAATATGGGCTATAAATATGGGTCAAGATTTGTGCAAATCAAGCTCCTTAGAACTCAAATCGGCAAAATCATCCTCGTTTGTTGATCCCTGGGAGCTACATCAGATTCAGATACTTAAGCAACAAGCTCTTCAGATTGCAAAATGTCTCCTGACATGAACATGCAGCTTTTTCTTTTTACATTTCAAAGCTATTTTATTGGCAGATATTCTCTGGAAGTGAAACGTTGGCTTTGCAAACCAGACTCCATTCTGTTTTAGGCCTATTCCACATAATTTCTTTTTAACCCTTTCTAAGATGCTTTTATGCTTCAACTTAATCTAAAAAAAAAAACATTTTTGACGGTTCATCAGCAAGCTGTACCATCTCTTTGTGCATGTGTGTAGAATAAGTGGATAGGTTTCCATCCAACAGTAGAGAATAAAAGGTGTTTTACCTGTCATGAGTACGCATGAAGTCCCAGGATTTCTTTGTGCCATTCTGTGAAGGAACAAGACAAAATAAACAGAGTCAGTAAATACAACAGAGCAACACTATTTTAATCCTCGAACAATGTGATTTCATAACTGCATACATCAGAAGTGCGTCATGATTTTGGGTTTTTGTTTCAGTTATTTTCTGTTCGATTTTGTAGGTTCTCTCCTCATGTGTCAGGCTTTGCTTCCCACTTCCTCTCTTTGTCTTTTCCCCACCTTTTTTCATGTTCACCTGTGTTTCATTCGTTAATTAGTCCCCGTATATTTAAGCCTGTAATTTCTACTTCCTCTTTGTTAGTTTGTCTGTTTTTGTCCTGGTGTCGGTTCGTCTATGTTTCCTGTGTTTGTGTCCTCTGTGTTTCAGCTTTTGTTCCCCATAGATTTCTGGTTTGTTCTTAGTTTTGTATTCTTACTTTTTTCTTAGATTCACTTTTGCCCGCCCTTTTGTTGCCAGCCTTTTTTGCCTGCATTTAGATTTTTGAAATCCGGCTTTGGTAATAAAGCTTACCTTTGGTTTTATAACCTGCCTGCCTCTTTGCAAACCCTAACAGAAGTGTATACAAAAGGGTGCATTAGGTGTACCGTAACTTCACACTCTCATTGCTGCATGTAACTTGTACAGCAGGACGTCAAATCACCTCTCATATTTTTCATTATATGATCACTGCAGATGCAATCAGCTGCCCTACAATAGATGCTCGCTCAGGCATGTAAAAATAATATCTCAAACCACACCCGACGAAAACATCTGCACGTACAAAGCAAAAGGCACTGTGCATGCACTGAACAAGAACACTTTATCAACTGTTGTTCAACAAAAAGTCTCTGAAAGAAACATGCAAACTTTGAACAACAACAAAAACTTTGCATAAGAAATAGTAATGTGTTTTCTTCTTCCCTTTGAATTATACAGTTGACGTCACTGTTGCTAATAGGTTAAACGGCCAAATTGAATACACAAATTACAGCAAACACTGGCAATAATATGGCAGTTTCTTGAAGTCAGAAATGAACAGCTTAGGGCAAAATTTTAGGTACTTCCTGTGAATCAAACCTGGGAAAAATGTCTTATTATGCAGTTTTTTGTCTTGTTATTGTCCTCGTATTTATTGTTTTTATTTTCCAACCCCCATGGACTACTGTGGGTGGTTGGGAGTCTAATGCAGTAACTGTTTCTTCTGCATCCTGAGTCAGAAAATGATGCACAGTCCACACTGTCATGGAGTATATAGAAAAAACAATGGCCTTTACAACCCGATGGAGTTGCTGGGAGAGATTTTTGATGACTAACTAACTAAATGTTTATATGACCTATGGTAACATCAACAGGATGTGCAGCTAAACACTCCTTCGGTAAATTTCCACCAGCGCAATTACAATCGAGCTGACGAGGCAGGTGTGTGACCGGCACAAAAGAGATCGCTGGAAACACTCTGGCATGCAGAGATTTTACATATGTGGGCAGTGACACACACGTTGTCTGATTGTTGTCTCATCCCTTTATAGTTAACATAACAACGAGGTTAACACCCTGATAAACTTGTTCATTTTGAGGTTATTTTCATTCATACCAGGTGAAGCGAGCAAACATTTTTGCAGTTCAAGGTGTCAAAGTCCACTAATGTATAAACGTCTGCAGCTTTATTAAAGTAGTATATAACCTGTTGTGGTTCTAGTGGAAGCATGAACTCTGATAAATTCTCCGGTGATGTCTCTCAGTGGCTGAGTTGCATTGTGGGTAATGTAAGCAAAAGTTGTTTTTTTTTAAAACATGGCACCTACATTACCCACAATTCAACTTAGCCCACAGAGTGACATCACTGGAGGCAATTTATCAGATTACATGCAGCTTCCTCTGGAGCCGCAAAAGGCTTTATACTACTTTGTCACAATGCTGTAGTACTCCCCAAGACCTGTAAACACACTTTAAAGTGCAAAATTGGTGGAGTTACCCTTTCAGACTAACAGCATTGACATCTACATCCGGTGAACTTGATAGCTGACCAACTGTACGTCGTTTTGTGCGAGTCCTCGTTAGCATGACCCAGCACTAATTGGTCAATCATCCTAACCTTACTTACTTGCAGATATTTAACTAGGTCTGTGCACCACAACGCAGCAGAGTTAAATGATAAGTCTGGCAGCTGAAAATAGTCCCAGACATATTACTCCTGTTAGAGTAACATGCACTACAAACTACAAATCACCAAAGATGTGTGAATTAAACGGAAACATAAACTCAGCATCCACATTACAAGCTGCACAAATATGGTAAAGTCGGCCTACATTTTCTATGCCTGAGGAAATATGGCCTTGATTCAAATTTAGGCTACACCTCCTCTCCACCCACAAGCTCTTTCAGACACAGGGCTGACAGCCTCACTAGAACAGGCTTATTGCAGCTACAATAGATGTGCCTTCTTGTGTGCGGGTGTGCTGATGCAGTTTCAGTACCACCCAAGAAAAGGGAGGAGGTGAAATGGCAAGCTAATTGCACTGATAGAATCAGAAATAATAAAACTATTGTTGTAGCAACAAGATTTGAGTCGAGGTTTTTGCCACCGTGCCAAAGAGCTGCATTGTGCAACTTTAAGATTTATATCTACAGGGAGTAAACTCACACACCTTTGAATTGCAACACTATGGCCTCACAGTTACATCCCTCCCTGCAAAGACTGGAGAAAAAGCGGGAATTAGAGCACACTTTGTGTAAGTTTCAAAATGTTGGGTTAATTTAGTGTTTATTTTGTGTGGACCTCTCCTTCGAACAACAATAGCTCACCTGCACTTCATACGATTAAGTTGCAATTTGGTCTCGATATTATATTAAATCCTCAAAGACACAGACACAATAATAGCATATTACTGAAGAATGCACCACAAAGCTGTCTTACTGACTTATAAACAAAACCTTTTCTTTACTGTTCACCCATAAAAACTACCTTAAATCATACTTTCATCCCAGCTGCTGTTGTACGATAACGTTTGGGTTAAAAGAAAAAGCTTATAAAAAAAGGTTTCAACATCATCCCAACAAACGGTCAATCGACCGGTGCATGACCTAACAGGTCACAGCCGCAGGGCCTCAATGTGAAGCCAAGCTAGCATAATGCTGTTCATGCATCATTAACTATCATGTTGTGGTGTGAAATGAGAGCATGAAGCCGAAGTTTGTGTAGGTTTAGTTATGGTGCTGCTATGATATCGCCTTTATATACTGTAACAGCAACTGAGTCAGGTCTATGATAGGGGCTCACTGTGTGCACATTTAAAGAGAGGTTGTCCTAATTCTTGACCTCAATAACTGACTTGAATCTTAATTGGCATCAGTTAAAGCACATGGATTTATCAGTGTAGTAAATTAATCTTTAGACAAATTTAATAATTGATTTAACCTTTGAAGTCACTCGTCAAGCAAAAATACAAAACATTCATGTTTCTCAGCAAGTGGTGGGTTAGGGTTAACGATTATTTTCACTATTGATTGATCTGTCGATTATTTTCTCAATTAATTGATTAGTCATTTGGTTTATAAATGTCAGAAGATGCTGAATAAGGTCAATCATTGTTTCCTAAAGCCCACATACTCAAATTTTAACACTATCATTTTGATTCATTAAAATATTTCATTTCTATACACATTATACATTTATTTTTTTCTGTGACTACTTGCTCATTTTAAAACATAGCATATCTGTAATGATCCAGGAGTAAAACAAAAAGATGAATTTACTTCACTTTACTTTTACAGCCATCTTCACCAGAACAACAGAAGTAGCCTTAGCTTAGAGCATAAACACAATGTACATGGGTACGTCCACTGTGTCTCAGAATCAAACTGGTTCAGTTTTAAGGACTGCAAAGCCTTGTTGAACAAAACCATTACAGGCGATAGGGCTGCACAATTAATCAAAATTGCAATATGTCCAAGTGCAAGATCCAAATCGCAAGAAGTTGCAGTTTTTTGATGAAGGTAAAATATGTGACCAAACAGGATTATAATGAAGTACTGTGTTGCTGCAGAGATGCTCTCACCTACAAATCTTGTTCTCAAGATGTAAGAAAATAGGTTTGTTTGGTACTGGCCCCAGCCAATGTCACAGATCATCATGATCTTTTCAGTGAAAATGAAAATTATGATGCAAAAATGACCATTCCCACTAATCGTGAATCATATCGCAATCACCATATCTGTCAAAATAATTGTGATATGATGATCAGACCATATCGCGCAGCCCTAACTAGTGATGATGATCTTGATAATTGTGTTTTAAGTTTCAGATCGACTTTTCTGCGCTGAGTCATAATTCTCCCAATCTGACAGTCGACTGCTTGTCTCTTTCTTTTATATAAAAGGATGTACAGGATGATGTACAAGAGATTCATTGTTACTGCCCATAAACCAACACTGCCTACTCAAACTGCAGTGATTTATACACTAAGCCTTTAAGACCTGAAGACAAAAGCGATAAGATTCCTCTTTTCTCTAGCTGTCAGCCATTAGTGAAACGGTGACACCATCCAAACTCCTCACTGTGGAGACGTGTCGTGAAAGATGCCTGCCCTGCAGACACTCACCAAGTGTAATTACTCCAACAAAAACCTGTCATGTCAACAAGCGTGTGCGAGTGTCTTACATGCCATCATTCCTGCTTGAGGCCAAGCCAGCCGCACCCCGCTCACTTTTCATCTGCGAAAGTAAAACTGGTGTGAAGACGTGTGTCTGTGATAAATCACCTGTCATGACCGAGGCGGTGACGCACTTCTCGTGGCTTGTTGCTTTGTATAGAGTGCTTATTGAATAATTTATGAGCCAAAGCATTTTTCCTTTCAACGCTCCTTTTACAGTTAAATTGTGGGATATTAGCATAGGTAAATGTTGCTTATTAACATTGATCTACACCAGATCTGTCAAAATCCAAGTTGGTACAAATGATGTCTTTATTTTTGTACTTGCTATTGCTGCACAGCGAACACTTACTGCACATTGAATTTTATTTGTAATGAAGCTTAAATAGCTAGGATACTTTACAGCAGTACCAAGCCTTATTTTTTGGGATATTCCATTGCCCCTTTTGTTGATATTCTTAAAGTAGTTGTTTAAGCAAATGATTAGTCAATGAAAGGTGAGTTGTAAAGGTACAAACAATGCTGCAGCAATATTCAAAAGATAAATGTATGTTTTGTGGTTTGATGTTAGGGGAAAGAGCCGATCCCCATAATTCATTAAAAAGCCCATAGGCTCTTGCCTGACCACAATAAATTGAGGTGTTTACTGACCATTAAGCTAGATTAGCTCAAGTGGCTTTACAGCAGCTTTTCTGAGGCCTTCCTCTCACAATAAAGCGACAGGGTTCACACTCTCACAGTCTGTTTTTTGCTCGAAATCGCATCACATAATCATGGCCAGTAAACGGCAGGAGCCACGTATAAATTCGTAATTCTTTCCTCATATAAGATGACGAAGACACTACCTGTTACCACATTATTACATTGAAGTGTGGGACATTTCTCTTTTATTTGATTGTCAGACTGAACGCCATCAGACCGTCACACCCCTGTCCTGTGCTCCTGTCTTACCCTTACACACAGACTCTGTTACTACCTCCGCTAGGTGGAACAAAACTGTCCATCCATTCTGCCTCTGCAACAAAGCTTAATTTTTAGAGTGAAAAAACCCAAACTTAGTGCGAGACTGGAAGGCCATAACAGGGAGAAAAAGATGCATCTCGGATGTAATGTGATATTGCTCTACAGCACAAACAAGAAGAGTTACAGGGCAACAAGGGAGCTACCAATTGCAGAGATTTCTGGTAACAGAAGCAGATGGTGAAGGTGTGAAAAGCTGATGATAAAAAATTCACTTCCAAGGAGGTCTTTTTATTTAGAAAACCTCAGCGATTTCAGGGAGGGAATGGAGGCAAATTCCTTTCCAACAGGGCGATGCAGGATTTAGAAAACATGGTCTTAATATTCAGAAAACAGCACAACCAACAACACCAGTAATATCAGTGAGCGACTCAGAGAAAGTAAAAAAGTATTCCAATTAATTCAGCAATGATTGATTACACTGATCAAACACTCAAAAGATGACACGTTTCCTCTCCAGAAAATGCATTCTTTAAAACCACTCAGCGTGAATGCACCACACACACACACACACGCACACACACGCGCACACATTTCCTCTGTAGTGTCCTGTCACCACTCACAGATGGTGGGGTTCCCCTCATTACTCGGGCCACTTGCTGAGAGAGGGGGGGCGGGGACAGCTTGAATGGCCCAGGGGAGACGGAGAATCATGGCCGACATGGATTACGACAGAGAGATTAGCCCGTGGGGAGAGAGAGGGAGAGAGACATAGACGGAGACAGAAAGAGAGAGAGAGGAAGGGAAGCAGGAACAGGCTACACAGGACCTTGAAATTAATGTGGTCCCTCTGGCTTTGGGCATCAGAAATGACAGACTCCTGTGTGAATGGCTATTGTAGGGAGGGATGTATGGTCTTGATCTTTTAGGTGCTTAAAGTCTAACAACCATCTCTCTCTCTCACACACACACACACACACACACACACACACCCTGCACTGACTACACTGTAAAGCCGGCAGCTGCAGCAGAAAGAAAAAAAACTACCATCTTCAACTACAATAGCACTCTTTGAATCTCAACATGTGCTCTCCAGTTTTTTCTTCTGGGTTCAGCTTCAGTCTCTGTCTTCAACAAAGGCAGCGGGGCTATCACACACACATCACAACCAGCGAACTAATGATGAGCAGACTTTAAAAATGATAATGACAGGAGAATCTGCACCTGCATGAACTGATGATGAAAGTGCAGCTCTGCAGCGTTAAAACAACCTGGCAAGTGGTTCCCATCCATGAGTGTCAAATCCAGTGTCAAGGACACACTCCCTTCAAGTACGCAGTCATGTGACCGTGTCCTCCAGTGAAATCCACAGAAAGCATCTAAACCTCAAATCAAATCAAGTCAGTTTACATGTAAATGTCCCTTCAGCGCAAACTGAGCAGGAATCGACCACAGCCTACATCTGTGTTAATCCAATCAATGCAGGCTTTAATTTTTCACAACATATTAGGGCTATTAAAGTACTGAAGCAGTAGATTTATTATATTAAGTATTTTGATGAAATACATGAATGACTCTGTCTCAGGATTTTAATAATAAGGATATTAGATGATCCAATTAAAATTAAATAAATGTAGTTAACTTTCCACTCATACGCAATAAATCATCATACTGCCCCGCCCTAAATCTAAGTTTTAAAACGTGCAGACAATCCTCTCTCCACCTACACACACACGAGGACCATTGCACTGCCATTACTCCAGCTCAAGCCTTTAAACAACTATTCATGTGAGAAAATGTGTGTTTTAAGATCATAATGGATCTCATATTCACTGAAGGGGGCCACCGGGGCTGTAAGCTATACGAGATAAATAATTCCAGATGAATAATTCAAATCATTATAATGAATGAGTGGAAGGTAATTATCCTGCTCTAAGTAGCAACCCGTGATTCAACGTAAGCACGAGGCAACAGAGATAAGAGGGGTTTCCCGGAGTCAACGAGGGACAATCACCTGCTTTGTAGAGAGAGGCGAGGGAGAGGAGACAAAACACCAGTAAACACTAATGACGAACAGAGCCTCTCACGCATGACATTATCTACTTTTTAGGGTGTGTGTCTGTGCGTGTGAATAGGCTTCGGTTAGTGACCAGTGGCTAAGCTGCAGATGTACTGATGAACATAAAAGGTTTGGGGAAGAGATGCTCCCTCGGTGTGATTGAAAAGCCTTTGTGGGGAGTCCCTGAGCAGCCCCTCCCGACTCGAGCTGCACAGGAGAGATGACGAGGATGAAAGGGAGGACAGGACAGAGAGGGAGTCCACCATCATCTCCTTTGTTGTCCATCTGCTGTCTTAGCCGTTCTGCTATTCTCTTGACAAGCTTAACCCACACACCCCCCCTCTGCTGTCACAGGTGTGAACCCCAAATGGAAAAAGCTCCTCACTGCGCTCCCCTCTACATGAGTGCCTCGGTACTTCAGTTTGCTAATTAAATTGAAAGCAACATGACAAACGGGGACCTTCAAATCATAGATGAACACCAGTTGTAGTTTGCATTTGTTACATGTCCTTGTGCAACATATTTTTTGGTTAGGGCCTAGACGTACACGCTATTTCAGTGAAGGCTGACTGCATCACCTCGTGTCACCTGTGTCTCGGCCATAAAGCTGCACGTGAACACACCACAAAGACTTTAACCGATGGCCAGCTAGCTTGTACATTCTACGCCTGCGTGAGAGGAAATACCTCGCCACACCACCAGGTAGCGGCAGTCTGTATTCGTCATTTGAAAAGGGAATCCGGAAGACTCTGGTAAAAACTTGCAAATGGCACTGGCAAAGAGGCGGAGGCGAAACATTCATGCACTGATTCACTTAGCTGAACAGCCAGTCAGCCTAATTTCTCTCACAGACGGGCTTTTCAGACAATTCTACTGTTCGATCAACCAAAAAGCCGTCAACAAGGGCTGACTAGCGTCATCAGTGGGAGACACACCCCTACAACTAGGGCCACAGACACTCACCGACAGGCGGCCGATCGTCAGACGAAACATTCGTCATGCTATAGCAGCAATGCCAACCCTCAGAGGAGCTGCCATTGTTGTTTTCAAACAAACAGTTGCTTCTCTCACTTGTCATCACACCTAAACTACGCCTGCTGCCAGAAGTTCCTCAGAGGGCACTGATTTGTTAAAGGGGCACTGTGTAGTTTTCAGAAATTCAAACTCAGAATTTTAATACAATATTAATGAGGTGATAATACAAACTCGTAAGTAAATAAACAAGCTGTTCTCAGAGGAAAATAAGGTCCCCAGAACACGTTGCGAAGCTAGAAAGGTGGCAGGGTCCGCCAAATATAAACAAAGTAAAACAGTATGAAAATGTGTTGCCCTTTAAGGTCAGTTTGTTTATTCAGTTTATCCAGTCATGAAAACAAAGAGAGTTTGTTTATTTAGTTTGTTTAGGCATAAAAAATCTGTCAATAACGATCTTTCTCTTCTGATTACAATTTCTTCCCCAAAACTACATAGTGCTCCTTTAAACACCTGTGTTTTAGTCCACAAAGCACATCGCTTGTAGCCTAGCTAAAACAAATGATCTTGCAAATCCAGCTGCGTTGCAAGTTAATTTGTGAAATGGCCAGACTGAACAAAATAGCCTTCATCTTGCATGGGCTAATGACATGATCCATACTTAGACTAAGACTGAAGACTAGTACCATTACAACCGTAGTAAACTCTCTAAAAAAAGTTGATCGACTTCATTCCCACTACAAGCAGACAATTTCGAAATCGAACGTGCCAGAAAACAGAGAACAGTAGAAAGCAGCATGAAGGCCAGTGACAGTGTTAAAGTGGTTACTTTTTATATTTTTTACGTCAGGTTCTCCTTTGAACAACGGCAACTTAACGATGACGCAACTTCAATGTACATCGTAGTTTTGCGCCAGAAAAGGGTGTCATGTTTCTATCACTAATGACCTGGCTCTAAGAAATACCGGTATTTAGCCTGGTAATGAATGCTGATTGTACCCTTTCCCACTGAAGACAAAAGCCAGATGTTAGTAGATGTTAGTTGGGTTTTGCTGCCCAATGTGAAGGTGGGCGGGTGTAGGTTAAATGACATCTGCTAATCAGTAAGTAAAGTAGGTGTCCATGCATTTGAGGCTTTAAGATTGAGTTTTACCTTAATACCTTTTCTGAAACCACTGTCACTATCCAGATTTCACACAACAGAAGAAGCCAGGAACAGAGAAAGTGCACAAATATTTTGAAACTAAAAATAAATTCATCCTGGACTGCAGCCTATGTTTGGGTGAGGAAGCATTTCTCACTTTGCCGGAGACCATCAGGACACACAGTCATCACGCTTTGTTTTCTTTTAGCAGGAAGACCTTGAAAACATACATCTATTTTTTTAATCATACACCTAGCAAAATCAAGCATAGTAGTAGAGATTTTGAGTGATGCTTCAGGATCACAATCTCATGCTTTTCAATTACCTGTACGCAGTTAACAAGGTTGAGTGTTTGATGCATAATACAGAGGCAACTAATATGAGATAAATGTACAGTTGATGAGATGTCACTCACACACAATCCACTCTGCCAGCCCTGTTTGCCACCGTGACCTGGATAGGCAGCTATAAATGGATGGCTGGCGACTACACAAGCATCTTCAAGCCCTATAGAATAGACCGACAGGGTATGCTGGCATGAATGTGCCAAAGTAGATCTATACGACTACTGACTGTACATAATAAGCACTACAAAAACATAAAAGGGATGCAAGTCTCTTTTAGGTTTGAATGTTAAACGGTCATGATTGATTTCTAACTAGAGTTAGCCAATATAACGATATACGTGTAATTTTCTCAATATTTATAAAATTAACTCCACTAACATGTCCATAATCCTACATATACATTCTGTATGTGTCTATAAAATTCAGCCTGCCATAGTCTAATTCTCTGAAGTTTTGCGCGGTCTTTTACCTCAAGTCAGGTCAATAAATGTGCAAAATTTTCTTTTGGGGATGCAGGGAAGCCCCTGGACCCCCTGAGGGAAATACTGTGCACTTTTAATTCAGGCAAAAAAGGTGCGGTATCCAATTTAGAAGGAAGATAACAATTTTTTGGTCACACTCAATGCCAAAACGTATCATGTGAGCCATGAAATATATTTCACAAATATACATCTTTCAGCATCAAATTATATCAAATTCGGCAAATCGTGTACCACAAATTTCTCAGACTTTCAAAGTTGTTGGTCCGACTTGAGGGGGCATTCACGTGTGTTTTCCCTTACGGAAATACAGTTTTCCTATTATTCTGACACCACATGAATGCACTGTTAATTCAGACAAAAATGTGTGGGTTTGAAGGTGCAGTATCCAACATAGAAGGAAGATAAAAAAATTTTGGTCACATTTAATGCCAACAAATGAACTGTATGGGGTTAAGATCATTACTGCTTGTGACCGTCTAATGCCACGATTTTAGTATTCTAACTATAACACAAATAATTTTGCTGGGACAAAACTTGGCAATAAGTGACAAATAACAAACAAAAGGTTGTAGCCCATCAGCATAAGCAGTTTGATTAGAACTATAGGACAAATAGACTTGCTCAATATGCATTTTAAATAATTTATGTAAATGACTGCAGCTGTCGTGAGCTGTTTACACATTCTCATCCTGCAGTGTTTCATGTTGTATGCTGGATCTCTTCTGTCATTGCATTGTGGGAACAACAGCCAGTTAAAGTAGGATTTCTAGCAGACAAGGCTCCACAATGTTCCTTATATAAACGGCCAATTTAGCTCCATGTTAACCTGAAGTGTGAAGACCTCTGACCTACAGACTCTACACCACACTGACTGACTGCATTCACATGGCAGCCAATTTGACAGCTGAGATCAACAAGTCTCACCTGACCTGCTGTCCTGACGGGAAAACACCACGTAACACTGCTAAACCACGTTATCTTATCTGCACCTCCTTATACTAATATGAAGCATGTGCTAACGAGATGCTCAACCAAAAAACCTCTTCAGCAAGCTAGCGTTAGCATGCTAGCTTATCTCTTAGGTGCCTCTGGTTCATGTCCAACACAGAGGCAACTGTTGAGCCGACGTGTGTAAAAAACGCAGCGAATACGGTTGTTCAGTCATCGTGTTTCAAGTATTATTTGTTATAATTGTTACCGTCTGTGTTTAAGGTCAGTTTAGCCTTCATGTTATGCTAGCCTAGCCTGCTAGCTGCAAAATGAATGGGGGGTTGGGCTAGCCTTCAGCATCCAGCATCCTCTATCACCGGTTATCACACAGAAACACCTCACCTGGTTGTAGTGCACCCTGAACGGTTTCAGATAGTCGGACTCTGTGCACGGAGCGACTTCAATGTTGTTTATCTCTTCCATAGTTTCCACTTGGAGCTGGATTTGTGGCTCACCGATGGTTGTCTGTCACCGCACACTAACTGACAGCGAAGGAATGTCTACGGAAGCCGGGAGAGGACATGAGACGGAACTGCGAGGATGAGCCTGAGGTCTGAAAGGAACAATGTGATGAGAGGAGGGAGTTCATGTTATATATTTACACACAAATGTAAGCATTTAATGAAATAAAAGTACAGTAGGAGGATTGTTGAGAAGACTATAATATAAAAAGAAACTTCATTTGAAATAACAATGATTTATTGTTACAATAATATGAATATTAATAATAAGAATATTAATATTAATAATAATAACAATAATAAGAAGAATACATTTTATTTATATGGCACATTTTATACAATAAATACTGATTATTGAATCTGATAATCGGCCAGGCCGATAATCAGCCGATTCCTAGAATACAAACAAACATAAGTTACTTTTATTTTGATATTTAAGTAAATTTCATGTCAGATACATTAATACTTTTACTCAAGTATGACTTGTGGGTACTTTTTACAAGACTGTAAAAAAGGTGAGTTCTAAGGTGTTTCATAGAGGAGACGTCTCTGGTCCGGGCGTCTGGGATCACTTTAGCTATACTATGTACTATACTATACAAGTTCTTTTGACAGGTACAGAGGATCAGAAAACTCTTGACTGAGTCACTTGTCAATCATTTGCATTCAGTTTCTCAGCAGTGTTCATGAGGTAAAATTCTTGTTTGAGATTTACCTGCTGAAGATTTGGGGTTTGATGGACAGTGTGTCAGATTCTTTGGTTTATCCATCGTCCAAGTGTTTGAACTGGCACAAACATGCATGTGAGAAGGGATTTATTCATGTGATTGTGTTGCGAGTATCTTGGGAGTGAAAGGAAATTAGAAAGTTGACATGTTAATAGCTAACGAGGTCTCTGTGTCCTTTTGCCTTTTCAAAGTGAATCACAAACTACTACGGTATTATATATATGTAATTTATACATGCTTATCCTGAGCCACACTCACGTTGGAGGAAAGGTTGGGTACACCATGGACATGTCTCCAGTCTATTAGCAGGCTGGCACATTTAGACAGTCATTCACACTCACATTCACACCTACAGGGGAGGTTTAAGCCACACACACACACACACACACACACACACACACACACACACACACACACACACACACAGGAAGATCAGGTGGATTTTGCACCTAGAACTGTCTTGCTGTTAGTGCTAACCGCTGCACCGCCACCACTGTTTCCTGTGTGTAGAGTATTTAGTTTGGGGGACTAGTAGTAGTCCAGCTACAGCAGCACGTTTGAATCCTGCTGTGTCCTTAAAAAAGAGAAAATCTGCAATCTGGACATGATGATAAGGAATGAAGACAAGGACAATGCACCGATGCTGCATCTCAATGTAGTTTTTTTTTGTTTTTAATGTTTCACTGGTTGGCTCAGGGCAACCACCAGTCACAGGTCAAATAAAGGTGATGTAACTGTTACTAATTAGCCCAAAGGTGGAGTGCATTATTCATCAAGGGCAGTATGTTAAGTGTTTTTGTTTGTTATTCTGTGCTAGAACAAGCTGGATGTATTTTTTTTTTTTTATTAGTTTACTCTGCACCTTTTAAGTCAGTGCAACAAGATTTCAATATGCAAGTTTTTGAGCATTTAAATTGCATCTTCACACATTGTATATAATGAATGCACAGAAAGTACAAACCCTTGAATTCTTGCGGTCTGCTTTTGTTGTTCAGTCCCATTTAACTCAACTTCAAGGATATGTAATATGTAAGATCTGGCCACCTGTCAAGTTCATACTTAAAACAAAAAGGGGGCAGCATATCACTAGAGTAACTAATAACTACTGCTAACTGTAGCTAGTTAGCTCGATTAGCCTATTTGAATCTTAAGCAGTGTTTGTTTATAGGTTGCTTTCTTTTCTTTTCCAACTTTATTGAGTGAAGGATTGTGCGGCCTGAGATACTGGTGCTGTTGTGCAATGACAGTGAATGTCGTATATTTGACCTCTAACGACTTGTCTAGCTGTTAGAGGTCAAATTAAAAGATTAAGTCGGGATTCACAGCATGTTGCAAACCTGTGTTTTTAATCTACCTTTAAATGCCCAGTAGCCCGCAGCATCATATTAGTTGAAACATGAAAAGAAGTCCAGCATCCTCACCGTGCTGAGTAATGAATAAGAAATGGGTGTGGGAGCTCTTTCTCACAAACCCTGCCTTGAAGGGTGAGGCTGCATGATGTCACCCCCTCACATCAATAACAGCTTTATAATGGAAAACAATCTGCAGAGCTCCAATCTCGATGGGGCTGACTTCCTCCAACAAATGAGCCCCAGTCCACCGCCCACTACACAAGGACAGGACGTAACACTCTCTGCTAGCTGATTTACATCTAAATAAATACAGGCCCAGACGAAACAATGTGTGGACCCAAAAGAGGAACCGGCGTCTCTCCTCTGGGCACGTCCCATTTATATTGCCCAAACCAGCCAAGCTGCAGGGCACGATAAGACCGAGGGGACTGCCGAGATGAAGCATTGTACAGGAGTCACCCTGCCACAGTCAGAGAAACGAGCACAAAGAAACTGTGGCAGAAGAATGAAGGGATGAAGTAAGACCAAACCATGAAGAAGTGAAAATAAATAAGTGTACACCTGTTCTTAAAACAAGCAACTGCCGCTTTAAGCCGACACGTGAGCGCTTTGTGATTAAATTGTGGGAATTGTAATGATGTATTTTATGTCCTAGAACAAAACGTGTAAATATCTGAAGCCTGTGGTAACCACAGACCTTATTTCAGGAATTTAGGTTTGAAGTCTGCGTCTAGTGCCTGTTAGTAGCCCTCACATATCACCCTACCACTCTATCCCAACAAGAATCGGGACACCCTAACTCCAGGTGTGGTTGGGACGAGGGGTGTTTTGGGATTAAAGTTACAGGATAAAACAAAGCAACATTTTCATGTTACTTACTGGCTGAAGTTTATTGTTTTCTCTGTATATCTCTTCTTTGTGAACTTGGAAATGCATCTGAGCTTCTTCCAACTCAACACAGTCACCAGGAGACCTGTAAAACTCATTTCTTCCCTCACCCTGTATCCTCTCTTGGGCCTCATTGGAGCATCACCCACAAAAAGGCCTCCAAAAATCTTATCAGCTCCTCAGCCGGGATCTGAGGCACCCGTAACGTGTTAATCCCATCCTTCCACGAACACGGGGGTGCAGGGTCCTCGCAGTCACGACCAATTACTGTCTGCAGACGGCTGAGGCAGGCCAGACTTCACTGGGCTTAGCTCAACGCCAAACCTGGAGCCTCCCGAAGCTGCCGAACCTTCTCTTCCTGTCTGTCTGTACAGTTCATCCCGCTTACTGACACTCACTCCATCAAATTATGTTCATCTTACTTTCATTTTTCTGCTCTTTTGTTCCATTACGTCATGAATTTTACCACAGTTCAACAGTTTTTAACCACATACTGTATACTCCCTTATTTATTAGTGATCCAGTGATATATTTGTGAAATAATGATGATATTAACTGATATAAAATTGATATTTTTAGGTTGGGTGGACAGTATACAGGTTTTGGGGCTTTAAAATGGCCCATAACATGAACAAAAGCAGCCCAAAGGACCATTTGTTGTTGTGGAAACATTTTAATTTTAAAGGAAAAACTCTCCAGTGGTCTATCCATAGCATAGTTTATCAGCCGGGGTCAAGCAGGGATTTGGGCCAGCAACTCGGGGAATGCACTTAGCCAAGGTGGCTGCTGTACCTCTGTTAGCGGGCTCAGGGTGTGGGTCAAGATGGCCGGTATCCACCCCGTCCAGGAGTCTGGACGTCCAGCCGCCACTCGCCTTGCCCAGGAGACACTCCTGTATCCTCCCACGCGAGCTTGGATTTGAAAATAGCGGCATGTGTCAAAAGGGCGCTCGATAACGCAGCTCAGACATCATGTGGTGGAGGTGTGCGAGGAGCTGATGGAGGATCCAGGGTGAAGACAGGAAAACATGATGGTGACAGGACAGCGGTTATTAAGTTCCACATAAACTGATCAGGCAGGTTTTTGTTAAATATTCAATCCAAGTTTTAGTAAATGCTTTTGTGATGGACAAAAATGTGTGTACTGTACATTTTTCTTTACACTTCAAATCTAGGTTTCTATGTTGTGACATCGCTGTGCTCATGGTCCGGTTAGGTTTAGGCATTAAAACCACTTGGTAACTGTTAGGAAAAGATCATCTTTATCATTATAGCCAACAAGACATATGCCAAACGTCCAACCGCGGTCCAAGTCACATCACTGGATGTCTTTAAGGACACCTGGGGACATCTCCAGATGTTTTTGTAGGGGACAAAACTGGCCCCTTTTCCACAGGAAGTCGGACCATCTCCATCTGTGATAAAAGCCCCCAAAACAGGTAGTTTAAGCCAAACCATGATTTTTCCAAACCTTAACAAAGTGGTTTTTGTGTGTAAACCTAAGCAGAGCATAAGAAAAGCATTGTGACAAGAGAGAAATAGACAATTCAACCTGAGGAAACATAACGTAGCAACATGAGGAAACGTTTTGTTTTAACGTATCTGTTGTTTTGCAGAAATTAAAAATTATTCTGGCGATTAGGTGTCAATTTTTTAAAGTGTTAAACGTGTCAGTTTTGTGTTTAAAGCTTGTTGTGTTACTGTAAAGTGTCCATAAAATGAATGAATTATCAGTTGACTGACTTAATTGAGACTTGACTCCCTAAGAACTTACTTGACTTGAGACTGAAAGCAACAAAATTTAGGTTTTGATTTGGCAAAACCTGAGAACAATAAAAATACGTAAAACAAACAGCAACAGGCAGACTTTGAATGGCTACACATAGCATTTAAATTTAAGCTTGTGCTTTGAAATACTGCATAAAATACAGTAAATATATATATATATATATATATATATATATATATATATATATATATATATATATATATATAGATATATATAGATATATATATATATATACCTATAGTAAAACAGGTTGGACGAGTGAGCTTCATCAGTCCTTCTCTCAGCCTGAAATAAATGAATCTGATCTGTGTTGAGCTCCTGTCTCGTCAGGAGAAAGCCCCTCCTCCTTTCTCAATGCCATTGTAATGGAAACTCTCTGTCAGGCCCTTATATTTTTAGGAAAAGCTATTATTGTTCTGTTGTTGCTTGCGTGCCCCAGGATGTGTTCCCCCGAACAAGGTCAAAATTCCTGTTTTGTCGTCATTATTCTACCAGAGAATAGGCAACTCACCCACAATGCTCTCTGTTCGCTGGGGTTCCTGGTACTTGTTTGTCTTCCATGGATACAAATAGACCCGAAATGGCATTCGGCCGAAGCTGAGTGAAGCTATTGTGGCAGAGAATAGTTTGAATTCATACTAATGCAGCTGGAAGTTACGCTGAAGTCATTTTCTATAGGTGGACCAGGCGTCCAGAGGACATTAGTTCATCCTTGAAGCCTCTCAAGACCCAATTCTGAATATTATAGATAATATTTCAGATGCTTGTAGTTTTAGACATTTAACAAGGAGAATAAGAGATGACTTGTGCATCTTGGTTTGATTTCTGAGAAAATACCTCCAGGATTACATTCACTCACAAACACAAAATAATAAATCCTACAACACAAAATATACGTTTAATCACATTAACCCTCACTTTGTAATCTTGTATCCTACGAAGCGTGCTGCAGTAAATATATAAACATATAAAACTCCAGCACACCATCTTTTTTACAGCAAGTTTATTAATTAATTAATTAATTATTACTTCTGTTTGTTCCTGCTACAACTGGTTCCTCCAGGTCCACACAGCTGGATGGGTGATGTGTGAATTTGGTCTAAATTATGAACGGTTAGTTTCAGAAAGTATCAGAAATGGTCAGACAGTTGCTGTTGGAGAGGTGCTGGGGGAGCGGGTTTCTGAAACTAGTCAGCCATCATACAAACAGTTCTGATGGAGGATACTGAGGCCTTAAAGGTCCAGTGTGTGGGATTAAGTGACATCTAAGGGTGAGGTTGCAGATTGCAAACAACTGAATTTCCCTCATCTCAGCCTCCCCTCGGTGGCTGCTAAAAACATGAGAAAAGCAATAGGCATTCCACAGAACCAGTGTTTGGTTTGTCCTTCCTGCTTGCTGTAGAAACATGGCGGTGCAACATGGCTGACCCAGGCCCCCAGGATGAGCACCAGGCTTTGAAGCTAGTTTACATAGTGGCCAAACCGTGTAATTACATCATCATGTGACGTACTCGGGCCCAACCAAGACTTTTTCGCATAAGCTCACATTGTGAAAGAAGCATCTGTGAAACGGTGGATACATTTTTTTTCATTCTAAGGTCATGAAAAGACAACAATTTTTAATTTAAGGTGTGATATGTGTGTGATTACTCAAAGTCAATTTATATTTTCCATATTTCTTCAAGTTCTGCTCCCCTCTGACACACCCGTAACACATTCAGTTAAACATATATGTTGTTTTGCAGTAATAAGATTTAAAACATTTTTAAGTAGACACCATAAATTTGAATTAAGCTTCAAATTTGAGAGACTTTTTAACAGGCTTTGGATGCTGTGTGACAGTCTCTCTCAATGGAACAGCAAAGGGATTAAGGGAACATTTAAATTAATACTTCTTTTGTACCTCCCTGCTAATGAGATGTAAATATGTCCCCACAAAAGTTAAAAAAAAAAAAAAAACCTCTGGGCTGGATGTTTCTGAGGCTGCTGGGACCACTGAGGCTTGATACTATGGGACAGCTGCTGCGGCTCCTCCGTCCCCCTGCTGTGAGGGAGCCAGCCGGACCTATTGTCTTTTCCCAAGAATGACCAGAGAATGTGGCAACTCCTCGGGTCACATAGTCTTTACTTCTGTTTGTGTGTGTTGGTGACTGGGGTGAGGGGTAGGACGTGGCTGTGGCCCTGTCATTCACGTCTCTATAGGAGCACATGCCATCAGAGCTAATTACCTGCCTGGAAGGACCAATTAAGATCCCCTCTAATGCCCCCAAACAAGAGGGCTTACAGTAGAGTATGTGCAGTGATGAACATACGTGCAGGACAGTCGCATGAACATCAACTCCAGACAGCTTCTTTTCTTATTCTCAGCTCAGACATATCTCTTATTGAAAGCTTTATGTTTAGTGAATGTACAGTGGTGCCATAAGAGTAAATCCATTGTGTTTTGGCTTCAATAAGGCCTTTCCTCTGGACCTGCTGTAAAACCCAACACTTTGTTTGAACTGTGCTGCCTTTATCTTTTCTCTAACTGTATGAGAGAAGCTGTCGCAGCTGGACTCCAGCAGCACTGTGAGATAATTATGATAAGACATGGCCGAGTTGTTCTATGAACAAACATGGCCACCGAGGCCAGAGGAAGGGAAGAACAATGGAGGCGATTTACAGCAGACTGGAGGTGTCAGCAGTCCGTCATTACAGTTACAGCAACGGTTGTTAGTTTACTGCCAATGAGCTCTCTGTTGACCTTCTTTAAACAGTGCGCTGAAGAGCTTCTGCACGTTCAGATGATTAATTTCTTGCCCAAATATCTGGTACAAATATTTGTTCATTGACCAGGTGAAAACCATCTTGACTCACTGCACTATGGAGCATTGGTACCTCACCATGTTTTCAGTCTTTCATTTCTTTCTAATGCAACTTTTTCAACTAAATTTCTTTAGATAAAAAATAGTATATATAGTTAGAGGTCTGGCCAAGCACTGCCAATACTTATGCACTTGTTTTTCCTGCTGTTCTATACCATTTATGTACATTTTATTGCTTTATACTTAATTGCTTACTTTGCTGCTATTGTACTGTGTTTTTATTGCTTTACACATTATATTTACTTATTCACTATTTCCATATTGGAGCCTCTCAGACAAAGAATTTCACATGAGTGCAATTGTACAACGGGAGTGACAATAAACATCTTGAATCTTGAGATACAGTATGATCAAATAACAGTGATCATTTCCACTCACCATTAAATGCAACATCACATGCGAAAGGTGCAATGAAACGCCTTTCTGAGTGACAAATGTGGCTGTTTATTGGGGTTCAGATGAAGTTAGATGGCAGCATATTGTCAACACTCCAAATGTCTAATTCTGTAAAGAGGAACATTTGGCCTCGAGCAACCTGGTTGAAATCTGTTTATCCACGGATCCAAGAGCCGTATTTCACCTTAATAACCCCATCAGTGCCCTCCACTGACATCAGCAGGGAGGGAGGTTTAATGTGGCAAATGTGGTTTTGGAAGATGGAAAAGTGCTTTAAGGTTTGCCTTTGTATTAGAGTCACACATGACCACCTGCCAGATACACTGGTGCTTTATCCAAGAAAGAAAAGAAAGGGGGGGATGAAGAGCGCTTTCATTTCTTCTTGTAAGATTGTTTTCTATTTCTGATTCTAGATATAGAAACCTATGATAAGGAGTGTGAAATGTCAGACTGACTGTTGGCACTGTAGGTTTCTGCACCATGGATATGTTGCAACTTTAGTTTTCTTCATGATCAATTTTAAATTGTATGTCGTGACAACGCTGTGATGTTTTCAATGTGCAGCTACATAAAAACACTGATTACTGTTATTTCAAATGGTTTAATTAACTTTCAATCTTTTTCAAGCCCAATTATGTGAGATGTAAGTCTCATTTTTCTATTGAGGTGACACTGAAATTACAGTGATTGCAAAAGATAAAGATAATTGCTACTATTATCATCATAGATCATTTTATGAGTCAGTTTGTAAAATATGAATATTACCTGGGCGAGGCCACAGAAGAACATCACTGCATTTATTCAGTATGAAACCGTTGTCTGCATACCCAAGAGAGCTAACAAGAGATTAAAATAGCCCAAAACCAAATTATATTTTCATTTATCAATTTTTCAGTCTAATAAGTTCATTAGTATTGAGCCTTTCTTACCAGACCAATAAAAAGGTGTCTTTAAAAATGACTCTTCCATATATTACCAAGCTATTTGCAAACAAACAAGTTACATAAATTCAATCGCAAACAGAAAATGAGACAGAAAATCACTTAACACGAATTGAATTTACTCCAGTGGAATCAAAAACCTGATACCTATTTGTTTTGTTGCATTATAATCTAATGAATTCCATGTGTGAATAATGAAAAACCCTCTGATGGATCGATTGAAATGAAATTGAGTTGACCTCCAGGCTGAGGTCAGAAGACCCAAATGCCGCTTCAGCCAAACTTAACCTCTGCCTGAACGCCCTGCGTGTCCTCTATCCGGCCTGACAGCAGCCGTTGTTTCTGGGGGAGGGAGGGAGGAACTCGTGTCCCCTGATGGCTCACTAGAGGGTGACGGTTTGGAAAGTCCACTTTGACCTTTGACGTCGGGCCTTCAGGAGTGGACAGTCATTGCGCCCCCCTCCTCCACCCTCTCAGAGGCTCGTCTCTGGCTGGTTGACCTTTCAAATGACCCCTGAACACTGTCCGTGTCAGTCATGTTTCGGCTGTTTGGCGTGTTTGACTTTGAACAGCAGCGAGATCTGCAGCTAAATACTAACATCAGGTTTATCTCAGTTCAAGACAAAAAAGACACAGATGAGATTTCTGTGTTTGATGCCGTGGTGCAGCTGCTCTCTGGTCACTGCTGTGTGGAAACTGGTGTTCATATTTGACCCGGTGTTCAAGGATGTAAAAAAAACCTTAAAAATAGACTAACATTTTTGAACTTCTGAAAGTCAGTGGGTTTTTTGAATGGGTTTTCAGTTAAATGCCTGAAATAAGGTTTGTGGTCATGCCACTAAATACCCCACATTTGAATGAAAAAGTGCTGACGTGTCCTGAAAAGCCGGTTCATAACAAGCAGCTAAATGAGACTACAGAGGTTGTCGGGGACATTAAACGTCATCATGACAAACACGGAGACTCATCTACTCACTAATCCGTCTTTACAGGCTTACTTTAACGTTACAATTTATAGATCTATCAATTTATAGTAAAGTATGTACAGTATAGTGTAGTAAGACGCTTAGTGACACTGAAGTCATGCGACCATAGCCTATAGCCTAAAGTTAGCTTTTTACCTCTGGCAATTGCATATTTGCTTAAATAAATCACAATCTTCTTCTTGCTGAACAGAACGTGTAAGTATCATAAACTTGTGTTTACCTTGGAGCTTATTTTCCAATTCAAAAATCCCAGAGGCTTTTTGTCAAGGGAACCAGGGCGATGCTAACTTTCTGGTTAGCCTACATAAATATATCATCGCTATACCACTCTATGATGGTCTGGAAAACCATGGAGGAAGTGTTTCACAAACACATAGGAGATCACGGAGGTTGAGTGGATTCGCATATGTACACAGAGCTATGTGGAAATGAGGTGTTATTCTTGCCAAACTATTCTCACTAATACTACTACAACTTTAAAATCTATAGCCTACATCCTGCTCTATAATTACCAATATGGTTCTCAATGTCAAGTTCAGGAACCCTCAAGGAGTCCGAAGATAAATCTATGGGGTGACATGATGATTAAAGACAATTATATTTTTTTAAAAAGACTTTTGTTTAACTGGTGTTTGTATTATATTCCCCCTAATAAATATTGGATACTTCATGCCTCTAAAAAATCCTTCACATAAAACAATCTGAGAAGGAAGGAAACACTGCTCACAACCCATATCCACACTGTGGTTATTTTCTATGACAAAGCTTCGTTTTAAAGAGGTCACAAGACAAAAACTCAGCAGGGATTACATTTACTTTTCAGAAAACAACTTGAAAGCTCCTGTCCTCCATTTAAAGTTAAACATTAGTACTAACTCTGCAATGAGAACTTAACTCGAGGATACATGTTTCACTCAGGATAGGAAGTGGGTTTTGGAATACATGATGTAGTTTACAGGCCCACAGCGCCCTCTAAAGCTAGAGGGCTTTAAGGCCAGTCTTAAAGTGCTTTAGTCTCAAGTTGATGGATTTGTGTAAGTGATCTCAACACTAACACTTTATCTGCATTTTGATTTCACATTCTGTAAATTGATCTTGATTATTTACATATTATTAAAACTACAATATGGATTGTGTGCATTAATAGTCATAGGAGACAAAGCACAAAGAAATGGATCATTTAAAAGCGAACAATGACAGAAAAAGAATCAAACAATTTTTTTAAATGCAAAACTTTGAGTAGATTTATTTTACTTTTTTTTTCCTTCAGTGACAAAATTACAAAGCTTTTTTTTCTCAAAAAACAAAACACTATTAGAGGCTCAGAATAATTGAAATATATTTACATATGTTCAGCACTGCACAAAGCTACCACAGAACAAGTGACAGATATACAACCTCTTGATGAGGCTTGTCTCAAACACAGGAGCCATCTGATATACATATCAGGGACTCTACAAAAACAAAGCAAAAGCAGAACAAAGTAAAGTCAGTCCATGTTCACCATCTGGAGGTGACTCTGGAAACTGCACAGAAATCCCTGCAGTCTGCACACCAGACCAATGAAAAAAAAAAACCTGGATTTATTCTTTGGAATGTTTCACACGATCCCTAAAAAAATATAAATTAAATAACATTTTCTATCCAGATGACATAGATAACACAATTGAACATGACTTGAATAGCCTTGATTTGCGACGTAGCTGCAACAGAATATGACTGAAGTAGAAAGTGATCAGATTTCCTGTAGTTATTTATTGTACTTTGTTGGAAATCTAAATTATTTCTAACAAAATGCAAATTGTTAACAGGTGAAGCTTCATTATAAGGACACAAAAATAAAGTGGATAAAACATCACTTAATGCTGAATGAGGAAGAAAAAACAGACTGAGAACATGTACACTATATTGTTTTTATTAAAAAAAATGGAAAAGTCATTTAATAGATTTTGAAGTTTTCTTAATTTTACAACATTTGTACAAAAGAGTTTGATTACGAACAAATCAACATTGCTGGTCTCAACAGAGCAGATTTTGATGAATCTTTTTGACGATCTTCGTCAATTGATTCTTGCCTGGACTGAATGATGCCACGATCTCCTCGATCTGTTGGATCCTGGAAATACAAGAAAACATCCAGTATCACTGTTTTGTTACCGTTTGGTTTGGAAGTTTTTCTTCCATCTAGTGCTTAAATATTCCAGGTCATGATATCATTGTGCTGCCTCAACACTGTTGTTTAAGTGCTTTAAACTGGCAGTTCTCTCCTCCCAAAAAGGCAAGAAAGCACTGCTGTGCTCATTTTAAAAGGTGAAGTCGAGTGAAGCTTACGTTGTTGCTCCCATCATGTTTTTGAAGTTCTGCACTTGAAGGACACAGAGGTGGTCGGTCAAACTGACGGAGAAGATCACCTCAAACTTGGAGAGTTTCTTGAGACTGCTGAAGATGATGTGCACTCTAGAGGAAGAAAAAGAAGAATGTATATATAATGTAGCTTTGTTTTCTAATTTTTTTAAAATTACTTAATTTATTAATGACAGATCATACACATTTTGTTTCTCCAATGTCCACGAATGACATCACTAACCATCATGTTAAGGTACAGTTTCTGTGGTTTTCCTTTTAATGCAGAATTTGAGGCCACTTGGTCGGCCTTGAATGAAAAATATCCAGTCAACTGTGTCATGTTTGTTAAAAAGGGAAACAGGAACCTGGTGTTTTAAATTAAGATGTGCTTGATGATATTATAACAATTTTGAATTTTGAATCCTTATTAATAAAAGGCTAAATTCAGTGTGTACAGGTATCAGACACTTAAATTTAAGGTTATTTTCACCAAAATGTAATACTGATTTTGGACAAATAATCTATTCATGCATTGCAGTTAGTATAAAGTTAAGTATAGTTTATGTGTTCCCATGCGGGGGTAGGTTTTATGAAGGAATTTAACTTAATCTATATTTTGCCAACAGGTAGGTACAAGCATAAAGTAAAAAGACTCAGTTAGGTTTAATGATTTGTAACATTAGAAAAGTATGTGATGTGGCAATTAAGACATCACAAATTCACATTTAAGACTTTTAAGGCCCAATATTTTTCAAATTGAATTTAAAACATATTAACACTTTAAAAGGACCTGCACACACCCTGTACATTATTTATACAGTTGCCTTAAAAATGGTTCTTTTCGAAGGAAAGAGTTCTTACTGAGTGTCCACACAGCTGAGGTCCAGAATATCGAGCCTTAGACCTCCCCACATGTTCAGCAGACGCAATTCTTCTCCCAGCAGACGACAGCGACTCACCACCAGGCCCACGTCATGGAGCAGCTGCGTACAATAGGAGACAAAACACTTTAATTGCAAATCCAGAGTATCTGGGTAAAAAAGTTATTCCCACCATGGCGGGAAAACAAATTGAGGATGTACAAGGATGAAAATTTTGTCTGTTTGCATTCCCTGGTGTAACATTCAGTATCTGGACTGGGTCTACTGACTTAAAGAACTTTAAATAAGGTAAGTACAACATGCAGCTAATCATGTGTCAATCTCTTAATCAAGGATACAGATATCCAGTCACACCTACCTTTGGAACATGTCTGCTTGTCGGATACTTCTCCACCCAGTCAGCTTTTCCTTCGATGTACTGAGAGAGTAGCTTGTGAACAAGGCAGGCATGACCCTGTGACTTCTCATCTAGTTAGAAAACAAGATGTACAGCAGTCATTATTAAAATTACAGTACTCAAGATATGCTGATGGATATATATGTACAGTTCATTCATTATATTACAAGATTTGAATCCCTTTTAAACTCAAACACACAATATGCTTAACACAGATTCTGACAATTCTGACATAAACACAATATACTACTTTTTGAATTGTTTTTTTCCTCACCATCAAGTTGATATTTGAATGTGATGTTTGATATTTTCCTCTCAGACTGATTATCAGCTTCATTTCCTTCAAAAACAATCAGAAAGTAAAACATTATTTATTGAAAAAAGAGACATTATTTGTTAAAAAAGAAAAAAGAAAAAAGAATTTAATAACACAGATAAGTCTTTGGCATTTTAGACAGCATCCGAGGCACGTCCAGTACTGGTATCAGTATCAGAACCCTTGTTCTGACATAAGTGTGGCCAAAAGTGCAACATGGTTTAAATTTTCAGCCTTTAGACAGTAACAATTGTTTTTTCTTTTATTTGTCTGTGCAAGTTGATGCACATCTTAAAATCATGAGGATGTGGCATTTCTCCCAGTCTCTGTCACACAAACATGTTTTACATTACATCTGGAGAACAAGCTTTGTGCGCTAGAGCATCTCTGCAGCACTACAAAATTTCATTAAAACACTGTTTTGTGACACATTTTACCTTTATAAAATAATTGCAGTTCTTGTAATTTGGATATTGCACTTAGTCATATTGCGATTTTGATTATTTTGCGATTAACTGTGCAGCCCTACATCCCATGGTCTGTCAAAAAAAATAAATAAAATCAATTACCATTTGATTTTTCAAACGCCAACTGTAGATGGAAGGTCTCATGGAGGAAAGTGTAGACTGTGCACTGGTCTTTCTTCTCTGCAAACTTCCATTCATTCACCCTGAGGTAAAACAAAAACAAAACAACAGCAATAAGGTTATCACTATTTTTGAGTACAAAAGCTATTTTTGTAAAGAATACTAATAAACAGTTAGGGGGATACAAAGGGACACAAACTTTAAAATAGTCAAATGAAAGTGGACATGGTTCAGCATAAGCAGGTTTTGAAAATACGACTTTTGCCTTAAGATCTGAAAATTCATAAAAAACAAAAACTTACAAATGCAGCCCAGTGATGTGGCTCTCAAGGTTCCTCGTCTCAGCTTTCAGCCTGTTCAGTTTATTTGAATTCTGCTTCGTCTGCATCTCCAGTTCGGTTATCTCTCTGCATCGGGAAAAAGAGAAAAGACTAAGAAACAAAAAGAAACTATTCTGTATTTATAGTGGCTAAACATGAAAAAGATACTTATTAATGTTCTCAACTCACCGGTCATTATTCACCAAAGCCTCAGTGACTTTCTGCATTTCTGTAAAAAAATAAATAACTAAATCAGTTCAAGTACATAGAAATAAAAAAATATAACAATTAAGTGGTATTACGAGTTACCTTCCTGAAGTGACTTCAGACTTGATTTGTTGTCGAAGTCTTTTTCTTCAACTGCAGCAACTTCTAAAGGAAGGAAAAACAGAGGTCTTACAGCCGTTTCACCTTCTGCTTTGCCTGTACCTTGTGACAATACATCCGCACCAACACAGCCCACAGCAGCTATACCTGTTTCTAATTCACGAATACAGTCATCCAAACTTTTTATCATCTCATCTGCTTCCTCAATTGGTCCTCTCAACCTCTGTTGCTCCTCCTGAAAAATATAAAAAATGTCATTAACCATTTGTACTCTCAAAAGATCATAATGTTGTAATCGAGTATTTCTGTTTGAAGACTCTTACCAGATTTGCCTGCACAAGGTTTGAGTACAGCACTTCCTTCATTTCATGTGACTGAGCTTTGCTCGTCTTTCTGAACAAGTTGTTTCTCTCTTTTAGTTTTGCACCAAAAGATTTGAGCTGTGAATTTAAAAACAAACACAATGAGGGTTAGGAGTAAACATCATATGCCCAACTGATGCTCTTCCTAATGCAATTTATGGTTAACCAGAAAAAGAGATATCTGTATTGTCCTTTAAGAGTTCAAACTGCCCATACACATTGCAGTTTGATAAATACATTGATCTTATAATACCTCTTTCTCTGAAGAATTTCTTATTTCTTCCCACAGAGGTCCATTGACAATTATCAGTGGTCTGTCTAGATCCCGCATTCGCTCCTTCAGCCTGAGAAGAGGTCAAAACAGGTCTTGAGTCAAAATATCTGAATTTCAGACAGTTTTTAGACTTACTTTAAACTTCTTACATCACTCTCTATGCCACTGTCAAATGACATGATGTTGTGTACATTACAAAGCTGTCAATCAAGGTTTACCCTGTAAATTATTACAAACTCATAGTGGGAATTTTCTGAGGTTTTAAGGACATTCAGGTTTAAACCTAAAATGAGCCATGAACACTTCTCATGGAAGAAAAATCACAATGTTAAAAGTAAAAACAAACAAACAGAAAGCACTCATAAATGTATACTTTGAAACATAAAGGTTTTGTGAAATCTGAAGCATACATACCCCTCCACCTTCTCTGTAAGGTTCAGGACATCTGCCTGATACACAACCTGTTTAGGACGGTTGATATGCCTTTCTTTTAATAAATCCATCGATGTCCGATCTGAGTCTGACAAAAACTGCAAAAACATAATAAAAAGTCACATCACTACATTTGGCTCTTGTTTTTTTTATATAGCTTTCTTTAAAAATATATATGACAATATACTTACTCTCCCAGGAAGGACACTCTGCCGAGGATTATGGATGACAAAGTCTATGTTGAAGAGTTTAAAGAACTCCAACACTGTGATGGTGCCATCATCGACTTTCTGTAATCAAAACATTGAAGGCAATAAATAACTGATATGAAAAACAAAAATTAATATTTAAAAAATAAAATATGTAGACAATATACCCTCTGCATATCACTGGCGTAGTCTTCCAGCTGGGATTCAAAAAGGCTTTGTTTGAAAGCTAAAAGATAAAAAAAATAATAACTGAATCAGAATAAAAACACAATTACATCAGAAAAAACATCACAATATAAGGACCCTCATGATTCTCAAACTACATGAATCACAACTTACTTGATTCAAATGTAGCTTCACATTTGATTGTGGCCGTGTGACTGCTGTTGGAGTCATCTGTGGTCTGTGTGTTTATGCATGAAGCTGTAGTAATGTTACTGTCACACTCTACAGGATGAGACTGTAATCCCTGAAAACGAATTAAACAAAGAAAGAAACTAATGAAGAATGAGCTAATGAAGAATGTCTTCAGAAACACACAAAAAATATAACAAACTATAATATAATATACTGTAAATTCTCAAATCATAGTCAGTCAAGGAAAGAGAAGTGATTAACATATATATTTATTACCAGAGTTCCAATCCATTCAGAACAGCCATGTCATAATCACTAATCTGTGTTACTTTTGAATAATCTCAACTAATCAGGTCCAATCACATCTAATTTACTGTTTTTCTGTAAATTACATTACAAATTACAAAGTGCTTCCAGCTTCTTAGATGTGAATATTTTCTGATTTCTTTATTCTTCTAGCAGTTAACTGAATATTTCAGGTTGTGGACAATTTGAGGATGATATCTTGGGCTTTAAGAAACAATGATTAACATTTTTCACCATTTGCTGATATTTTATAGACCAAACGACTGATCGATTAATCTTAAAAAAATAAAATAATCACCAATGAAAATAATTGTTAGCTGCGGTCCTAATAACATGACTATGTTTTTGTACTAATAGGATCAGTGCTACAGAAATATATATTTTCTAGAAAGTATCATGTAAAAGGCACACATGGTGGAAGTTTTTAGTCTGCATACAGGAATGTATAACAAGAGCACATCAGGAAATCTATTATTATCATGTGATAAATATACTAATAAAATAAGGAAGATTATAATTTAAGGCATGTCTCTCATATAAACCTGGTTCTCTCTGTAGTCAAGGTAAATAAAGACTTTGATTTGAGAATTTGCAGTACTATAATCTGACCTACCTGTTCGTAGTCAGTGGCAGTCTCAGTGGATCCTCTCATTCTCTTCTCAGCCTCCATATTATTTTCATCTTCTGGCAAAGGTCTCTTTTGGCCGTGGACATCTCTCATAAACTCCTCTTCGAATACATTATCCTCTAAAGGCCCATCCATGTAGAACTCCCTGGAAGGACTCACTTTTTCCTGGGCTCTCCGAGGACTCCTTGTGTCCAGCATTTCTGACATATCTTCAATGCTACCAAGCTCTTCATCGTAAATGTCGCTCACATCACCGTCGAAGTTGTTCAGTTGATGAGTAACGTTGACAGTGACTGTCCTTGTATGTTCTCCAACTGAATTCACTTTGTTTGGATCGTCTGCCTTGCTTCTTTGGGGGAGTTTTGGCTTAAAGCCTCCCACTGAGAGTCTTGACATGAGTTGTTTAGTCTTCAAGTTGAACGGAGTTGTGGAAGCAGTAGAGGGTTGTTCTTCGTCCATAAGACATTGAGCTTGGGCATCTTCTTCAGTGTTTACTGAGCCCATTTCCAGTTCAGGCTCCATTACAGGTAGGGATTTAGTTTTGTCTTGGTCGTGTTCCAGCTGAGGCAAAGGTGCTGTGCAGCTTTCCATGGCAATAGTATCAGGAGCTGTGTTTATCATGTGGCTCAAACGCCTTATTTTAGAATGGAGATCGGCAAAACTCTTTCGTCTAGACTTCTGTGAAGGCACTGTATCGCTATCATCATCATGGTCAACAGCACTGGGTGAACAAGTTTGATCTGTAGTTTCAGGTTTCTTCCCGTTATCAGTTTCATTTAAGTCAAGAGAATCTGGATGAGTTGTGATTTCCACACCTTCTGGGCTGGATGATGCTCCATTTCTCTGTGGTGAAGTCATCTCTGTTTTATTCAAATGGTCAGAATTAACAGACAAGTCCTGTGTGGAAGAAAGGCATTGAGGTGACTCATCTGTACATTTTTGTCCCATAATGTGGCCTGTTTGAGCTTCAGTCATAGCCATGCTCAGATCATCCCCTGTCATGGTTTTATCTACTGGACTCTCCAAGACAGCTGAAACAAAACCTGGAGCTTCAATTTCAGTATTGACATCAGACTTCTGTGTTTTAAGTTGGTCCAGGACGCCATTTGTGTCTTCAATTTCTTGAGGGGTCAGTGCAGCAGGGGCCACTGCTTTGGTGATCACAGGATTAGCCCAGGGGCCACTCATCCTGGATAGGGAGTTCTTAAATCCTGGATCCAAAGTGTGAGCTGATGACGATCGGTTTCTACGTGGACGACAAGTCTCGCTCTCTCTTTTCTTCACTGATAAAGAAAAATCCACGTTTTCATTGGCGGATAGAATGTTAGAATCTCGGTGTGGAACTGAACCGGACACTGAATTGCTGGCAATATTTACAGTGTGACTTTGTGTCACATCCATAGCTGCATCATTTGCAGTGAACCTCACTGTTTTCTCTCCGCATGTAGGTAGAAAGTCCACATTTGTATGTGACTGTGGATTGAAATCAGTGGCAATGTTGACAGTGTGACTTCTGGTCACATCCATGGCTCCATCGTTTGCAGTGAACTGCACTGTCTTCTCTTGACAAGCAGGCAACGTGCTGCAATTGGGATGCAACTGTGGATCAAAGTCAGTGGCGATGTTGACAGTGTGACTTCTCGTCACATCCATGGCTGCATCGTTTGCAGTGAACCTCACTGTCTTCTCTCCACAAGCAGGTACAGGGTCCAGATTTTGATGTGACTGTGGGTTGAAATCAGTAACGATGTTTACAGTGTGACTTTGTGTCACATCCATTGCAGCATCATTTGCAGTGAACCTCACTGTCTTCTCTCCATAAGCAGGCAAAAAGTCCACATTTTGATGCGACTGTGGGTCAAAATCAGTGACGATGTTTACAGTGTGACTTTGTGTCACATCCATGGCTGCATCATTTGCACTGAATCTTACTGTCTTCTCTCCATAAGCGGGCACAAGGTCCACGTTTTGATGTGAGCGTGGGTCAAAATCAGTGATGATATTTACAGTGTGACTTTGTGTCACATCCATTGCAGCATCATTTGCAGTGAACCTCACTGTCTTCTCTCCACAGTCAGGTAGAAAGTCCAAATTTTTGTGTGAATGCAGTTCTAAACCAGTGGCAATGTTTACAGTGTGACTTCGTGTCACATCCATACATGCATCATCTGCAGAAAACCTGACTGTTTTCTCTCTGCAGTCATCTTCAGCATCAAATTTGACCTGTGGACAGGGAAGAAACACAATCACTGGAAGTGTACAGTCATAGAAAACATCCATGTTAAGAAAGACATTTTAAATTAGCATTACTAATAAGTACTATTTCACCACATTAGAGCCACCAGAAAAATAAAGTATGCTACTTTTCTCTAAAAGAAATAAATGCTGTGATTAAATCACTGTGATTCTGCATAACTTTACAAATGTGTTTATATCAGGAGAAACATAATGTAGCATGGTACATACCAAACACAGCTCTAAAATTCTGTTTACTTTATTTTAAATAAACAGTTTTCAGTGCAGTTGGGTTGTATATTAATTAATACGATTACATGATGAAAAAAATTGAAGTAAAGTTTTAAGCTTACCTGATGTCTTTGTGACTTTGTCCTTAAGGATGGCTTCAATGAGGTTTCCAATGGAATTAATTCTGAAGACGTTATAAAACATTAGTTTTTAATTCTATCACATTATATCATATTACCAAAATAACAATATTTTTTTTTATCAAATGTTACGTTTGTGGTTCACTTTTTCATAATTGTCCGAAGGTCTCATTTTGGTTACTCTCACACCAGATTATTCCATCAACATTTGAGGCAAGAAACAAACAAACAAATAAATAAAATAAAAGTAAAACTGGAAGGTTTGTGGTTTCTATACCTGTATGTTTAGATGATCCAAGTGCTTCACTGTTATTCGGTCCTGAAGTCATCTTTGCTGTGGGGTACATGTCTGTGGGAATAGACTGAAAAAGATCCTCTGAGCTAATGAGTCCTTCAATCCGGCCTGTCTGAGCCTCAGTCATATCCATGCTGACATCATTTTCAGGACAGATTGTACCCCCGTGAAACAGCTCTCCAAAGCTCCTGGTTGTATTCAGTGATTGATTTTCTTTACCAACATCAGTTTTAGGCTGTGACAGGAGGCTGTTTGTGTCGACAGTTCCCTTAGCGGATGCTGCAGCAGGAGGTACCATTCTGGCATTCACAGGATTACTACTGGTGGCACCTGTTTTGGAGAGACCTGAAAGGAAGCGTTGAAATCCTAGATCCAAACCATTTGCTGACGAGCTGGGCAGACCACAAGTCTCACGTTTTCTCTCCACCAGAGTTGAAGCATTGTCCACTTTTCCACTGATGCGATTTTGGTTTGGAGGAGCTAATGAACCACTGTCAATGTTCACCGTGTGACTCTGAGTCATGTCCATGAACTCATTACCTGCAGTGAACACTACTGTTTTCTCTATGCAGTCATCTTTTGTATCAAGGTTGACCTAAAAAGAGAAAAGACAGTACGTTATCCCATACTCATGGCAACATTAAAAAACAGTGCTAAACAGACCTTTCCATGCAGTCATTAGTTTTTGGAATGTCAATACCATACAAAGGATTATTGACAGACTTAAAACTTTGGCAAGATCAGAAATTAAGATGACACTTAGTTTTACAGGTCCCCAAATAATTACCAAGTAACATATTTGAAATTACCCCCCAAATTAACACCATACTTAGTGCATTATGATTTGGTAATTACCACCTACTTACCATGAAATTTCTGTACCTTTGTTAACAAAATAAATTCTAACAGCAAAGTAAACAAATTACAAAACTCACCTTGTGTCTTTGATGAGAAGCATGTAGAGAAGGATTCGTCAAGGATGTCGTACCTAAAATTGATAATTGAAATGTATTAAGATCCTATTTCAACTGTATTCAATTCAGTTGTGAAAATTAATAAAATGTTTTTAAAAAGTCATTGAATTGACCTGATTTAGTTTATTCATTAATTAATTATTTGATTTAAAGTTCAATACCTTTAGGGTTGAATGATGCCAGCATTCCACTGCTCTGCTGTTGTTTGGACACTGCTGTCTGTGACGCTCTGCTGTCAGGGTGGGAGTACATTTCTTGCATGGGGAGATGACACTGAAAGGGACTGTCATCATCAGCAAAACTCCGAATGCGGCCTGTCTGCGCTTCAGTCAAATCCATGTCATCCGTTGGACAGAGGGCACTTCCGTAAGATAATTCACCAATCTTCCTGGATGTGTTTAGCGACTTCTCCATCACAGCAGAAACAGACGTTGGGGCCTGATTCTCTTTATCCACATCAGATCGTTGTGTTTTAATCTGGGCCAGGGAGCTGTTTGTTTCTCTAGTGGTTGTTCCTGCAGGATTAACACTTGGGCCATTTGGTTTAAAGAGGCTGGCGAGGAAGTTTTCAAATCCAGCATCCAAACAAGGCACTGATGACGATATGTTTCTGTTCTCCGCACTCAAATCCATGTTTCTGCTAGTGGGAAGTGATACTAACCCACTTGTCATGTTCATAGTATGACTTAAGGTCATATCCATGGATCCATCATTTGCAGAGAACATCACTGTTTTGTCTCTGCTAGTGGGTAAAATGTCAAAGTTTTGAAGGGAAATGTCTGCGAGTATGTCTGCATCATTGGCAATGTTTATAGTGTGACTTTGGGTCATGTCCATGAATGCATCATCAGTCGCAAACATCACTGTCTTCTCCCCAAAGTCATTCCCAATACCAAAGTTGACCTGGTGAAGATGAGTAGCTTTATGTTAATTAACAGTCACTGAATATCAGGTTTTCCACTGATGAACATTTTTATGACATATTATAACAATAACAAAGAAACTAAACCATTTGGTGGCTGTGCAGTTGTAGGAAACAGCAAAGATAAAACAGCAAAGTAAAACAGACTTCCAGCTCACCGTATCCTTTTGTTGAGAAGCATGTAGAGGAGCGTTCAAAAGGGTTTCCATTCCTAAGTTTGAAGAGTTGAATTTAGTATCATCTTACACTGTGACAGACAACGCATGCACATAGTAACTTGGTTGTTTTCTATTTGAAAACTTAATATCCCTACCTGTAATTTGTTGAATCCCATCTTCAGTGACTGCCACCTGGACCCTTATGAAAGAAGACGATTTTCATGTTGTTAAGACGGAAAAAAATGACCAGTTTTGTGAGACTGTATTTTATACAATCTTAAGTCTAAGATTATATAAAATACAGCTGAATGTGTCGATCTTGAAAGGGTCAATTCACTTTACCTATTTTGCGTGGCTGCCGCTGCTGTGAAACAACACAGGACAAAATTACAAAGCTGCTTAAAGGAAATTACATTTTTAAAAATTCATATACTTGTACATATAACATACTTACTTAAGGGTATTAAATCCTGTAAAGGACTTCGGGCAGGAGACACATTTTTCACATCGCTGTAAAGAGAAAATACAGATTATGTTGAAATGTCAGTGTCCTTGTGGAAAACTAAGCCTGACTTTTTTTTCTTCTAGTGTCTTACTTTGAGAACAGGAGAACATCGTTGGCAGGGGCAAAGCTGACTCTTCTTGAATTCCTCTTTTCCACTGGTTTGGCACACTCCACCTTAGTGGAAATAAAATTAACAAATAAAGTAAAACATACATGGATAAACAATGGGGGAGAATTGATACTTATAAAACATATTATGGTTGGAGTGTCTCTGCCATTAAAACCAAAATCTCCACTTTAACATACAAACAAAGCAAAGAAAAAATGTTAAATCAAGCAATCCAATTACCACACGTTCCTGTTGCACTGGGTCAGGGAATACGATCGATTTCCGCGGTGCTTTTAAAATCTGAATGTGATAAATTGCATAGAATAGTGTTCAGGCTAACAATCTGTTCACAAGAAAAGTAAAGAGCATATATATACTTTGTCCATAACATTATTTGCAGCACTAACCGAAGAAATGCGCCGCTTGGAGAATCCACCACTTTCACTGTCAAACAAGACATGAAACACAGTATTATTCAGTTCTGGTGTATATGCATGTAGGATGCTTTTTTTTAATAATTGTATACAATGCCAATACAGTCTCACCACATGTAAATGCTAATGCCAGGTGTACAGCTGGCTTTGAGGAAATGTTTAGACAGTTGCTTAGAGATTCAGGTACAAAGCACACATGACCCACTTTTTCCTCAATAACATAATTTTTACTCACTCATTCCTGGGAGGATCCAGAGGCTCCATCTTCACCTGTAAACAAATGAGAACAAGACTTGTTGATACAGTAAATTATTACATTTAAGTTGCTGAGACACTGCCATTTCAGTGACACATATGCAACATTTCCCTTACTTTTCACTGGCATGCCACAAGAATGACCATCTTTAGCTAGAGCATTAAATACATAACCAAACATATTGTGTTTTTGGTGGAAAAACATGTAACTCAGGCGAGACACATGCTTTTCTGTACTAACGTTACAGCTCAGGGTTTTAACTTGATCCTGTATGCGGGATATTACGGTAACTACTCAGGGCGACGTTGGATTTCCCCTTTGTCAACATACGCTACATATTTCACCCAAAAACGCCTTCACCAAAACCATTAACTGCAGAAAGCAAACACATGATTACCGATTTCTAGCAAAGACAAAATCATTGATATTAATGCACTTTTTTTTTTAGCTAACGCTAACGTCCGTGTGCCATTCACAACATGAAGAAAACAACTAAACACCAAAGAAACATTACAGCACTTAAAATTACCTTGTTGTTGTTGATGTTAACTGATTCCTCGCGTTTTAAAACGTACACGGCTGTGTTATTACAGGTAAACTAAGTCAAAACTGTTTTCATGTCGTTTATTTTTGTCTGGGTCGATACGCGAACCTGCAAACAGCAGCTAACGTCAACGAGCCTCGATGCTAACGTCTAGAGTTTTGAATTTAGCCGCCTCCACGCATGCGCAGTGGACTCTATACGATGGGCTTGTCTGTTTCCTCGATTCTTCTTGGGTTTTTTTCGGTAACTGTTGTAACCGTCATCAAAGATTGATAATATAAGAGTTAACTGAACATAATCAAGAAACAAAAATCTTCTGACGTCCAGAAATGGCGAAAACTTGTCGTATCTATACAGGAAATGACGTAACAAACCGGAATTGACCACAGAGGGCGGGACGTTTTTGAATTCGTGCGGCTCAGTTGACTGTTGACAAATCTCGTTTGTAACGTTTCCGTAAAGGTAGGCATTTGTTATGTTATTAAACCATGTCAAGTATATAATCATATCTCAATTAACAGCTATTCTGAACACCTAACTTGGACCTCAGCTAAGCTAACGCCGCTTGTTTTGCTAGCTTTTGAAGCCTTTTTGTATTTGGAAAATCGCACCAAACTCCATTCAAAATCTATCAAATTTTACGTTCCGCGTAATAGCAAATAAATGGAACCAGTTATTGAATATTTAGAACACATACAAGCAGAACATGATTAAAAAGATTTACCTAGTTGAATTATAGAGAAACAGTTTGTTCAGTGAGGATGTCCATGACTGACTAAACGTGGTTAATTTAGTTATTTCTTCATACAGGTGCCTTTGTCATTCATTGCCGATACAGCAATGTCTTCTAAAATACCAAGAGGTGAGAGTATTCCAGTGCATTTCTGCACTTAGTTGGTGATTACTGTGTATTTTACTGAAATCAAACAAAGCGAATGTCTTATTAACAATCTTATCTGTTTTCCAGGTGTGCAGCTACCTGCAGAAACAAAGAAAACAGTTCATAAAGACACAGCAACTGTATCTGCAACGGCAAATGCTGCCCAAAAGTCAGACGGTATCCTTAAATCTCAAAAAGAAAATATGCCAAGGTGAGAAATTGCTAGTCAAACTTGTTGAGTATAAAACTGCATGTAACAAGTCAGAATAATGTGGTAAACATGCTGGATAGACCAACAAACCCACCTAGGTTGCATGGTATTCCACACTACTCCTCTGCCATAGATGGACAAAGTTCAGGGGAAAACACAGCTGCTTTATAGTCTTGAACTGATCTACAGAAGACATGGGAGTCATTACTTAGAATTAAATACAAACTAAAGTAATCGAGTTCTCCATCCACAGACACCTGCATGCATTAGTGTCAGACATTTTCCTTTGTCTCTTGAGCATCCCTTTGGTGTAAAGCATCACAAACTCCCGATACCTGATACAGAGTCTCTGAATGATTGCTTTTACATCTATGAACTCAAATTTTTTTCACTTATGTCTTTCAGAAAAAATGTTGCTCCTAAAGTGCACAAGGGGTAAGTCATCATCAGTTTCTTTCCTGCGGATGTGAGACTACTCAGTTCATCCTCCACACTAGCCCACATACATTTTTTTAACTTTATGACTCATTACATAAAACATTTTGTTTTACATCCGTGTTGTATAACATTGCACATCCTGAACAAGAAATGGTCTTCAGCCTTCACTTTATGTTGCTTTTTTCCATAGGATCTCCACCAGGTACGGACAACAGGCAGAGCTCAAGGAGCAAAATCAGCATTTGATTGCCACCAATGAGGAGCTGCAGAAAAACCTCACAGACACACAGGTGCAGGAAGTACTTTTAATGAAGAACTTAGAAGATTGCACTATAACCAAGTGTTATTTTGTGTAATACATCGGTCAGGCTCCTGATGCATGTCACTTGTCTGTTGTCAACTACAATTGAACATAACTGATGTCCTTTTTCACTATATGCCATTAGAATCTGTGTTGCTTTGCTAAATTCCTGTTTATATTGCAGCAAAGAGTAGCTGAGTTGGAGCTGCAGTTCACTGACCTTGAAAAGGAGAACGTAGGGTTACAGAAAAACCTGAAGGACTGTCATGTTCTCCTAGTCGGAGCCAAAATAGACCCAGGTGAATATGTAACCCCATTTTTTGTTTTTCTAGGCCTAATGTATGCTCTGGGGCTCAGTAGAAAATAACAGAAGATCATTTTGATTCTAAGTTTTAGGAGAAAGAGTTGGAGAAGCTGCACGACAAAATGAAGATCAAAGAAAAGAAGTCATGGTAAATATATATTTATTTTATTAGAGTTTACTTGATAATATAAGTAGAGTCGTGCTTTATTAGTCATTTGCTTTATCAGACTTCAAATCAAAACACAACACATCAAACTCACAAATAACTATGAGGATGCACAATATGGATTACCGATAATAACCTGCCTGCGCTGGCCGATACTAATGAGATAACCTATAATTTCCTAAACTGTAGTATATGCACACCTAAGGGAAGAAATGCTCAGATGTAATGAGCGAAGAATGATAATTTAATATTCCATAAGATCTATTTTGTTAAAACTCATAGACTTTCCCTTTGGTACCCTTGCAGAACATCTATTGTGTGTTATACTTGTTGTCTCTGTTTATTGGCCAATTGTGCATACCATCATTACTGTACTGAAATGTGTAGATGCCGTGCTTGTTAAGTACATGAAAGCAATTTCTCTTCATATTATCGTCACTATATATCTGCTATAATTTCACTGATACTGCTAAATAGTGAATAATTAAAATTTCCCAATATCGGCCCAATAAACATATTGTGCATGCCTGATAACTACAAACTGGAAAGCAGGTGAAATTACAGTACAAACACACAGATACACATAATAATTTGTTCAAGAAATGTGAATAAATATTTATATATTTTTTATATAATTCAAATCTACTCTATACTTGTATTGTAACATACATGGTTACAGGATTTCGGCTATCATAGGCGGTGCCATCTGGTAAACGCAATCCTCATCGTCTCTGTTTCAGAGTGTCTCCACAGACCTGCTGCATGAATTAAGAGCGTTTGGAGACGTTGCATCGCAGCAACGTGCTCAACTAGAGGTGAGTCAAACATGTTGAAAATGTCATTGAACAATGATGTAACCAATTGATTTGAGTGATCATTTGAGTGTATTTTAAATGTCGCTAATTTCACACACTTATAGAAAATCCAAACAACGATGACAGAACTCACGAAAGCACGGGAACATATGATGCAGGAGAGGGAGAACTTTTCCTTGGAGGCTGCTGAAATGGAAAAAGCTCTCAAGGAAGCAGAAGCTCTCTTGTTGTAAAAATGGATAATAATTACACCGTGAAAAAAATGTGTATATTCATGCGTAATATGTCTTTTGTTTTTTTTTGTTTTTTTTTATGTTAGTTACTGAAACTGAATAAACGATTCTTATTTCTTGGTGTTCCTGATCTCGACATATTTCACTAAAGCAAGCTCTTATGGGTCGAAGAGGATGTACCATATTTTAGCCACCTCTTTTACAATTACCCACATCCTGTTTGAGAGGAAACTTACTGTTAAGAGTATATCCACAACTTAAGATACTTTGTATATACAGTCGGTTATATAAAGGTTTAAAGTCATTAACGTCATTAAACACACCTTTTTCTGATTGCAACTGAATGAACTTATGCAAACAAAAAAAGCCTAAACTAAACATTTTTTCATACACACTAATAACTATCAATAAACATGTCAAGAAAGATATCCATTAAAATATTATAGATCAGTACACTTTACAGTTTGTATCTGCTTGTAGTACGTGCTTCAAGTTTGCCATTTACCTTCAACAGTGGTGGAACATAAGTCAGTACATTTACTCAAGTACTGTACAAAGTAAAGTCCAATTTTAGGTACTTGTTCTTGAATATTCCCTTTTTACGCCTTATTGTGCTTCAACTCAATGACATTTTGAAAGCCAGTAATGTACGTTTTACTCCTCAACATTAGTTACCAGTTAATTTGCAGATTTAGATTAATGATACAAAATATCGATCAACTAATAAATTATTATTTTAAATGAATTCTTAATTATAATCCAGTGACATGAAATGGACCATATTGCATAAAGAGCGATTCTACTTTCAGTAATTTAAGCAAAAGACCTGAGCACTTCTTCCACTACTGTTTCTTTTGTCGTCCAAGGATTTATTTTTTCTTTGGCATGTTCATGTAGGGGTTGTCGAAGATGTCCAGGTTGGATTTCAGAGTGGTGGTGCTGCTGCTGCTGCTGGTGGTGTTTGAGTTTTTCCCACCCGCTACTTCCCCTGAGTGGCTGGTGTTGTAGTAGTAGATGAACAGGAAGAAACCTGCCGGGCAGAGAATGATGACCAGTCAATCAAATGTATTGTATTTTAGTTTATCTCTACACTTGTGGCTCATGTAGCAAATACAGTAGGTTGTCCATTCTTTTAATATACCGCTTTAGCGGGCCTGTGGGAGAAAAATACAAGATTGTCAATAAATGTCCAAATATTTCTCCATGTTTTAACCAAAGCTAAAGAAAAAGAGACGGTGCAGAGGTCTAATTTGGGTCAAATAATTGGAACTTGTACTGTGATTGGTGTGGTGTAAACAAACTGGAGAAGAGTGGAGAATTTCTACTATGAATGGGTAGTGCACTCAAATCACCCCCCACTCGTGGTTCCCATTTAAAATAAAGAAATCCCACTGACAAATATCTCAAAACATCAGCAGACAAAATCTGAACTAGATAGATAACAAACCTAAGGAAAATATTACTCTCTTCGGTACTGATGTGCAGATTGATACAGAAATATGGATCAATCTAAACACAAATATCTCTGTTCTAGGATCAATTTGCATATTAAAAGATTGATATCTAAGCTTAGTAATTTGGGGGTTAATGTGTATTTTACCATCAAGTCTAAATAAAACCCATTTGCCGGGAACTACTTCTCCACCTCTCATATGCAAGCTTCGGCTTTATAAATGCATAAAGTGCCTATGGACAGAAAAGCACAGACTAAAAGTCACAGGGGCTGATTAACTAACGAAACACAGTTGTACACAGGCAGGCAGGAAAAAGACAAAGACAGGAAATGGAAAGTAAAACGTGACACAAGGATAAAACCTACAAAATAAAACAGGAAACAACTAAACTGAAAACCATTGACAGTGGACAGTGTGCTGATGTTCAAACAATGGGAGTTCCCCTTATTTTTGAAACCTTTGAATGCCGTCGACATCATAAGTCTTATTGGTTGCTAGTTTGTGGGGAAAAAAATGTAGAAATGGCTGAGCTCTGTAATATACACCCCGTCTTAATGTTAGCTACATAGCTAGCGTTAGCAACAATAATGTTACCTAGTGTTAGCGATGTTAACATTAGCCAGCTAGCATATAAAACGTTAACATTTAAAGGCTATTGTAAGCAATGTATGCTAGCTAGCATTAGCAATGTTAGCTATTGCAACAAAGTAGCAACCACCTAAGGGTCTAGATGGTTCAAACAAACAGTGTTGTAACGTGAACGCAGTGGAAGGGGGCGATGGAATCTCGCATGTAGAGGCTGATGGTCATCAATAAAGCCTTTCAGCACCAAATTCAGCCCTGACCCTTCCTGTTACAGATACGGATACAGATTATTTAGTTGTTTGAACAGGCAGAGATAATTGTGTGCTTGCCCATTCCTAGTAAAAACCTACCTACATGAGCAGGGAGTATAAAATAGGATTAACAAGTAACAATAAATTGAAACATAATCATTTAGAATGGCCTGATCACAGTCGTGAATACCTTGGAAAGAATTGAGGACCGTGAAAATGTAGTAGGAGGGGATCCGGAGGACACCGTAGGCGAAGAAGGCAAAACCCCATGTGATACCCAGCATGCAACACAGTCCCATGATAGTAATGATGCTTTTGCCACTTCTGCTATCTTGTGCGTTGCCTGAGGCAGTTCTCCTTCGACAGAGGAGCCAGGACAGTACGATGATGAAGGTGGTGAAGGTGAAGAGGAAGACCAGCACATAGTAGCCTATGTTGACAGCTAAGTGCGTGTCACTGTCGGTTATCCAGCACCTTGGAACAGAAAAACATCTCAGTAAAGGAAAGGAAACGTAGCTCTACTGTACTATTGGATATAGATAAATAGTAAGTTCACCCAAAAAGTGAGTAGATAATGACTGAATTTGCATGTATGGGGGAATTTATCCTCGCCAACTCACATGGCCACGTTTTGCTGAGTGTCAGAAGTGGAGATGACTTGTTCACCGTATTTTCGAACGATGAGCAGGACAATCACGACGACACTCGGTAGCACTGGAAATGGAGCGAGAAAACAACAGAATTTTGAAAATCGCGTCCATGATCAGCTCTAACAGCAGAAAATGAATGACTTGTACTCACCCCAGCTGGTAATGCAGAGTTTGAGTATGTAGCGACGGATCACAATTTTGCCCTCCATGTACAGCTGAAGGCAGAGGTGGAAGGCCTGCGCAGCAAACCAAGTGAACGTGGCCAACATGAAGTAGTGCATGACAGCCGCCATGATCTTACAACCCATAGCGTGCTTCATGTCTGCCACGTAGTTGTTGACCAGGAAACTGAGGTTAAGCAGGAACATGGCTGTAACGAGGTGGATGAGAATCCTTGTGGAATTACTGGCTTTGCTCTTCCTGTGAGGAGAGACGATCAGATAATTCATATTATGCAAACTTCAAACTGCGGATATTTATATACATCATCACTTATTTGGTCATGAAACAGTTTATAAATGCAAAGTGAAGTCAAACAGTCCAACATATGCCCGTGTGACCATACAAGATGAGGAAAGAGAGAGATGACAGGTTGTTTATTTCCATAGCAGTCCAACAATGATGCTACTATTCAAAACAGTCTCATTTCCCTAACGAAAATATCCTGAAGCTTTACCTACACAGTGTTCTGCTATTCTGGACAGCAGGCTTATTTTCATATGCATTAACATCATAAACCACTGTGGATATTTGCCCCAGGTTTTTTTTTGTTTATTTTTTGGTTTACCTGTATCGATGTGTAGGCATTGTAGGTGGCTGAAATGTTATTTATTATGGATCTATCGGTCGTGAAAGAGTTGGCCAGGAGCCTCGTTTTTGTCATACAAAACAGAATAATAGGATGATGAACATATTTGTTAATAACCTCTAGAAACGTTTCACTTAAAATACAGACCCACGCATAGTGAGACTTTTGTATGCTGCGCTGGTTGCCAACAAAACATAGTTCATTATAAATATCACGTTCAACAGACATAATAATGTTTGATGTTTTTACATTATTAAAGGTTTTTATGTGAAACATAATGTAGAACTATGGTATTCTGAAAATTATGAGGTTTAATATAATTACACTGATGATTTAAGTGATACGTGAATACACATACCCATCACAGGTCAAATCATTGAATTGTAAAATTCAGAAGTGGCACTAAATGAAGAAGAGCCAGAATTCCCCATCAGTTTGTGTCATCGTGTTTTCTATCTTATTTATTCATGTTTTTTTTTTATGGTTTACTGTAAAGCACATTCAGTTTACCTGTGTGTGAAATGTCCTATCGAAATAAAGTTTGACTTGACTTGTTCTTTACTTTATAAACAGTTGAGCACCTTTTTCTGTGTTCAAAGCGCTGCTAACTGTGAATCTATTTTTACCACCTGCTTTTTTATTTCTTCCGTCCTGGTTTTGGGTTTCAGTTAGGTATTTCCTGGTTTATTTTTTTTAGGTTTTACTTTCCACCTCCTGTCCTAGTTGTTTTCCCACCTGTTTTCTGTGCTACACCTGTGTTTTGTTAGTTAACCAGCCCCCTTGTATTTTAGTCTGTGTTTTACGTCACTCTTTGTTGGTTTGTCTGCGTTTCACAAATGTTCCCCGGTCCTGTGTCCCCTCAAGTTTGGTGTTTGGACTGGTTTGTTTAGTTTTGTTGCCAGATTTTTATTGCCCTTTTTGTTTTTGTAGACATCATCTTTATTTGATTAAAGCCCACTAACATAAATACATTACTGAATGGAATGGCGACGAGCGGAGCAAGCTACTGCTAACGTGAGTTGTTCAAAAACCTTCTTTTTAGTAAACTCTGTGTACACAAACAATGTTCTCAATGTGTTCACGTGTAGAGACCCTGGTGATACTACGAGCAAAGTTTCATGTTGTGTCGAGTCTTCTTAGTGTTTTAAAAATAGCGATTTTGATGCTACCATACAGCTGCCCCTAGCATGCGATGGAAAATGATTTTGACCCTAAAACTAAAATACGGTACATCTTAAAAGTGGCTTTTTCGACGTAATTATGCTTTTACACGAAGGTTTGACTGGGGTACATTCACAAAAAAGGCCTAGGTTGAATTTTGGCGAGAGTCACACTTTAAGGCCATATCCTCCAGCCCTAAGATAAGTTATTTAGTAATTTCACACTGGGATATTATTCTTACCTCTGTGGAGGCTTGTAACAGAATTTCGACTTCTATTTTGAAAAGTGTCGCTTTTTTTTAAATGCACATTATTTCCTGATAATTTCCCTGGAAATTTCAAAGCTGTGTCATCCTTACCTCAAGAGGAAGTGCATGAAGAGGACTATGCCGAGGAAGAACATGGACAACCCACAGCCAACTTGGGTGATGATCGTGAGCTTGTTTAGGTCAGAACTAGAAATGGTTTCATTAAGAGGAGTCTGCAAAGAGCAAGAATTAAACACTTTTAAGCATTTTTTTCCCCAGGAATCAGGATGGCTTTATTACAGATTGGGGGAAATTAAAAATAAGGTCTCTACAGTACACAGTGCAATCAGCTAAGACGGTCATAGAGAGGAATGTCCAAATATTTAAGCATTAAAATATTACAAAAGAAGTCAAACGCACCAATAAGATAGCAAAGAATGTCAAATGTGAACACTGGCATGTTATGTTGTCTCCTTCTTGTATTGTCACACATCCGTCGTTGGTCCAGGTTGGTTGGCCTCCTAAAAGACATGCGAATGGTGAAGCGCTGAAACTGGAGGGTTTTTAAGTTCATTTGTGTGAGCAACAACACTCAAGCATCAACGTTCCAGCCAGTCAAGGTTAATCCAATTTGCCCCAATATCACCCAGAATTTATCTGGCTAAATGTTTGAGTAATGACATCCAGAGTGGTTTGACATCAAATTTTAACTTTTGTTTTTAATATATAAAAAAAAGATACAGAATCTTAATATCAAACCCCAATGTAAATTAGGGTACATTCGAATTAAAAAGTCATCAATCAACTTGCAAATTAGCAAGTGGGAAAAAATACCTGAACCATTCCATGATTGACAAGATGGATATCCTTCCTGTAAACAAAACAAACAGAACTGCATTAAAAATGTGCGCTTGGTTGGTAAAGAAACTCATGATGATGCGCCTTTTTTTTCGCTTTACTCACATATTTCATATTACGAAAACTGACGGATATTTTTTCTGTGAGATTCCTGATCGTGGTGCCCATTTCAACGGCTAAGACCTCATCACCTAAAACAGTGCTGTTATTCGCATCCTGAAAAAAAAAAAGCGGAACAACTACAAAATAATAACATGATCAAATATATGTATATACAGGGTCATCAAAGGTGAAACTGAAATATTTTTTTCCTACCTTGCTCATATTGAGGAATCGGAACATAACTGCAAATGGTACACTAATGTTCATTTTGAGAGACTGTTCAAACGCCTCTTTTGGCACTGCAACAGATCTTGAAAATGTATCCAGAACATCTTTGTTGTCTACCATCTGCAGGGAAGAGCGTAACAAGTTTGGTGTTATAGTCATGTACATGTACAGTTTAAAGCCCAATTACAAGGATATAATGTTAGCAGTTAACCTTTCTATAAACAATAGATACTCCCAAGGTTGACATGTGTACCAAACGTGGCATATCATGTTTGCATTTTATGGTTATTAGCCACCTTCTCCGGAGGGGATGGTGGTGGCGTCATTACATGCCAACGAGGCTGACCGCAGTTCAAGTTACACCACCTGGGGACATTTCCAGCCATTTTTCACAGAAATTCGGTCCCTCGCCATCTATGATCGTGGTAACCAAAGCAGGTATTATACGCCCAACCGTAATGTTTTCCTAACCTTAACCAAGTGGTTTTTATGCGGAAACATAAGCAGGGCATAAGCACAGCGTTGTGACAAAAGAGAAAAGGAAAATTTAACTTAAACAAACATAAAGTTGCAACATTCAGTTCTAACTTATCTGTGGTTTTGCTGAAGCTTACTTAGCTAACATTTATTCTGGTGATTGGGTTGACAGTTTTTACAATTATGAAACTATTCACTTTAACTGGGTGGAACAGGCAAAGCTACCAATTCCAGCACTCCTTGTGATGGTTTATAGTACCAAACAGGTCAAGTAATAAAAAAAAGTTTGAAAAATAAAGAGGCAAAGATAGCTGCCTCGAAAGACAAAAGATAAAAGTAGATAAGAGTAATGCACCTACATTTATGCTGGAATTTGGAGACGTGTAAGCAAATAAGACTTCAGTTACGTCCTCTGGCTCTGTTTCTTTCACTAAGATACCATCGATTCCTTCACCCAAGGTCAGTGCGGCTGAAGACCCGTTGATGGTGGAAGCAAGGTCAGATATTTTGTTCATGACTTCACTGTTGACAGATGGAAGAATATTCATGCCATATACATATGGTACCATGCATGTATCAGTACTTTTTTTTTTTTTAAATCTTAACAATTTTACATTCAAAACCTGAATATAAGCAATATCATGATAAACATTTTAATTAGCCCAATACATTTTCTCTGTTCCAATTTAAAGAGAAGAGTTTATATAGTTTATATGTAATAGTTTAAGTTTAAAGACCACTGCCACTCTCATGTCTGTGTGATAAGTTCGGAGCTGGAAGATGGAGGCGATTAACGTTAGCTTAGTTTAGGTCAAAGGCTGAAAATATAAGGAAACAGCTAGCCTCGGACAATCCAAAGTTTAAAAATATCTGCCCAATTCTCCACTTTCTTTGTATATATTGTTAATAGTTTACCATTCGTTTTTGTGTATAGCATTTTTAACATTTTTGATCCTTAAGATAATCATGTAGGTGTTTTTAACTAGAGAGGTTAGCCTGTCAGCTAGCCCACCTGGTGTCTTAAAAAGCTCTGCATGTATACATAATAATAGGACCAGTCATCCTTCTCTCTGATTTGTGATATAAATCCCTTATCCAGCAATGGAAGGTCGGAGCATTACTGCTTGCTTTCACGAGACGGTGTATGTCAGTCACTTTTATTTTTAGCAGCTCCTCCAAGCACCGTCTGTTAAACAGAGCCACAGCGACCTTATGTTAGCGTGTGGAAGATGGAGGCGATTAACGATAACTTAGTTTAGCTCAAAGGCTGAAAATAGTGTGCATATAAAGAGTGTGTATATTCGGAACAATGAGACATCAGCTATGGGCTAACATTAGCGTAGTTACGTTAGCTATAAACAACTTACATTGCAGTCATATGACTTCGATGTCACCACTACTAAGCATCTATACTTTACACATTTTACTATAAATGTAATCATCTAAAAGTTGAAAAGTGAGACTTTGAATACTTTGCAACTAAAATCCACCTGTAAAGACGGACTAATGAGTAGATGAATCTCGGCATAATGAAACCTTTTTTTCAAACTAGTGGGTTTTTCAGAATAATGGGCCTCAGTTAAGCTCCACAGTGGTATCAGTCTTCCCATCTGATTCTTGTCAATACAGCAAATAAACACAGATTGTTTTATTCCATGTTTTTATCAGGGACTAGGTCCAACAAACATTAATCTCACACACATATTTCCCCAAATTTCTAACTATCCCTTTAATAAATTAATGGAGCACTTCTTACGCAGCTTGAGCAGAGCTGATTTCTCCTCCATCTTTGGTGTCTAATATTATATCAAGGTTTTTGAGAGCTTCAGAATTTAATTCCTTTTCAGGCTTCTTCACTGGATTATTACAGTTGATACAGGAATGTGTTGTTGCTGTAATGTTGATGATGTACACGTTGTTTTTCCCATCATCTGAAAGAAAGGGACATCCAGTTTTATCTCAAACTACCATTTTAAACAACTTGAAGACATTTCACTCTTGTTAGTTTAGCTAAACTTTCCAGTCGCGACAGTGTCAGCAGGTAATGTTTTCACCTAGTAAGTCTGCATTGTTGTAAATGGCTAGAGACAAATAATTTTTTGATCCCGTTTGAATTGGACCATGAACTACACATATGATGTTTAAAAGATAATCTTTCAACTCGAGAAAGTCACAGTTTGTCATAAAGCTAATCAAGTATTAGGCTGTGTAAGTACGCAGTTACAAAAACTACACACCTAACAGTCACATAAGTGATGTCGTCTTGTTCAATGCTCACCAAAACCCATAACCGAAACCTTAGAGCTGTTTCCACATAGATAGCTCACAGAACTGACCAACTCTCCTTCTGCGTAACTGCAGCTGTCGATACGGCCTGACTTCTTGTGATTTTCATCTTTTAAATACTTTTTCTGTGTTAAGGTGGCGGCCATGTTGGTGTTGGTGACATATATTGAGCATAAATTGCTCTAGTTTTTTTTTCTTATTATTCACTGTACTTCAGTAGCAAACATCTGTAAGGTAAGATATAGTATGTAACAGATCATGACACATCATTTTTTACATTCCTTCATTGTGTTATATAGATTCTTGTGCATGTAAAAGGTGTTGAAAACGAAAAAGGCCAAAGTCCGCAACTACAAAAGCTCCTTCCTCCCACAGAAAACACTGCTCCTGAAGGGCCTGAAACACCTTGTCAGTAGTCCTACCGTTAATACTGTGCCTTTGTGACATCCAACTATGTCACCATGTCACTCTTTTGCATAATTTATGTCTATATTCATGGAAGAAGTGAAGCTAACCGGGAGATGAAAACACAACAGAGCCAACCGGAGACAGGGTGACCGGTGCTGGCTCAGGCGTATGTAAGCTGACCAATCAGAGCAGACTATAAAGCTAAAAGAATGAGCACGATATGTCCCCTTTAAAGCCTGTGTCCACAGTATAAACAGCATGATGTGCAATATAAAAAAAATCCAGAAACGCTAGAAGTTTGGAGATCTGCACAAACAACATTTACATACTTTTTTGTGCTTATCTGAAGAGAACTCACCGTTGTCGTTGCACTGATTTTCATCGTAAAAACCTTCATTACATGTTTCTGTTTCAAAACATGTAACCTGGCAAGAACCTATCATTGGAAAGACAATCAGAGTTTAAGTAAAGAAGGAATACAATACCAAAGCATTAGATACAGAACATATAGCTTCAGAAAGTGAATAAATAAAATGATGTTACAGGGTCTTTGATATTATTCATTTAAATTGTTAAATTATTAAATTGGGTACTAAAAGTTTACTACAAATATAATTATACTTTATTGGCTCTGTTTCCATCAATCAGTTTTTTCTGACCAAACTGTAAAAGAAATTAGCTTACCTGTGCCATTGAAACACTTTGAACCTGGTGTATAAGAGAAATGTAATTAACAAAAACAAATCATCAACTTGTTTTATAATTTTAAAGGATTTGATCACCCAAATTTCTCTTTTAAACACACAACAAACAAACACAACTTTACTCTCATCTGCCGTGGATAATAAATACAGCAAAGATGAATAACTTTTCATTTTGTGGTTTTCAAAATTTGAAAGATGACATTAAATGTTATGTAATATCACCTGTGAGGTTGGATAATGTGGCGTTGCACTGCCTCCCATGCAGGACATTCAGGTGCAGTTTCCTGTTTACAAGCGTCTTCGTCACGCTCAGAAGGTAAGGATAAGAACCATTATTTGTCTTCATGTGAGGCCAAAACTTCTCTGACTTCTCTGTCAATTCAAAACAGAATTATAGTTTGGTTTTTATTTTGTTGAAAACATACTGGAGTCCGTTAGTATAATAAGTAGATTGTACTCACCTGGTCTTGTTCCGTTTTCGTGCAGAAATACAAAGCAACCAATTTCTGGTGAGAGGTAAAAAATATTGTCTTTTTATGTCAAGTAGTAATTTCATAAAACTCTTACATATCTTGCACACTTTTACAGTAGTTCTCCAAAAGCACAATTACCTACAAACAAAATTTAACATCTAATAATTCAGAATTATTTACAAAAGTTCAGTTGATGCATGAGGAATTTGATCTGGTCATTTCGTCTAGACCAGGGGTGCCCTTAAGGGCCAAAACTGAAACTTTAATTGTGGGCCACCGGCCAAAAGCAAACACCTAATTTACAAAATCGCTGCTACAAAAAACAAACACTGAACAATGTCCATTATGTAGACTTTGTAATGAGGTAGAGGAAGAGCAGTTGCATCTTTTTTTCTATAGTCCATCTGTTGCAACGCTGTTGTCTGATACCCAAAATTGGCTCAAGCTACTCAACCTTTATTTTAAATTCCTACCGACAAACATTGTGTTGGAGAAACTGGATGAAAAATGTCTCCAGATATGAAATACATTTTTTTTTTGTTTACAGCTCAATCAAGAACCAATTTGAATTTAGGGGCAATACGTAGTTTTTGGGGAAGAAAGTCAAAGTCGGAATTTAATATATACAATATTAATGGGGTAATCATACAAACTCAGAAATATTGATCTGTTCCACACCTGAATAAACAAGCTGTTCTCAGAGGAAAATAAGGTCCCCAGAACACAGTTTGAAGCTAGAAAGGTGGCAGGGTCAGCCAAATATAAACAAAGTAAAACATCTTCTGAATTCATCTTCCCCAAAACTACATGGTGCAACAAAAAAATTAGCGTATCATATGTATAAATCTATATATATATATATATATATATATATATATATATATATATATATATATATATATACACATGTGTGTACACATACACACACACACAATGAGCATACATTTTTCTGTTTAGTATGAACTGCTGAAGGGATCAAACATAATTTAATTTTATGTTTTTATTTGATTGTATTTGATTGTATTCTTTTACATGCTTTTTTGTGTCCTTGTGTCTTTTGTTTTTTTGTGAAAATTGTATATTGTATGTCATTTGTGTTTGCCTGTATCAAATTAAATTATGATTTATAACAAGAGCATAAAAAAACATTGCTATTTTGTTAAGATGTAAAATGGTACTTCAGTCCCAAGCTCCCTTTACTGACTGACTTTACTTTGCCTGCCAAGCTCAGATTATTAAAAATTAATTAATAATTAGTGGTCCTACCTATTTAAAGAGCATTTTGAGTAATCCACAAAAAAATTTAAAAAAATAAAACAGCATGTACAGCGATTTATTTTTGCCACTGTGGTCAGTCTTGGTCTAGACTGTCTAGACAGATGGTCTAACAGTCTACTGCAGGTCTAAAGTTGGGGTTTGCCTCATACAAACCAGTTGTAGCACGTCCGAGTTCAGAAGTGTTTCCAGCCATTCATATTGACCACGATTCCTATAGCTTCCTATGACTTATAAATCAACAACAACTGTTTATTATAGTTTTTACTTACTCTGATTCCAAAGGCTTTTTGTTTGGATGACGCCATCGAACTTATCCGGAACAACAAAACTTGGGAGTGTTTTGACCAAACATTCTTTGACTTTACTCTCACTGCTATTTCCTGGAGCTAAAATGCCACAAACAAATCAGATAACGTGTTAAAAACAATGGCGTTTTCTGTCACAGTGTTTTTACACATTATAATAATCATAGTAGATCTTAAAACGTTTGCAGTTCTCTATATTCATGCTGAAAAAAATGTCATTCATTCTCAAAAGAATAAAACAATGTGATACACAAGTGCAACAGAGATACAAGAGGTTCCATCAGGCTTTAGTACTGAGAGATTGTGTCTACTTACAAATCCACAGAAGGCCCGCCAAAAAAACCCAACTCATCCAGCCCATGTTCTGTTGATGGCATTAAGTCACGGTCAGGATGTTTGATCCAGTCACCTCTACAGTCAATAAATAACAGGTATCGTTCAAAAGCACTTTTTCTTGAAGAGATGATCTGCCAGAAGCAAACGATGCACTTGAATTCTTACCCGTCCTTCTCTGGTTGAAGTGAAGTCGCAGCACTAGACAAACGCAACTGAACATGTTGGCATAATGAACATATTATTAAGCCGACTTTGCATAGCTCACCGCTGTGGAAATTTTGTTTTGCAAATTCACTGTTCCTGAAAACAGCACAACACATGAATCCTTGTGCCACTCTCATATGCAAAACAACCCATGTAGCTGTACACTTCCAGTGATGATGTGACAGAGTGAAAGGTGGCTGTGACATGTGAAAAAAAGAAAAATATTTTAAATGTGTAAATACCAGTGATGGAAAGCACTGTGCTTGAGTACAGTTTTAAGGTACTTGTACTTTACTTGAGTATCTCCATTTTCTGCTTCTTTATACTTCCACTCCACTACTGATACAAATACTGATATTGTACCTTTATCTCACCTTTCCCACTTTTTTTTTTTGTTTGTCATTTGTTTGTTTGTTTTTGTATCCATGCGGGAATATATGTTTTATATAATATATTAGGCAACCTACAAGTGCAATTATTGTTTAAATTGATTATTCTTTAAAAACCATAAAAAAAGTTATCAAAAAATCAGTCACCCATAATATACAGTGTATATTTATATATATACGTGTAAATATATGTATAATGCACATTACTTGTACTTTTGATACTTCAGTGCATTTAATATAGAGATATTTTAATGCTTGCATATGTTCTGGTTAAATTTTCCATTACCTGTGGGATTGTTTTTTGCATGGCTCACTGTGTTCATTTCACACGCCACAAACCAGTCTATTCCAGGAGACAGAGAGATGGAGATAACATCTCTGCTCTGCTCAAATGTTTCATTTACTGCAGAAAACAACTAACATTTGATCATTTAAATTCTTGCTTTAATAAATTATTAATGAAACAACAAGATAATGTTTCTTTGTAACTGACAACAAGAAAATAACATTGAACCATACCACTCTCATGTCTCAATTATCTTCATATTGAAAGAAATAGGTTTGATTTTGAGAAGTGAGCTTAAAAAATCAAATCAATTAAAGATCTCTCGCTTTCAGAGACTTGGATGTCACTAGATGAGCTTTATGGAACCATTTTATGCCTTTTTTTTTTACTTTTACTTCAGTTGTTTAAGAGAACACTGACACGTCCAGACATGTTTTTACGACAAAACTTCACCCCACTTTCCATCCTCATGAGTAGATAATGACTGAATTTTCTTTTTTGGGGTGAACTTTTCCTTTAATATGTTAAAGTCGTGTCCTGCACCGTCCTGACGGGGGCAGCACCGTGTTTTGGTTGCATCTGTTCTCGCTCAAATTACATGAAGAAGTGCATGACGGAAGAAGACCCAACAGTCACCCTGCAGACCCTGAAACAGACAGAAAGCATGAATAGACGACATTGAATCACAGTGAGTAAACAACACAGAAACAGAAGACACGTTTGGGGGATTAGCGTTTAAAACATCTAATTTGACCTTGTGTGCATGTGTTAATGGTTTTTACCACAAGGACTCAGTGTCTTTAAACAAGTTGAGACGTGCAGGACAACTTGTACGAAATGCCAATGAGCCTGATGGTTTATTAACTCAAATGACATTGTTTCCAGACCGTGAAGCCAACAATTAACTCAGCCTGGATGACTGTAAACAGCTCTCTCGGTCAACTCCAGACTCGCCTCTGAAATCATACATTTTAATGTTGGCATGTCAATTCCACACCCAGTTCAACACGATGCTGGCACTGCAATGTTTTTTTTTTCGTTTTATAAGGGATTTCTGGTCAGTTCGGCGTAATGTCACAGGTGAAATTTCGATGAAATATTAGCGTTTACGAAGCCTTTAATAGTCACGACCGCGACCAGAGCGAGTGCTTTAACTGCAGACACTTGTCAGAATGACGCGAAGAAACATCACTGACAAGCAAATACGCGTAAAGCTTCCAAACGGAAGTAATGAAATAAGTGTGGTGTATGCCGAATATCACACTGGACCATGACGGTTTGGGAAAAGTCTTTATTTGTGATGTGTGGGGTGTGTTCAGTAACAGAAAACTAAGGCAAACTTTAATTGGCAGATGTTTTAATGGGGGCTGGCCAGGTGGGGGTGTTCAGGAAGCTAGAAAATGATTTCACATCTGTATGAACTGGCTATTTATGCATTGTGTTTATACGTTTCAAACAGGATTATGCTAATGGTCCAGAGATTAAATTGATCTGAACATCCATTGAATATATTTTTTTTATTTTCAAGTGTCATGAACATGAAAGGTGCCTAAAAGACAATACTCGCCTGACCTCCAGAGGCAAGAGAAAGCATGAGGAAATCAAGACAACTTATGTATGTTTGTGTCAAACTGATTATATCAGATTTAAGCCTACCCCATTACACACAAACACTCTCATACATGGATGGTAAGCATCTGGCAGAAACAGAGTCATGTACAAGGCCATGTATGGAAATATGTGCTGTTATCTACACTCAGCTGTTAATTCCATGAGATATCTTTAGGAAATGCTTGCAGATCATGAAAATATAAAATATAAAACGATTGCATACTCTAAATCACATCTAGCAGCCCATTTGTCCCTTCTCTTCTCATCTAGGACATGTCTGCAGGTTGTCTGAGATGGATGCTAAGCCGAACAGTGAGAGCTGCGTGTGGTGGCGGCTCTGGCTACTGGACCCCAGCATCAAGATTTACCATATGCAGTGAAAGATCTAACCTCATTGCTTCCTCCTGGAGATGGTCTCCGTTCTCCACCACTGTGGAAGACATAGTACAGACTCCTGCACCGAAGAAAATAAAGAATTCTCATGCTCACAAAACAGTCAACGCCGTCGGCCGCAAGATCCCGCAGCAGCATATACAGGTGATAAGTGAAGCGGGAGAGAACTTGGGCACAATGCACCGTGCAGATGTGATCAGAATCATGGATGACAAGGGGCTCAAGTTGGTGCTGCTCAGTCAAAACAAAGATCCTCCCGTCTACCGGCTGATGAGCGGCAAACAGATCCATGAAGAGCAGCTGAGATTAAGGGAGAAGCAGAAAGCAAAAGCAGGTATGCGGTGTCTTTGCAGAGACCTATATCAGAACTTAGTTTAATACAGTGGTTCTCAACCTGGAGTCAGACATAGTTGCTGTCTTACCGTTTATGATAATAAACTGTCTTTATTCTCTCTGCAGCCCCTGTGCAAGTGAAAGAGCTCACCTTTTCATCTGGCATCGCAGCTCATGACCTCACTACCAAGCTGAAACAAGTGGAGAGCTGGCTGGAGAAGAAGCACCATGTTAGAATTACTCTGCGATCAGGACGAGGGGCACCTGCAGTCGACCTGGTGAGGAAGAGCTCCCTTTTCTTTTCTTTTTTTTGACAAGGACAGTAGGGAGATGACAGTCAATAAGGGATTCATGGTCAAAATACATCTTTCTATCATATCTTAAAGATTTGTTGTGTTTTTTTAACATTTCCCATAGGACACATCTCTGGACCAGATGGTGCTACAGATGGGGATGATGGTAGGATTTGTTTCCAAACCGAAAGTCATACGTGACGGTCAGGCAGCCATGTGCATCCTGCGACCGCCTTCAGCAAAAGAACTGTCACAAAAGAACAAGGCTGCAGCTGAGCTGTCAGACGAGTCCAGTTCGAAAACCTCTCAAAACAAAACTGAAAACAAGGCGGACACAACAGAAGAGTCAATACAGCAGTGAACTGATGGAAATAAAACATTTTCACAAAAAAAAACTTCACAGACTGGTTTTAATTCCTGACTTGTAGAGTGCTGTTTTGGTTTTTAAGAAAGCTCAGGTGTGTTATAATGACACATCAAACAAAACAGCCATTAGAGATTAGTCCGTGGACAGTTTCATCTTTGTGAGCCATGTCACTGGCACTAAAAAGGTCTTGTGTATGTGCTGAGCGGAATAATAAAACTTGGGCATCTGTGTGCAGCACTTGAGGATCAACCGTGACAAGCTTGATGATGATTTTCACAATAATTTGTCAAAATTGCTTGACAGAGGGAGTCATTGTTGTCATCAATGGTGTAAGAAAGTGAGATGAAAATATCAAACCCAACAACACTGCATATCTTTCTCTGCTTTATTCAAGATTCATCTTTATGTTGTCTGTAAAAAATAAAAATAAAAGCAAATTTGGCGTACAGATACATTCACTTGTCACAGATAAATGTGTTCGTTTGACTCGAGTGTCAGTTCCACACTTTATCAACACCTTTCTCTTTTAAAAGCAGAGATACTGTCCTGGAGCCTTTATTTTTAAACTAAAGTCAATCTTTTCCTATACATAAAAAAAGAAATTTTAAAAAAAGAGAGAACATAAAAACATAAAACCACCTTAAGGCCCAAAAAAATAAAAATCTTTCCTAGATTGTGTTAGAAAAAAATGAAACAAAAGCAGCTTAACTAGCATGCATGAACAGCATTTGTCAATATGCCTCGAGTACTTTGTAGGAGGAGAAAGGTTTAACAAAGTGATAGTCCAGGTTGCCGCAGTGAGGGCACTGCTGGACGTTGCTGTACTCGGAGAAATACTGCATCCCGACTCGAACGTCTACCACCGGCTTCCCGCAGTGTTTACAGTTGAGACGAGCCTGAGGACACACACAGGTCAATTATAACATACATGGAAGTTAAAGAGTAACTCCGCCAATTTTAAACTGTGTTTACAGGTCAGAGTGCTACTGCATATGTGAAAAACTAGTATATAGCCTTTTGTGGCTCCAGGGGAAGCTGCATGTAATCTGAGAAATTGCCTCCAGTGATGTCACTCATACCCCTTTAACACTGGCCAAAAAACCCACATAGACCCCCTAACATCTGGCTTGTGTGTTCAATGTGAATGTGAATTATCTGGATTTACTCCCTGGTCAATTCACACTGCAGTAGTCGGGTATTTATCGTCTCCAGTTCAGCTTGTCTTGGCTGTGATGTGAACACAACATCCGGGCAGACACACTAATTTACTCTCCTTCTCAGACACAATGCTATGACGTGTGTTGAAGTTAACGGCCGTTGGCTTGTTAATACCTTTCCATCCATCTCTGTAAAGCAGCGCTCGGACATCTTTCAGTCTGCGCTGATATTTAAACAGGTACAGTTGTTTGTGGCTTCTGCGTGGTCTGAGCCTCATCAGCAGCCTGATCGGTACTTTACATGTTCAGCTCATCAGAGATCAAAAAGAAGCGAGATGTCTCGCTCCTCAGCAACTTCTGTCATCAGCTCCGGAAAAAACAATGTGACCAATCTGAATATTACTGATTAAGACTAAACAAGTTTAACGTCTTCTGAATGTAGTCTGATGAGGTTTATAATTAATTTTGCAGCCCTAATTGTAACTCCTGACTCACTTTAGCTCCTAAATGTTCCACTATGATCACCAGCTAGTTGCTAACTGTGTCGCCTGTTTTTACCTGCACGGTTCTTGGCAAAAATAGACCTGAAAACTACCTACAGACAGTCATCTTGACATCATACCAGTGTTTCACTACAGTTCTCAATGTCTGTTTCTGTAGAATAGGTCACAGACATGAAGAGAATACACACAAGTGAAGAGCAGTTTTTTTCCTGTGCACTCTCTTTTTCTTTTCCTCCCTCCCTCTCGTTCCCCTCCCGTATTCTCGCTCTTTCAGCAGGGGTAAATTAAAATCACCTCATAATATTTATTGATAATTATCAAAGGCAAACGCCATGTAAACAGATGGCAGGCAGGAGCTGCGCTGCGGCAGCAACACTGTAGCCACGCACTACACAAGCATCCAGTGTGGACAGCCTGTTACAGCAGGTTTATGAGAGCTTTCCTTTCACTGAAAACAGATGCCTGCTGTGGGTGGAAATAGGTGGATAAGAAAGTCACACTGAATCCAAACAATAATGTTTCAGGCCAGAAAACCAAAACAATGAGCTGAAAGACACTAACACACTCCATTAAGCCGAGGGGTAACTGTAGTTTTGGGTGATATTTCTCTGCTGGTTCGTCAACACGATCAGCCCCCTCTCACTCAGTCATTTGTTTCATTGTTAATCAGGGTTCCTACCTGGCAACACGGTGAAGCAGCCAGTATATCGTAGGTGTACATGGTGCCCAGTTGATGCCAGCTCCCGTCCCAGCGTGACTTGCACTTGATGCAGACGATCTTGTGGACGCCTTCTAAACAGTCCACACAGATGGCGTAGAGGTGCATTAACCTGCCTGTTACAAATAAAAATGTATAATTAGGCATTACATTTACTAAATAACAAGTCAGCTTGTCTTTAAGCTAAAATAACAAACTGCTGATTACTTAATTTGCTTTTTATCAGCTTTATCGGCAAATAAAAGTTGACTATGACTGATTATTACAGTGAACTGTAACTGTAACTGATGTGGTTTCTTGGCAAGTACTAGAATGAAACTATCCCAGCTCTGCACAGCCTCTGTGTTAAAGACCCTGCGTCTTAAAAATGCTCGGAAAACGGTTGCAAGCCAGGTTTTTTAATCTACGCTAGCCAGGCAGAGCTTTAAACCTCTTAAAACTGAAGTTATGGTGGAAATACAATGAATTCAGAGCCACTCACAGGGTCCAAAACTGGTCACAAGAGAGTTTGAGTGTTCTGGTGTGTTTTCAGTGAACTTGCTTGGTAAAGCAAACACATTCATTTCCATTTCCATCAAGACAAAATCAAGCTCCAGTCCTCTTAAGGGAAAAAGTCTCGACGGTAAATGACCACTGAATAAAGAACAAAACCAATTTTAAACAAACTTTGCTCAGAGCGTGATTTCACCATTTCTCTTTCCTCAGCATTTATATTCTGCCTGACACAGAAAGCCTGAACACTGGAACCAATAATCCTTTCACTCTGATGCATATCAAGGACTATACATATCAAAGCTTGTGGGTCAGCACATCAAAGAAGCTCCATGCAGCCGCTGTGCTAATTCACATTCATGTTGGACGGTGCAGAAGCCAGCAGAAAGCCTTTTATGTCACAGTACGGGCTCACTAATGGATTAACCAGTCATAATTTGTCTATACAGAAAGTAAACAGACACAATTTGAACATGTTAGACAGAAAGTGAATATATGATTGAGCTAAATAATTGCACCAATAAATATGTCATGTTTTTTAGTGATTAGAAGCTGATTTCCTTGAGATTTATTTATGTCAGGTTTTTGCGAGTAACATAAAAGGATTAAACCATCGTTTCATAATACAATCATGTGTCATTTAATGATAATATCAATTGAATGTTGAATTAAATGTACAAAATGTTTGAATTTTTTTAAGCTACGTCAAGTTGTGTAAAACAATCTCACTTCTCATGCCATGATCTTCAAACCCGGTCTGACCTTGGAGGTGGCAGGGGACGTCGTACTCAATCTCGTCGTGGCGTGAAGGGCTGAGAAACAAAGTCCCGTCCACCAAAGGAAACTGTTCGAATACGGGCAGCGCTCGGTGGCACAGCGCACAGTTGACCACGTTCCTCTGGCTCGCACTGAGAGCTGACAGAATAAACCTATAGGACACAATATGGATGAAACGCCATTATTAAAGGGGAATTGATGTTTTTTTTAAACTTGGGCCTTATGTTTACATATTTTGGTGTGTAAAGGATACAAAAAGTTTTGGGATTGCTCCGGTACATCGCCTCAGATGGCAGCCGCCACACAGGCTGCAATGGTTGGAAAGTGATCCTTAAGTATGTCAGCTAAAAGTGCTTCTTTGTGCGAGTGAAGGGCTCAGATTGTTATTCTCAACAACATTCTGACAACATGATGGAAAGGATGCCGGCAGAGGCGTCATAAATTTTATCATCATAAAACACATTTAATTCAAACTTGAAAGACACTAAATAAAAAGACTTGTCTTTTCACTGTTCCAACAATCAGCAAACTATTCTCACTCTACAGGCTGTATATCTGATGTCTGCCCTCCCTCTTGCTCCTGATCACTAACTGAGAGTTTATCACTGAGAGAAACCTCTTTTACATAACATTTAATACAAATGTAATTCATTCTTATATACAACATATTCAAAATCAGATTTCTAGTGTTTATTGTCAGACCACTTCAGTACTGAGTTACTTTGGACTTTTGGACTTTTGTACAAAACGAGCTATTTGAATTTGAAATCTTGTTATTTTCTAGCATATCGACAAAATTAAGGTTTTTTTTTTAAACAGTGAGTTTGAATGAATGCACTGCTGAGAGTGTGAAAGAAACATGATGATGGTACTACCAGGCTTCCCAGCATGCATTGTGTGAGTGTTGCAACTCTCCAGAGACCTCCACTGTTTGGGAGTGTGAGAAGAATAGATTTGATGGAAACCTGCTGTCTCACATTGTTTCAGACCAACTTTTGTACAAGAGTGATTCCACCGGCAGTATTCACAGTTTCTTTCTTTCAAGGTCGACACTGACTTTCAAACTGAGACGACGTCACTTAAAGCAAATCTGTCTCTCACGTTTGACGATGAAGTTGTTGATTCAACTTGCATCTTCAGCCCGTAAAACTTATTTTCTCTAATTCTCAGTTTAACATATTGAAAAACTCGCCTTTGAGATGCCTTTAAACTAATTATTCAACTTAAAGGTCCCATACTGTGCAATGTGAGATATAAGGCATGTCTAGGTGCAATTTCACTTCTGTCAAGTAACAAATAACAACAAAATAATAAAAAAAATAATAGAACAACAAAAAAAGAGGTTTTGAACTTGAAAGCATTTAAATATTTCCTCGCAGAGATCCTAAATAAAAATATGAACTGAGAAAATGAGCAGAGTATTGGGACCTTTAAGTTCAGGTTGAAGTGTTTTACAATGTACCTGCGCAGCTCTTCTCCCTGGCCTGCCTGGGCGTCGTCCTCCATGCGGACGTGGTAGGTGTTGAGTTTGTGTCGAGGTACGTGGGTGAGGAGCTCCGAGAGGTCCAGCCTCCTCAGGAACTGCACTGGGTGAGTGTGGGTGCCGTCGCCCACGCTGCCGGAGGTGAGCCGGTGATGGAGCGGGAGGGCGAAGGACAGCGGCAGGGGGAGAACAGACCCGGAGTCGAGGTGAGCTCCGCCGCCGGGGGCTCCCATCGAGCAGCCGCCGCCTCGACCCAGAGCTCCCCCGATCAGGAGGTGTTTCCTCTGCGGGTCCATGTGGACGGCTGATTTGAGGAACTCTCCAAGCGGACGGGAACCTCGTAATCCTGCTCCTCCGCCTCCTGGTCCGAGGGCAGCGGTGGGGGAGAAAGGGAAACCAGTTGGAGGAGACTGTCCAGGAGAGTCACAAGGAGACTTCTGAGGGGGCCCCAGACCAAAGGGTCCTCCTGCAGCAAGTCCTCCTCCTGCTGCTCCTCTCTCTGAAGAGTTCTGACGGTCCATTGATTGTCTCCGAGGTAACTCCTGACTAGAGGCTCTGTGGGATAGTTTACCTCCTACTGCTCCTCCTGGTAGCTTGCTTTTCTTGGGCTCCTCACAAAGCCCGTCCCCGGCCCCCACAGCCCCTCCACCAGACCCGTTCCTGCCCGTGCTCCTCTCAGGCGGCTTCTTCTTGCGCTCGTCCTGCATCCGTTTCACCTGATACCAGTCGGTGTCTTTCTTTAGATGGCCCTGGCCGCATCGGCAGGAGCAGAACCTGAAGGCCAGGTCGTAGCCCTTCTTGGTCCACATGTTCTGCCGGCACTGCTTCTCGTTCCAGGACCGCGCTCGTCCAATGCAGTTGAACTGGACGAGGATGGAGCTCTCCCACTCGTAGAAACACTGCAGATGCATCCAGTTGCCGTAAGGGCAGAGCTCGTTGTTACAGAGCACCCGCTGGTAGTCGTCCTTCTCCAGGTCGATGGGACGGGCCAGGCTGCAGCCGAGAGGGGTCGCACACTGGCCCTCTGAACCAGTAAAGACAAGAGGAGAGAGGATTAATTTTTATTTTCTCATCACAATTTCCCACAAAAGCCTGATTTATTCACATCATTCACACGTGAAGTTTATAGCACCTTCAAATGGCTCATTTTCTCACAGCAACAGTCAGACAAACAAAGATATTTAACTTCAGGGTGCGACTAATGATAATTATTGACTCATCTATCTATTATTTTCTGGTTTATTGACAAATTGTGTCGTCTATGAAATATCAGAAAATCCATAAAAGTGCGCTTCATTATCACCTGGAGCCCAAGGTGACGTCTTCAAATGCCCAAAACCAAACATGATAAGTTTACTACAAAACAAGAAAAAGGAAAACAAAGGACGCTCGTTTAAGAAGCTGGAACCATCAGTGTGTTTTTTTGTGTTTTGTTTTGTCAGAGAAACAGTCTGAAAACCTAAATGTTTTCTATTTACACTAATATAAATCAAGGAAGTAAACAAATGCTCATATTTTAGATGGTGGAACCACTAAAAATATGGCATTTTTCACTTAATTTGATAAATTATTTGAAGCTGAGTCACTGAGAATTAATCAACAACTACCTTGACGATGGAATAATCTTTTCAAATAATTTTCCTAGCAAAAATACAAACATCTGATGATTCCAGGTTCTCAAATGTGAGAATTTTCTGCTGTTCGTTGTTTTAAATTATGATAAACTGCTAAAATCTTGGATATAGATATATTTGGACTTTGGGTTAAAGAAAATTGGGATTGGGATTCTTTTTTATTTGTCCTTTATTTATTTTGTAGATAAAACAATTTGTTGATTGATTGAGAAAATAGTATGTGAATTAATCGACAATCACAATAATCATTAGTACCAGCCCTGAAATGATCAGAACTGAAACAATTGGTGGATTAACAGATTTGTAAATCAACAAATTTCTTCTTCTTCTTCTTCTTCAAGCTTCATCTCGACAGCACAGATTTAACTTGAAAATGAAGAAACCACCCCAAGTTATATTTTGCAAGATCCTCGTCATCATCAACTCAATGTGAGATAAAAAAAAATGTTAACAGAGAGATTCCAGTGTCCTCGCTGCCTCCTCGCCATCAATTTATAAAATTCAACTAGGCCACCGAAGCCTGTGAGCAGCTCTCTATTCAAGCGCTGCCAATCGTCAAGTCTGGATGTGAATCAAGCAAATGTGGGCACACAGTCTCAACAAGAAGTAGCTCATGATAATACACTGTGGGTGTTTGTGGAGTGGGGGCAGTTTCCTCCTTTCTTTTCCGGTACTGTCAGTTATTTTTTTTCTCTCTCTGAGGTCACCACACAAGAGAAAAATATAGTTTCCCATTCATTTTTAGCTCTATGCATCATTTTATTGGATAAGTGCTGCACTGAGTCGACACAGAAACCCAGGAATAGACAATATCTACATAAAGATACTGTCTAAGTTGACTTAACAATGCACTTTAATTATTTTATGATGTTATAACAAAACAAAGGTAACACTTTATCATAACCATTATTAATAAACAGTACATTTATATGTTATATATTTGAACTCTTTTTGTGTATCTTGACATTATTGCAAATGAGGGGAACCTCAATGATTTCCGAGGCTTAAAAAAGGTTTGAATTCAACTGAATTAAAATTTATAAACCATTTGTAAAGTTGTATAAACATCAGTCGCTACTTTATAATGACCATCTAAATAATGTTTACAAATAAACACAGTATTTATTAACCATTTACAAAGTATTATACACTTCAGTTTAATTGTTTGTTAACAGCGAAATAACTATTAACTAAAGTTTAATTAAAAGGTGCAATATGTGAGAATTGGCCATTTGTTGAACTCATACTCCAAACACACAGCGGCAGCATATCACCTGAGTAGCTAACTATACTCTGTTTGTGACTGTACCTACTGTTAGCTTAGTTAGCTATATTGAGCTTGGTTAACTTTATTGAATATATACTCCAAACACACAGCGGCAGCATATCACCTGAGTAGCTAACTATACTCTGTTTGTGACTGTACCTACTGTTAGCTTAGTTAGCTATATTGAGCTTGGTTAACTTTATTGAATATATACTCCAAACACACAGCGGCAGCATATCACCCAAGTAGCTAACTGCTGCTAACTGTATTTTGTTTATGACTGTAGCTACTGTTAGCTTGTTAGCTCAGTGAGCTATTTTGAGCTCATACTCTAGACATAAAGCAGTAGCATATAACCAGAGTAGCTAAGTGCTGCTAACTGTATTGTGTTTATGACTGCAGCTACCTAGAGTTGGTGTTCACACAGCTAGCACAGGTACTTTTAACCGCTGGGAGAAAGAGGTTTTCATGCCTGGGGCTAGCCGGTTAGCATGCTAACATCAGAAGGTAACTCTACAACACAATACAGACACGTCTTTGACAGAATGTCAAAACTGTTATTTCTTCACATTCTGGTGAAACTTTTACTTAATTTTTGAACATTTTAAACTAAAATTCTTACATATTGCAGCTTTAACTATGAATTTACCATTCATTCATACCAAAATATACATTAATTTTCTGTAGGGTTGCAACTGCAGATTTATTTGTGTATTATTGATTAATCAATTAATTTCTAGTCAATATAATGTGTCCTATTTAAATACATTTTCACCAAACTCAATGATAATTTGGTTTACTATCATTTAAGACAAGACAGGGTAGCATATCTAACATATTTTAACATTTTTTTTTATCATATTAACATATTCGAGAGGCTGGAAAAAATGCTTAAACATTTACTTTAATGATAAATAACAAAAACAGTTGCCGATTAGTTTTCTTTTGTTTAACTTAAAGGGGCACTACGTAGAAGAAATTCAAATATTTACAATATTAATTAGGTAATAATACAAACTCAGACATATTTATTTTATCCATAACTGAATAAACAAGCTGTTCTCAGAGGAAGATAAGGTCCCCAGAACTCTGTTTGAAGCTAGAAAGGTGGCAGGGTCCGCCACATACAGTATAAACCAAGTAAAACAGTATGAAACTGTGTTGTCCTTTAAGGTCAGTTTGTTCTTTCAGTTTATTCAGTCATGAAAGAGAAAAATGTTTGTTTGTTTATTTAGTTTGTTCAGGCATAAAAACTCAGTCCATGAAGATCTTTCTCTTCTGATTAAAATGTATTCCCCAAAACTGCATAGTGCACCTTTAATGATTGATATATTAATGGTTCAAGCTGTACTTCATTGGAATGTTAACTATAATGACTAAAACACACACTTTACAATGCATCTTTGCCTTAACAGTTTTATAAATGTTATAACAACGTAATCATATATCTATATTGAGATCTGATATTATTTATCATAAAATATTGAACCAGTTATATCTAAAGTGCAATAACCTACACAGGATCTGAGATGCTGTTTTTCCATATACACGTCTGACTCAAGCAACATTTGTTCCACATTTACAAAGTGCAAGAAGCCAAGCAGGACAACTTTTCCCAGCAGTTGTAAGTCTGTATTGGTTGAAGTTGAACTTGAGTGCGCAGACAAGCGGTGAAGCGTCAGTATTACCCTTGAGGAAGGCCACAACCAAAAACTGTGTGAACGAAGTGCGCGTCAGGAAAAGACAGCTGAGGCCTGCAGAGTAGCCTACACAGCAAACACAACAGCCATCGATCATTAATGTGGATGTAATAACATTCAAATAAGTCTTGCATTGTGCCATTAACAGTCTCTGAGGCTGCATATGACCACGAGGGATCTTATTTTCATGGGTTATAATCCCTTTCCCCCCAGAGGATCTCGTGGCGCCAGCATCCATTCATAAATCCTGCAATTTAAAGATTTCTTGCTTATCGTGCACAACTCAACCGTGTTACAACCAAGACTAAAGGCTGTTTACGATAACACGCTACCTGTGCTACAATTCGGCTAACATCCGACACACCAAGCAACACCTGTTTCAGCAATATTTAAACTTTTTCCTTACTGTTCTTGCACCAAAACAAACCACAGTGGCCTTTCAAAAATCCGTGTAAAGCAATGACACAACCAAAGACTCCAGTCTAGGTGAGGACATGCTGATTGCTGGTTCACAAGTACACCCACGGCCAAAACAAAACCACTCTATTCATACAAGGCCTCAAGTCGTGATCGACCATTATAGCCTCTGTTTTCCGATAACGAAAGAACCCTTAAATTGACACGTTTTCAAATAGAAGTTTGGTACGGCAGTGGAACGAAGTGGAGGGGGACAGTGCCAGTTTGCAACGTCGAAGTGCATGTAAGTCACAGTCGCACAGACAAGACAGACAAGAGCTTCCCCAGGCAGGAAAGGCAGCATCACCAAACTTCTACATCTGCGTCCGTTTCCTCTCTCTTACCACTCGAGCGCTCGTTTCTGGGTGCAGCCGCCGCGGCCGCGCCTCCTGTTGCGGCCGCACAGGCTCCATTTTCCTGCTCATCTCCGCTACTGTTAGTGCGTTTGCTTTTCTTTCCCTTGTTGTTCTTCTGGTTGGGCATTGTACAGGATTCGGATGTCAGTGTTATTTTCGACCTCTATCAGCGGCTGCTGTCAACGCTGTGTGACATTTCTGTGGACTCCATGTCTGCAGTGTGTTTGCAGTGTTTTCTCTTTGTGTTGTTGTTGTTGTTGTTGTTGTTTGGCTGTCCTCGTGCACCGACAGGTAGGTTTCGTGCAGCTCTGACAGCACCAGTTAGGAGGAATAAGCTGCTATAACCTTTAAGATCGAAGGCGTGTCCGTCTCTTGTTTTGATTCCTGCTCCGCTGTTTTCTTCCACCCACTGACGTCACAGGACCCCGCCCCCGGCACTGGCCGTCAGCGAGTTATGCCGCGTTCCCGTTCTGTGGGAAAGCTCGGATTTTACTGCTTCAAATGGATGTGTTACTATTTCAAACTTTAAAGGTGCCCTATGTAGTTTAGGGGGGAAGCATTTTTTACCCAGAAGAGAGAGATCTAAACTCTCTCAGTTTTCATGACTGAATAAACAAACGAACCTTAAAGGACAACACAAGTTCATACTGTTTTACTGTGTATTTGGCAGACCCTGCCATCTTTCCAGCTTCAAACAGTTTGGAGTCCACGAGATCCTCTGGGGAAAATTGGATTATCACCCATGAAAATAAGATCCCTCGTGGTCATATGCAGCCTCAGAGACTCTTAATGGCACAATGCAAGACTTATTTGAATGTTATTACATCCACATTAATGATCGATGGCTGTTGTGTTTGCTGTGTAGGCTACTCTGCAGGCCTCAGCTGTCTTTTCCTGACGCGCACTTCGTTCACACAGTTTTTGGTTGTGGTCTTCCTCAAGGGTAATACTGACGCTTCACCGCTTGTCTGCACACTCAAGTTCAACTTCAACCAATACAGACTTACAACTGCTGGGAAAAGTTGTCCTGCTTGGCTTCTTGCACTTTGTAAATGTGGAACAAATGTGGCTTGAGTCAGACGTGTATATGGAAAAACAGCATCTCAGATCCTGTGTAGGTTATTGCACTTTAGATATTAGTAGTTCAATATTTTATGATAAATAATATCAGATCTCAATATAGATACATGATTACGTTGTTATAACATTTATAAAACTGTTAAGGCAAAGAAGCATTGTAAAGTGTGTGTTTTAGTCATTATAGTTAACATTCCAATGAAGTACAGCTTGAACCATTAATATATCAATCATTAAAGGTGCACTATGCAGTTTTGGGGAATAAATTTTAATCAGAAGAGAAAGATCTTCATGGACTGAGATGTTATGCCTGAACAAACTAAACAAACAAACAATTTTCTCTTTCATGACTGAATAAACTGAATAAACACACTGACCTTAAAGGACAACACAGTTTCATACTGTTTTACTTTGTTTATATGTGGCGGACCCTGCCACCTCTCTAGTTTCAAACAGTGTTCTGGGACCTTATCTTCCTCTGAGAAGAGCTTGTTTATTCAGTTAATAATGTTAATATTACAACTTATGTAGAGCTACAAAATGACGTGCTGTTGATCAATATATAAAGTTACCCATAAAACTTAATCAAATCCAAATAAATTTAACCTGAAGGAGCTTTTTCAGATATTCCCACTGTACCTGAATGCAGCAGCAGCAGACTCAGCACAAGTTGATAAGAAGTAATCAGCCTCACATACCTGTGGGGAGGCATCAGTGTCTTATTTAGCAGTAATGACAGCAAACATTTCATCAGTCTGGGTGTTGACAGTCCCAGGAATCCCTGTTAAGTAACTGAAGCGCCACAGAAAAACTGCACTAGCAGGTTGTGTCATAATCTACTGTAAACGATCAATGGTATTGAGTGAGTGAGTGAAAAGTGAAAAGACAAGAGAAAATACTTTTCGTGTTCAGGGCACCAAACTCCACTTGTAAATCTTACAATTTAGAGATCTCTTATCAATTACTGTTCAAAACCTATTTAAAACATTACTCAAGACATTTTGCAAAACAGCAGCTTCCCCAATTTGGCCCAAATCCAACACGCCAAGCAACACCAGTCTTAGTAGTATTACAACTTCAAGATAAAGAGTCATTAGAAAAAACACGCAGCAGAGTAGGTTCAAGGCTTCAAGTGTAAAGTTTTTATTCCTTGGAGTTCATCCCACAGTAACAGACACTGTTCGTTTAGGAATGTGTTATTGCCAATACAAAAAGACAGTAATGACGCACGTGAACACATCATGCAGGCATCCCACTAGTTCAGAAATGGCTCGAGGTATTGGCACTGCTCTGATCATAAATTTCTCCTCTTGCTAAATGCTGACTTGTACTCAGTTTGCATTGATGTTCAGGGCGCCATCTGAACTCACTCCAGTGGAACAACAGCAGGATAATACAAAATGACAGTGATGTAGGCAGCAGGTTCCTTTCTCATGACTGATCTTTTCTAGGCTACATTTCAGTTTCATTCATAATTAAAATATGATTATGCTCATTCGGTTTTCCTGATTTGAATCCATCTGTGCCACCAAGGCTGTTCAGAGCACCATCACACAGTAAGTGAATGGTTTCCTATACAGTTTCAGAAAAAAAAAAATCACATAGTTCAAGTCTAGCAGACAATACCTGAAACCTAAAAGATTAAGCTAGGTTGATGTGACAGCAGTGAATGTGAAATGGTCTTATAACACTTGCAAGTGAGGCATGTAAATTGAGTGAAGTAGAAATAGTTTGATACTATACAGATGAGCACAACAGCTGCCAACAGATGTTACATTCAGGCAAAGATCTGGAGATTTTTGGTCCTTCAGTGTGTTTCAAAGACAAAACTTTCTTCTCATGTCTAAATAGTGGCAGCTTCTTACCAAATCTACGGAGACTCAAAGTGGCAAAAATTAAATTAATAAAAATTATTAAATAAATTGTATGATTATAGACAGAATTTTAAATGTAACCAATACATTTTCAAGGTGCAGATATTCTGCTTCTTTTGGCAATAACAGAGATTTTATTTCAATTGTCCTTTTTTCCCCAAAAATGTTTTTATTCCAAAAATTACTTTCCCCTGTGACCTATCAATGCCACTTTTCATGACAAAGTTTTTGTAAACCAAGAAGACAAAGATGGAAAGACAAGGTTTGTGATTGGCTGTTAGCTTTGGTCTGAATGAGTTAACAGCCAATCACATAGCTGGAACTGTCATGGCAAATTCTTTGTTATGAAGAAAAGCATTTTCAAATAAAATGGTCACTTGGAAAAATGGCATTTCAAAATAAAAGTATACTTCAGGAAAAGGACATTTTGAAACAGCTGGAATTAAATAAAATATAGCAAAAATGTCGTTGTTATGCTGTTATGAGTTAAAGAAAATTATTTAACAATGTTCATTTATGTAATTTTGTCAGATTTTATTCATATCATTATTTAATAAACGTAATTTTGACCACTCTTGGCCTCCATATATAGCTGGGAGTGCTTGTTGATATGTCAGCAAAGCTAAATAACAAAAAGGACCTTTGCTTGAAAAAAAAAAAAAAAAAAGACACAATAAAGTGATGAGTTTTCATTGTGGGAAACCAAGTGGTCATGCCTGCCCTGCAAGTATCATTTATCCTACAGTACAGAACAATGAGTGGTAAAAACAAAAATTACAAACTAATAAAACTATAAATGCACATCTTGTGTCGCAAGTAAGACACCTACTTTAAGCCACAGGACAATTATTAAACATATTTTGGTTGTGTCGATTTTGGTCCTGAGAAACATTTGCAAATTCATCTTCTGCATTTGGCACCAATCACCCTGTAATTATACACTAATAAAAATTGCACGAGAAATACATTCGCCATTTTCTCATCAACTTTTTCTTACGAAAAGGCAAGTTTTGGAGTTCGTTTAGCAGAAAGAAATTCAGTATTGACCACTTATAAAAAGATGGAATAAAAACGACTCTAGCAGATTGCAATGAGTACAAAAAGGTGCAAAAGTCTTTCTTGAAATGCACTTGTTGTTGAAGTTTCTACGAAGGAACTGTTCTTATTTTCCCACAAGCACTGGTCTAATAATGTCTCTTTACAAAGTCCACAAGAGGTAGTATAAATGGCTCATGTAAACGATGAATGGTACTGCCATTTGGTGACACTGTTGGTGGACACACACTACCCGTTGTCTTAAAGCTGCACTAGATTAAATGTGAGAAACTCAACGTATTACATTATTTTAAGCTAACATGCCACGTGAGGCTGTTGAGGAGAGAATTTTCCTAGTGCAGCTTTAAAATCAAATATCCATTACTTACTAGATCAGAGCACTCCAATTAAAAATGTTTAGAAGAAGTCTGTCAAAGTTGCTAAATCCAGCCAGTATCTTGTTCTGTGCATCCTTTATCCTGACTCTGATACCATCAAGAGAGGCATTTGGTTGTGAAAGTAATCCTATACTGTACTTTTTCCAGAAATCAACAATAAAATGAATGTTTTATACAAATTATTACATTCCTGATTTGTGCGTTTATAGTCTTACAAGTGTATCAAAATGACATGTCAGACCCGTGGTTGATAGAACAGCAGCGCCTGAGAAAGACAGAACTTTTCCTTGTTATGTGGCCGTTAATCAGCCCCTGATAACCTAAAATATTCTGAAATAACCTTCTGTGATTCTGCTTGACACAGTGAAATCAAATGAAATCATAAGCAGACATGCCTGCTGGGTCCATAAGTGTACTGTTTGATCTAATCATTTTGGTCGTTATGTTTGAATTCAAATACTGAGCCTTGTTGTACATGAAGGAAGAGAACTGAAAATAGAAGCTCAGTGACAGAAGCTCAGTATTTGGAAGGACTTGGTGTGACCCACAGCTGCTCGAAGCCCGCCCGGTCCCAACTTTGGCCTCATTCTTGGAGCAGGACAACTTCGACGTTATCATGGACGCCTTGTAGAAGCAATTCGCCCGGGTAGCTGACAATCTTCTTCCTCTTGGCTGCCCTCAGGGTGCCCACCAACGCCTCGAAGATGTTGGCGCAACGATCGTCACTGAATAGGACTCCAAACTTCACGGTAATTTGACCATCGGCATCTGAAAAAAAAAAAAAGAGTAGCACAGATTGATTAAGTTGTTTCCAATACTTGAAATACAGTAGATACCTATCATTTTTTTTTGACTCAATGATGTCTTCAAGTTGCTTATTTTGTCCAATTAACTGTCCAGAATCCAAAAATATTTATTGAACAGTGATATATCACTGAGAAACGCAACACATCCTGACATTTGAGAAGAAAATTACTTGTGTACATTCGAGAATTAACTAAAATTTTCAGCAGATTGTGAAGAATTGACGCTTTTGATGTTGTGACGTATTGTGTGGCAGGGATACCTACTGATTTTAGCATGCTAACCAGCTAGCCCTGGCTCATCCCGGACCAAAGCTCCCGTGCTAGCAGCGTAAGCGCCAACACTTCCTACATATTGCACCCAAAACAATAGAGTATACATTTCTGCCAATCAGCCAATTGATTAATCGACTAATTGTTTCAACAATAGGTGGCCTTGCAGTCATTTTGCATCCAATTGGTTGGCCAGCTGTAGTAGTGTAGTTGTCTGAAATTCCCCATGACGGTAAATGCAACATTAGCACCAAAGCTAGATGCATTAAAAAAAAAAAGATTGATCAATGTCCAATAACTGCACGAGAAACCAAAAAAAACAGTTGGATAGAGGGACCCCCTTACACATTTGTAAGGGTAATTTTAGGAATCTAAAGACCTGAGTTCAAATCAGTAAGAAGTGAATGATCATATCTATTTTTGAGAACTTGAATGCACCATTCCTACTGTGGTACAATTGAGCCCTCAGTTAGAGAGGCTCAATGCCTGTACAGTGGACAGGCTTGAAACAGTGTAATCTGGTAGTTTATTTATGTTTCCTTGAGCTAGGTCATCACATGATTGCATGTTTACGGTTAATCAGAATTCATGTCATGAACAGGTCTCAAAAATGGCCAGTTTTGCCATGCGAGTACTTCAAGATTAAAGAATAACACCATTTTCCAGTAATAAATCATAGCATGAACTCACTTTTACTGCCGAGTCGCTGAATCTCCTGCACCAGCAATTCGACTTCAAATATCCATTACTTACTAGATCAGAGCACTCCAATTAAAAATGTTTAGAAGAAGTCTGTCAAAGTTGCTAAATCCAGCCAGTATCTTGTTCTGTGCATCCTTTATCCTGACTCTGATACCATCAAGAGAGGCATTTGGTTGTGAAAGTAATCCTATACTGTACTTTTTCCAGAAATCAACAATAAAATGAATGTTTTATACAAATTATTACATTCCTGATTTGTGCGTTTATAGTCAGAATTCATGTCATGAACAGGTCTCAAAAATGGCCAGTTTTGCCATGCGAGTACTTCAAGATTAAAGAATAACACCATTTTCCAGTAATAAATCATAGCATGAACTCACTTTTACTGCCGAGTCGCTGAATCTCCTGCACCAGCAATTCGACTTCATGAGCGACGTTCATTGTTGCTAGAAGGGAAAACAAAATCAAGAGATGAATACAGTAACACAAAGTCTACTTCATTCTTTCAAAGCATCAAGTACACTGAGTGGGATAGGAGCAGCTATAGTTTTCCTGATGCCACCTAACCAAACTCCGTTCAAAATTGTGTCAATTTCTTGTTCTGTTGCTTCTAGGAAAAACGCAAATGCCTTCTTACACATATGATCTTTTTATTAGAAGTCCATGAATCAATTCGGCGTAGGCTCAATCCACCAAGTAGATATTGTTTGAATAAAATTTTCAACTTTCCTGACTAACATAATGGGCTCCGTGGTGCAATGACAATAGAGGTAATTGTGAGGGAACATTAATATTAGTGCTGCTTAGCGATTAACTGTACGCCGAATTTTTAACAAAAAGGTAGTACGTCGGAAAAATGATTAACTTTTACTCCTCCTCATGATCACATTTGATTATCAGCAAGGCAATTCTAATTTTGCCAGATTTGTAAAGGGATTTCGGGGACTGAGATTCTCTCTCTCCTACAGGAAAGAGGGTGTTGTCGCTATAAAGTTAATACAAATGCAATTTTTACTCATCAAATATACACACATACACTGGCACCATCAATACATTTGATAGGATTAGGAAAAGATCGATTGTGCAGCGTTCACATCAACGTAACAAGCTACAACACGAACAGGGCGGACAATGCGGAAGTGGGATATTAGCACTCCATGCTAGCCATAGTAAAGCACAAATGCTTGTTGTAATTCCTCCATTTCAGTGATGTGTAGTTACTCTTGAGTTCGGCTTGATGTTCGCAATGCAGACATGTTTATATAACTTCAGATACAATAGAAAATATTCCAGTGAGCAGCAGATATGAGCTCGCCGGCACTGTTAGCTAGCTCGTAGCGGTAACAAATGATGAGCTGAGGGAGGACCGAGCACTTCCAGACTGCTGCACGGATTTAATATGCGGTGGCAAAAAGATTTAATAAAAAAGTGAATACACAACCAGGTTAAATTTAACATTGACACATACAGGTTGAGCTTTTAATTCTTCTTAATTGTAATTAGATAACGAACGACTTACTGTTGAATCGGCTGCGGTGGATAATGTCGCTGCGTTCAAGGTCCGCTCGGAAATTAGCGAATATGCGACTTTAAAACACAAGTGATCCAAGTGTACGGATTAAGACGATTTTATGTACTGGGAACAGAGGGTTTGGTAGATATTGCATTCAAGCTTTAATTTTTTTTTTCCCATTCGTGTTGTGTATGACCATTTAAAGACAAGGAGAAACATCCTTAAACACCGAACTAGAAATGTGACATTTGTAAAAAAAAAAAAATAATAATAATAATAAAAAAATACAAGCATATGAGCAGTATCGTTATATAACTTTAATTTGTAATAAGCAAAACACACTGTCATGTCAACAGTTAAGTGTTCATACGCTGAGTGTAGGCTTTTTTGGATTCCTATCATGAGTTCTGTAATGTGTAGTCAAATTTCCCATGAGACCTTAAGGCACCATTGCAGCTCATCTGACTTCATCGTGACACAATGCGATACCTTCACGGTCTGTGCTCCATATATGGCATGGAAGAGGGATCCCTGTGTCTGTAGTCTGCCCCGCACACAGTTTACCTCTGCCAGTCCACCTCACACTCGATACACAGGTGTTGAACTGGGAAAGAGCCAACATTCAACTGCTAGATGCAAATAGATTGTGTTTTCAGGCTTTCAGAGGTGAGTCCATAACAGACGTTTTCCTTCACACAGAACATTTCTACATTTGAATCCTCTATTGCCTCATTTAGCTGTACACATTTAAAGGAAGGCCGCAACGACAGCTCTTAAAATTATTTGTTTGAGCTGAAAGCTTGTGGCAGTGATGGGCTTGTGCTGTTTATATGAAGCTATGACATGACACACATTTTTAATTAATTATTATTTATTACAATATTATTCAAGATTCAAGATGTGTGTGTGTGTTGTTTTAAAATATATATATATATATATATATATATATATATATATATATATATATATATATATATATATATATAAAGTAGTCTTTTGCTTGGAGACTCCACTACAGAAATGGTAAATAGTTACTAGTAAATAAAATGTATATCATAATAAAAGTAAATACAACAACAACAGCAATAATAATAATAATAATAATAATAATAATAATAATAATGATAATAATAATACATCAAGAAAACAAAAACAGAGTATGTAGAATAAATATATGGACAGCAGGGATAAGGTGAATGTGCATATACTATCTATGTATGTACATGAGACACAAATAATTACAGAATGTAAGGGCAACCAGGGTGTGTTGTTGTTGTGCAAAGATAGTAAGTATAAAATGAAGGTTAACATTATAAAAACAGAAATAGAAGTGATGAAGTGTACTGACTGATGTGTACTGATTTAAAGACAACAGTGAGACAGAGAACAGTCTCAGAGGTTAGCATCTGAAAAACACAGCCAATCAACGGCTGTGTTTTCAGTGCAGTAGGCTAACCTGTCCCATCTTGTATCCATGAAGCTTTTATTTTGAAATCACTCATCCGGGTCCCTACAGGCCAAGCAAGCTCGCGCTGACTCGGACGGTAGCCCTGTGACGTCGCGAGACATCAAGCTAGCCTTAAAAAACGTGACGGTGGAACCGGAAGTGTGATGAGTTTGTCTTCAGAACAAAAGCGCAGCTAAGTGTAACTGGATATATGCCGGATAAGTGATTGAGTGATGTATTTAAAACCTTTTGTTGCATTTAAATTGTATTTATCTGCATCTATTTATAGTTTGTTTATTTAGATTTAATATTCTGGGGGACAGGGGGAATGATTTGATTGGATGGGATTTTTCTTTTGCGCTTTTGATTCATGAAAACATATTTAAAACACCCTCACCCAAAAAAATCTTTCTTTGTTGGCCCATTATAGGCTGACAAAAATTCATTTTCAAAGACGTCAAATGCATTGTTATTAATATTTTTTATCTATAAATAACGACATGACACTTGAATGTTGGATCACCTTGCCAGCGGGCCACATTAACCTCATTTCCCTCCATCTTTCTGTGCAATGCGAAGAGCTTTTGTGTGCTGAAATACAGCTTTGACTGGTGGCAACTTAAACACAGATGGATTTGGGAATATGCAACATGAAAACACAATGCAAGATGTCTCTTATACACTGAGACAGACATATATTCAAACCATAACCTTGGCCTATATCCCACTGCAATTATGGATGGATTGACCCACTAGGGAGCTCTCTGGGAGAGGGAGGTGTCTTTTCTTGTCGTTATTAAATTTATTTTGACCAGCTCAGACACGACAGGTGAAAACTACATCATCTGGGGCTTTCACAATATCAGATTTTCACTTCAAGGTCATTGTGCCCTGAAGAATTTACAATAATGATATTGTCGCAACAAGAACAGAGAAGTGGAAAGTCTGTAACCATAGCTGTACTAAAGCATACAAAAAGAACAATTACGCCTGATGATTCTTTCCATTGCATAACCGCCGAAACAGAAACAGAAATTAACTAAGTGATTAATATTGATATCATGATCTGATATCAATATTTCATTTTTTAATATCATCGTTGTCGTCAGTAGCGTAGCCTTGAGAGAGAGAGAGAGACACACAGGCAGACAGAGAGAGCAGCTTTAATGGTGCATGTTGCCAAATAAATTTGAAGTGGATTTAATTACCATGGACTATTTGTTAATGAGTGCAGGGCATTTGGGCCCTCTAACGGCTGGGGCCCCAAGACAGTTGCCCACAATGCCTGGCTGCTAATCCACCTTCACTGCACTCAAACGTGAGGTAAGGTTAAAAGAAGATGGCCTGTGAAAATATTATTATACAAGATAGAAGGTAAATTAATTTGTCATTTTTTTAAACAAGGGTTTAAAGGAACCTGTAACTGTTCACATGCTCAGTCACAGCTCCACCGACGTAGACAGGGGTGTGTGTCTTTGCCTCCTTTTTTTCCTTAAAATCAACAATCAGCTCCTTGGGTTTGCTGACGTTGAGCTGGAGATTGTTTCATGTGCACCACTCTTTAAGACTGTTGATCATATATATCATAATATAGCTCGAGGGGGGGCTTGAGTTAGGGTAAAAATTGCCAGGATGCGAAGTTGAAGGGGTGTTTTAATTTGAAGAACCCTGCCGGAAGTGTCACTTTCACTCTGAGTGGCTTGACGCTGGCGGTAGGAATGGCGGCTAAGATTACTAGAGGAAGGAGCCCAAAGACCATGAAACTTTACTTCTAACGGCCCCGCAGAGGAATTTGTCTCTAGCGAAACGCAGAAACACCATCCCACAACGGATTGCAGAGAGAAGAAGTGCTATAACGTGAGACTAACGCGGTAAACGTCCGGGCTGAGGAAGTGGAGGCACTTTGCGACTTGCTAGTTAGCTTAACGTTAGTGCCACTGACTTTGATTCAAGGTAGCTGTTAGCTCGCCGTACCACTAGCCAGCTGTTGGCTACTTGGCTTGACTGGCCCAACAAGTTAACTAAGTGATTAACTGTATGAAGGCATTCCTGGTTTGGATTTTTGAATGGTGATCAGCTCTCTTTGATAGCAGACAGTGTTAGGGGGTTTTACAGAGAGTGGGATCGGGCGACAACAAGTCGACACAGCGCGTTGTGAACATTATTACAGCTAACCTCAACGTTAGCTAGTACAGCAACGCTAGCTAAGTTGGGATCCTGAAGTCTCGCCCATTTTTTGGATCCTGCCCCAGCCATTGGCTAAGGGGCTAATCAACAGCCAAGTAGTCTGCTTTTCAGGTCCGATTGGTACTACGATGGAAAGTCTAACGTTAACTGATAACGAGCAGAAATATTACTCGGATTTGTTCGTTTACTGCGACACGGACAACACCAAAAAAGTGGCTTCCAATGGGAGAGTTCTTGACCTTTTCCGGGCGGCCCAGCTACCCAGCGAAGTTGTCCTGCAGGTAAGCTAGCGTTAGCGGGTGCCAGCTTTTAAAGTGTTATCACCAGACCTGCGAGGCTGGCCCCGAAATGCAGCCCTGTTATTCTATATTTTACAGACTTGCCTGGCTGTCAGAGCTGACCTGTCATCCAGTGCAGCTATAGTTGGTTAGCCTGGGTGGTTAGCAATGCTGCGCAGCAAAAGAGACACACCTTCTTCTGGCTAATGTTAGCCTTAGCCAAAGAGAGTGGGCAGACAAGTGTCATAGTTAACATTAGCTGGGGAATCAGGCACAATTTGACATATTAAACAGAAAGCACATGCTTGTATGTCTGCCCTTTTGAGGGTGTTTTTGTGGGCATGTGTCACAGCGCCATAGCGTTGGAGCAAATCATGTCCTCAGCAGCCCTTTGCCTCACATTACTGCCCACTATTTCCTGTCTCCTCACTCCATTAAAATCTGTCATTTTGTCCGCCTCTGGGTTGAGCTGACACGGTGGAAAGGCAGACACAATGTCACAGTGTCCACATGTCAACGTGATTTATAGAAGCTGTCACCTAACCCAGACTGTCTGAGCAGTACACGACTTGGGGAATGGTTTGTATCATCCAGCACCACAATCCAGCCTTCACACAGAGCTCGTACATGTGTATTAACACTTGCTTGTTGTCGGATTATAGAATTCATGTGATGGTCACACCGTCCAGACTCTCTCTGCTCCGTCCGTTAACTACGACTTGTGATGAGCGGCCAGTTAAATCTGCTGCAGCCCATGTTGGTGACTCCTGATCTCTGAGCAGGCCAGTGTTTGCAGTTTGTGTGAGTCAGAATCTGTTTCAAGGTCAACAAGAGGAGCTGAAGAATTAGGCAGTGTGGCAATCTTTGAGAATGTACACTCACTGTGGTGGCCTGTGAGACACATCCACAGCTACAGTGTCCTGTTGTAACAGGCTGCTTTGTATCCACACATACTCAGAATAAGTCCTTTGTCAGCAAGAAAGGGATCAGTCAGCTGTGGCGGCTCTCGGCACCAGAGGACTCACACTTGAGGAGTCGTCCTGATGTTATGGGTGTTAATCGGCCACGAAACTCGCCGGATCGGTGCGGTGTGTGTTTCTGTGGCCATTTTAAACACGTTGTAGTTTCTGTTTTGCTGCCTGATTGTACCGTTTTGGATAAAGCCTGCTCAGCGTGACGTCAAGTACAACAAAATATGTGATAATCAGGCTTAGTAATGGCGAGACCTACTGAACATCTGCCAATGAATGAACACAGTAAATACGACTGTTGCTTGGGCTGTTTTTGTGGAGTATACAGGGTGAACTGCAGGGATCCAGACCAGCTTTTTACATTGGCCCAACTTTTTAATTTAGGTGCCCCTTCATTATGCATTTTTGTTTTATTTCTTAACACAATTATGTCAATGATTGCAAACAGGAATACAGTTGCAAATACATCTTCCTTTTTTTATTTTTTTTTACAACAAATTGCAATAATCTCAAATTTTAGGCGCACCGGAGCAACCAGTGAAAATATTTAGTCACACTTGACAGATTTTTTGGCGCATGTAGGACGAAAATAGTCCTCAACTCCATCACTTTAAGTCGGTAAATCTTCAGAGAACTTAAGTACAATATAGCAAGTGTGTCTATCAATCCCAAAATGTTAGTTATATTTTCTTTTTGCCTGTTAAAAGCTTCTCTTCTCTTCTCTCTTTATTCAACATCAGCGTTTCACATGAGTACAATGTTGTTAACTGTTCCTCCTTGTCCTTGTGTGTGTGTGTGTGTGTGTGTGTGTGTGTGTGTGTGTGTGCCTGTGTGTGTGTGTGTGTGTGTGTGTGTGTGTGTGTGGGAGTTTAGATCACAGAGCTGTGTGGAGCCACTCGGCTGGGTCACTTTGGGCGGAGCCAGTTCTACATCGCTCTGAAGCTCATCGCCATCGCCCAGTCCGGTCTGCCCCTGAGGGTGGAGAGCCTCAACTCGGGTGAGTCCACCTTTTCTGAACCCCCCCATCCCACACCAGAAAGAAACAGTCAGGCTCACAGACACTGGACTTCTCTCTTCTTCAGGCTGACCAAAATCTTTTTCTGTTTTAGAAGCTGTAGTTTAATGAGTTTGAAGAGGTCATGTGACAGGACGCAAGGGGCAGTATAGAAGTCCTGGAGAAGGCCGTCTGTGTTAGATGTCGGGATCCAGCAGTTATAACTAATTTCACTATTTACCACAGTTTTAAAATGTCGCTGTAAAGGCTCAGCTCCACCAAGTGCTTCTTTTCTACTCAGCAACAAAGCGTGAAAAGGAGCATTTCACTGTTTATAAATTCATGCTCACCAAAACGGCATTGTAATCTCCTCAAGGGCATAACACCTGCAAAAGAGATGTTCCCCCTTTAACTCGTTTATTTCTACTCAAATTGCACTTTGACCTGACTTTTTGTTTATTTTTATTTATTATTCTGAATATTTTCTATTTCGAATGGCAGAGAAAGCCAACACATAGATGCCGTGGTGACAAAATTGAAAAAACTAACTAAAAATGCTCATACATCCACACTGTTGTGAAATAAATTAATGCATTATAATTGTCAAGTTTGGGATTTTTTCTCGGACTATAAACTTGCCATCATAATGTATAATCGTTGCATCCCTAGTTAGATATAACATGCATGCTAGTTAAAATAAAGCAATCACAGTTTTTCCTATTCTCCTGAAGAGAGGGGCGGCCATGAATTAAAGTTGGTGGTTTGATTCCGCCGTCCTTCGGTCCACATGTCAAAGTGTCCCTGGGCAGGACGCTGAACCCCAAATTTTTCACTATGTGTTCGCATGGAAAATATTTTGGTCGGTTTATACAAAAAATATAATATGTGGTAACTCTATCAGAAATGATTTGATTCAGCCGTTCTGCACGGTTGGTGGCAGTTGCTCATTATTTGTGTAATCAGGTGCCTGACAGTAAGTGCTGTTTCTCCTCTCCCTCTATTTATCTCGACTAAATAGAGTCTGTAGTCGAAGAGCTCGAGGGTTTAACTGCAAAACTGCATTTTTTCTGTTTGTCTTTGGCGTGACTCCTCTCAAACACCATGATGTCACATCCAACTGCTGTGTGAAATATTGCAACATGAAGTTGCAGAAATGATTTCATAATTTGATTTTAAAACATATAAGGAAGCACAGAGGGGCCACTTCCTCATCGCAAAGTGGACATCATGTTTCAAGGGGACGCTTGTGTTAAATTTCGGGGTGTTTGTAACTTCCTCTCTTAAAGGGGCACTGTAGTTTTGGAGAAGAAATTCAAACTCATAATTTTAATATTTACGATATTAATGAGGTGATAATACAAACTCAGATATTTATTTTTCCCATAACTTGATAAACAAGCGGTTCTCAGAGGAAAATAAGGTCCCCAGAACACTGTGTGAAGCTAGGAAGGTGGCACGGTCCGCCACATACAAACAAAGCAAAACAGTATGAAACTGTGTTGTCCTTTCAGGTCAGTTTGTTTATTCAGTCATGAAAACAGTGTGTATTGTCATGTTTATTTAGTTTTAGGCATAAAAAAATCAGTTTGTCTAAAATTTCTTCCCCAAAACTACATCGTGCACCTTCAAACATAAATCCCAGAAGTTACCTGACGCAGCGAGTTAAAAATGTTTGTCTAGTTTGTGCTATCAGACAGTCACCGCGGTCATGCTGAGATATTGCAAAGAAAGGTATTTACTTAAACCATTGAAGGAGATAAAGCTTTCCAAGGTGAAGAGTGAGTTCAGAAAACATTTGACACGTAGAATATATGTACAGTGTTGCTTTCCAGAAGACGGTGCACAACACATATTGCTCCTGTGTTTTCTGTGACATGCATTCAGGTCTATTTGGCAACCACATATCAGATTTTTTAATTTAGCTCCTCAGGTCTGAAGGTTTGAAGGGAAGGATTTTTTTTTGACCAGGCTGATGAACCCTCAGATGTGAATGCACATTTTTAATGGGTTTCATAGGGCTGCAACCAGTGATTATTTTCATTATCGGTTGATCTGACGATTATTTTCTGAAAAGATAAGACTATGAAATGTCGGGAAAAAAAGGGGAAAACACCTGTCATAACTAGGGATAGGACAATAAAATATATTATTGTGATAAAAACACTTGAGGTGAATATCTATTATCGGCATAATCGTGAATACCCTCACATTAATGTCTTGAAACGGCTGTCTAGCTCACAAACATACAGTCCTACATAGATTTCCAGATTTTTAAATTTTTTTTAACATATTTGATCTTCTATTATTTGCGGCAAAGAAAAGCTTCATATCTCCATATTTGAGATGCTGGAACAAGAAACTATTTTGCATTTTTGCTGAAAAAAGGAAAGAAACGATTTTCCATTATTGAAATAGTTTGCAGTCAGGTCTGTGTTTACATCATTATCAATGTCAGCATAAACAATGCAGTATATACTGCAGTGGGTTCAGTATCTGCCAGCTACACCCCTGCTCGCTTATGGTTAATTATGACAATCCAATAAAACATGCACCTCGTTTGTTTCCGTGCCAGCTCAGCGAGCGTTAAATCAAGAGATAAGAATGGCACTGCCCAGGAACAGCTTCTGGTGATGCACCTTGTGTTTTTTGAATTTTTAAACCCTTTACAGATCAGATTTCTACCTAAATTAGTTTTACTAATTTCTGTCTCACTTATTTTTTATTTTTATCTTTTATTTGTAGCATTGGCTTAAAGAAGTGCTACACAAACAAAACATCTGAAACAGTAAAATTGTTATGTTTTGTCAGAAGTCCCATGGCAAAACTGTAGAGAGGATGTTTCTCTATATTCGCCATTTTGTTCTGACTATTCACTTTGTACAAATCCAATGTATAGGAGACAAACACGCCATTTACTGCAGCAACAGAATGTTCAACAGACCAGCAGTCAGTGCGTGTTTTATTTTGAGGAAGCAGCCTGACTCTCCCTGAAAGGGATACTGTCAAACTGTTGTTCTCATTGTACAGCTGCCACTCTCTCTGTAAACAACTATAAACCACAGCTGATTGCAGCAAGTTCATGCTCCTTATCTAGGCATTCTGGGAAATGTAGGCAGTCAGTAATGGAAATAGAGGTAAATGTGGCAGAGTGAAGGAAAGTGGGTATGCTAGAAAAACTCATCTGACAAGTTTAGTCAACGGAGACCGATTTTGGTCATCAAAGCACCTGAAATTCAATATGAAACAAATCTGTCCTCTAATCCCGTGATTGGTTTCCTGTCTCACCAGTCAAAGACCTGCCGCTGCCCAGGTTCGTGGTGGGGAAGAACGAGGCGGAGGCGAGGCACGCGGCGCTGTACCAGGACACAGACAGTCAGGGGTTGTACCCCGCCTCAGCCACTGCAGTAATACCCAGACCACCAGTCAGGGGTCACCAGAACAAGAAAGGTCCCCCATCATCCACTTCACTTCCTGTCCACGAGGTCATCCAGCCCCTGGCACCCAGCATAGAGCCTCAGGTTAGTAAATGACACTTAGTTAAATAGATGTTTGGATTTTTTTGTGTTTTATATCATCTGCATTGGCAATAAGTTAAGGTATTGGGTTAGGTTCTAATGCTTTCTTTTAGCACAATTAGTCCTTTAATAACTGCATTAAATGTGGACTTTTTGAACTATATTCTATCATTTTAACATGGTACACACATTTAATTTCCTCCTCCAGCTAAACCCAGCAGTTACTCAAAATATGCCACTTGAATACTGATGTTTTTCTCGTGCATTTGAATACTTGTAGCTTAAATTGCTCTCAAGTTTTCTGCTGCTGACTTTACTTCAGCAGTGTGTCGCCTGTCAGTTATGTAGACCTCTTCCTCGACTCTTATCTGTTTGCATCTGTTATGAAATGTTTCGTTCGCTGGTTGCTTGAACATACCATATCTGTGATGAACAGATAAAAAGCTTTGAAGTTATATTTACTGGCCTGCACTTGGCCCGGATGTGGCACATTGAAGACGGAAATCTTTACGTTTTTAAGATGGGATCTGAACGTTAATACCCATAACATGTGAAACCATAATAAGACTTCTGCACGCTTCTGTTTCTTCGTTGTCACATTAAGATTTTAAACGATGGCATGCCAAGAGACGTTCACCGTCATTAAATCTGCAGTTGTCTACTGAATACATATTTCATGTGTTTCATTGTATTTACATGCGTTTCCAGCCCGAGCCGACGTCCCCGGTGGTCTCCCCTCACCAGTCTCCCCCCACCTCCCCTCCCTCGTGGAGGAAACACAAGCGGCAGCACAGCGGAGGAAACGCAGACAGACAGCCTGTGGTGGCTGCAACCGGAGCTGTGTGGACGCAGTTCAGAGAACCACAAGCAGGTATGATTTAGTTGACATGGTAGCATGTAGGGCTGCTAGCATATGATATGGCATAATATTCTTCTTTTCCTGGTTTAAAAGGCTGCATTGCAGTAAAGTGATGTAATTTTCTGAATTTACCAGACTGTTCTACTTGTTCTCATACTTGTCTCTATCCATTTAGTCATTACATCCACATTACTGATCATTTCTAAAAAATGTTTTGATATTTTTATGAAAGTACCGATAGTCACCCCAGGTCTCCAGACTAACTTTTCCATGAGAGAAATCAGCGCTCCTGTGGATGAGAGATAGAAAGTTTTTGTATCATGTCAAACTAAGATCAGTATTACTCTACAATTCTCTGATTCATCAGTTAGGTGTATGAACTGAAGACCGGATTCTCTGACTCAAATGAGCAGATACAACGTGGGTTTTATGTGCATCGGTAGGTCCACCTTGTATAGGCTACGTCTCCTGTGTGAATTGCTGTATCGTCACTACGCTGCATTTTTCTAAACAATGATAATCTGGTCATGTGTCACCTCTCGCCCCCATCGACGCACCGTCTCACTCCCTCTTCCTCTCTTTTGGAGAGAGAGAGGGGTGGATACAGTTCTCGTGGGTAGACTAACAAACGCGTTGCTCATTACAATAAATGTGTATAAATTGAGGAAGTGGATCTGATATGATGTATACAGTGTATCGCACTATATATAAAGATGTATTAGTTTAAGGCCATATTGCTCAGCCAAAATAGTATCTTGGGTTAAAGTGGAGCTGCAGCAATCAATCGACAATTAATCCTTTTGAATCGTTTTTTTAAAGACAACAAAAGCCCAAATTCTCTGGTGTCGGTTTCTCCAGTGTCTCAGATCTCCTGCTTCTCTGTGTCGCTCAGTTTTGTATGAGACCTTCAGAATATTTCACCATTTCCTTTTGTAGAGAAAACAACCAGCAGATTAAATGATTCTGAAAGTAGTTGTTTGCAGTAATTCCTTTTTTTTTTTTTTTTTTAAAGGAAAACATGCCTCAACTATAGCAATGAAGAGGCAGAGTTTCACTCGTTGGGGGCAATGATGATAACAACAGTAATGAATAAAAATGTGACAGACTAGGCAGAAAAGTTGATACTAGTTGTGAGTGTGGTCAGACAGAGTCAGCACAGAGCAGATTGTAGTTGGTTGTGTTTGTGTTACTTCCTGGTGTTTGCCGCTTCATCAAAAACGGTGTTTGCTGAGAATGGCAGTTATGGCTGTTAGTCATTATGGGAACAAGGAGGATGTGACTTGATCTGTGCTGTGCTTTCATCAGCACAAAATGTGGTTGAAATATTAAAAAACAAGAATCGTTTCTAGAGCTGCAAAGGTGCATTGATCAGTCGATGGAGAGAAAATTAATCAGCAGCTGTTTTGATATCGGTTATCGTTATTTTTCAAGCAAAAATACTGATTCCAGCTCTCAAACATCAGCGTTTGATATTAAACTGAGCATCTTTGGGTTTTGGGTTGATGGTCTGATAAACAGTCTATAGAAATAAGTCACTTTGGGCCCTGTTTAACTGGCATTCTTCACTTTTTTTGGACTTTTTATAAACAAAATAATGAATGGATTTGTCGAGAAAATAACTGTTAGTCGCAGCTTTAATCCTAATAAAACTTCATAGTATATTTATTTGTAAATAATTGTTGTCACTGTTCGTTCACTGTCCTCCTCCCCCCAGGTCCAGTGCCCGTTGAGGGAATGTGGTCGTCCCACTCGCCTCCTCCTCCAAGTCAGGAAAGTTGGGTCAGTTTCACGGCAGACACCCCGCCATCCAGCGCGCTCCCAGCAATGCATCCCTCGTCAGTCCAGGTAGGGCAGCTTCTGTCAACGTCTCCGTATTAGAGCTTCTCAGACCTACTGATTGACGCTGATAAATTACAATTATATTTTATATTTTATATTTTGTGCATCTCACCTACTGGTGCAGCAACGTGGCTTTGAATTCTTCTGTTGGAAAGCAAACCCACTCTGACATCAATTCATCATTATCGTCACAAAATGTGCGATGACGCTTAAATATGTCAACATAATGCAACATAAAAGGTCAAACATCACCATCAGATAATCGCACAGCAGAAATGGGATCTGTGGTGACAAAGAGGTATAGAAAATGAGCATGCATATTGTTGAGGCGCACATACACCCTAAGGACACACCAGGGGATAATACAATAAGTCATCAATGCAGATTAGCATGTTATGAGAATGACTGCTTGCAATACAGTGACAGTCCGTGTTAATAATGATGGTAAACATGGTGAACCTCTTTAATCAGATGAAAATGCGGCGTCAGACATTGCAAGCATAAAACACGAGATATCTTCCTGACTACAGTTGTGCGTAAAACATGAGTCAACAATTCATATCAGTGCTTTATTATCTTCCAGCAGAGCACGACCAAAACTCAAACAACTTGTATAAGATCACTCAGGAAAAGCAAAAAACATGATAAGGCGTCTGTATCCTGTGCCTTGTTTTAGACCAACATCATGCTAATTTTGAGCTTCTTCAAAAACGACAGTAATTCTGAGCTAAACATCATCATAATATGCTTCTGTCTGTCCCAGTATTAATGATGATGATGACAACTTATCATATAATCGAAACAAAGCTAGAGAGTGCTTTACAGTAAAAACATTTATAATAGTAAATAAAATATCTTATATAATATAGTTTATAACAAAATAAATTCAAAATTATAACAAATGCCATCAGATAAGAAAAAGCCATTAGCTAAAAATGTAGTTTTAAGAAGTGCAACTAGGCCAGATTCCCAGAATATTGTGATTGATTATTTTGCTATAATAAAAGTTGATACACACACTTTTTTTAAAAAAATGATTCCTCCAATGAATTGATCAAATATTTGCCACAAAGTTATGTAACAAAGGCACAATATTTTACAGTTGAACAATAATCTTATTGGCCAGAATGAGATCAGCTCACTGAAACAATACACTTCACTGGGAATTTAACAATTATAAATGACTCTAAGCATCTTTTTCTGCATCGGCACTTATCGACAACATATAAACCAACACCAGTATATCTGTAATAGGCCAATATCAGCCAACCGTTATATTGGTTGGGCTCTAATCTTTTGATGATATGATGATAGGCTTCTGTCCGTCCCTCTAATCCAAGTTTTAAGAAAAATGTAAAGTTTTTGGTATAATGAAAGTAATTTTTCATGAATTAGAATTTCTCACAGTTTCAAAGTGTAAGACAGATACAGTACGTATAGCCACTGAAGAAACTACACTTAAATAAGTGTAATAAGTTTTATTCTAACCTGCTCTACTTGATTATGTACGAGATTGTGTGTATTCCTTTTAACCGGTGCTGCTTTCTTATCATTTTCTGTGAATGTCCCACGTGTTTTCCCGCAGGAAAGCACAACGATACGAACAGTGGCCTCAGCAGCAACGACCAATGAGATCCAGCGACAGTCCAGCGGTTACGATGATCCGTGGAAGATCACGGACGAGCAGAGACAGTATTATATTAACCAGTTCAAAACCATCCAGCCAGACCTCACCGGCTTCATACCCGGTAGGAAAAATGCAGACGCGCAAACACTCGCAACACAAGACTTGTTAAAAAGTGGATTGTTTTAATCATCCGTTTGTTTGTGTGTTTCAGGTTCAGCAGCAAAAGAGTTCTTCACCAAATCAAAACTACCGATTTTAGAGCTGTCACATATTTGGTGAGTCGTCACTATACTACCCATAATCGTCTCGGATGTTTATTTAGTGTAGCATGTAGATGTTTGAATCAGTGCAACTAATAGGGGACTTTTTCTCCGTCATATGAAAAGTTAATCACTTCTTATATGCGATAGTTTAGGGCAGGATAAAACTGTCGTGGATTGAGAAGTTGAAGTGATTTAAGTGATTTTGTTTACATGAAGTCACACATTTTTTAATATGTGGTAGAAACTTGAGAACATCAGGCTTTTCTGATAAATGAGAAGCAGTAGAAAAGAAAAAGTTTGGGCTTCTTTTTCCATAAATTACTTGAAAAAGTTTTATAAAAGAAAATGTCTCGGCGTCTAAACCCCAATCCACCAACCTGCCATTGTTTTTTTAAGGGGAATAACATTTTCCTGGATCCTTGCGCAGTTAATTACTGCATATAAAAACCAGCTGTCAGCTGTTACGAGTCTTACAGGCACATTTGCGTAGGAGCAGGCCTTAATTTTGGTTGTCACAACTTGCTCTGAGTCGGTATTCAGCACCAAATGTTGTGTTCAGCTCTTGAACTGGGACTGTGTGTCCATACAGGCATCTGAAGCAACATCTGAACTAGCAAAAGCAGACTGATCTTCCTGAGTGATCTGGGGAAGATAGAGTCAGATTGAAAGGCAGCAGATCCATTTAGACAAACCTCCCTGCTGTTATTGTGACACATTCTGTCAGGCTGGCAGACTCACTGATGTCCACTGTGTGTTTTAAAGGGAGCTGTCAGACTTCGATAAAGACGGAGCTCTGACCCTGGATGAGTTCTGTGCCGCCTTTCACCTGGTCGTGGCCAGGAAGAACGGCTACGACCTCCCCGAGAAGCTGCCTGAGAGCCTGATGCCAAAGCTGATTGACCTGGATGACTCAGCAGGTACGCAGCCTCTCTCTGTCTGTCTTTGGTGCTCTTTCTCTTAATTTCCTGACTTCAGGCCCCATAAAACCTGTAAGGTAACTGCACTGCAGTGTACAAAACCTGAATCACAGTTGCTGATGGAGATACTGTTTGTTTTCACTGCCCTTTTGATGTCACATCAACACATCAGCTGACTGCTTCAATCAACTTGTTTACTAAGCATTACTTATTTGCTGCTCTCTCTCCTGAGAAAATGTTTGATTTTTTTCAATAAAAATATGATATATATGCTGATATATTGACATCGTAGTTTTTATGTCGCCATCAGCCCCAAAAATGGAGAATTGGTCGGACTGTAATCTGGAACCCTGGTATTTGTCTTTGGTGTCTCGCTAACCTGTGTCTCACCTGTTGTATTCAGAAGTTCCAGAGCCGACTGCTGATGTCGGATACTCGGGCTCCCCGGTGGAGGTCACCCCCAACAAATCTCCCTCCATGCCTTCACTGAACCAGGCCTGGCCAGAGATGAACCAGAGCAACGAGGTTCCAACATGCACACAACACACATGAATACTTAGTATATTTCCACACATACTGTGAGCTCTGTGTTTGTTTGCTTTTGCCTTGTGTGCATTTGTTTCATCATAATTAATTGATGAGGGTTAATTAGATGAAGTTGCTTTTTTTCTTTATCCATCCATCATGATTTGATTGCCTCTTCATCCTCTTCATCATCAGACATAATTACTGATAATTCAGCACCCCTTCTCTCACTTCTCGGACTGTGGTGGTAGCCTGCTGTTCTGTTCGAAAGTCAGCGATGTCTGTTTTTGTTTCCGCGCCTGCTGACGATGTCGCGTCACCACGTCGTCTGCCGGCGACGACTGGTGATGTCGCGTCACATCAGAGGGTCAGGCTGATGATGTAAATGTGTGATGTCACTGCACTGGCTGACTGACATGTTTTTTCTCACTGTCTGTCTGTCTCCTGCAGCAGTGGGAGACGTTTAGCGAGCGCTCCTCCAGCTCACAAACTCTGACCCAATTTGACTCTAACATTGCACCAGCTGACCCTGTAAGTCAATCACTTAGTATGCATGGTTTCACCATTAATGGACAGACATTAACCCTCTCTGGATCTCTCTGCTTTCTCTCTCTCTCTCTCTCTTTCTATCTCTATCGCTATCTCTCTTCATCTATCTCTACCTCTCTCTATCTCTCCATCTCTCTCTGTGCATGATGTTCTTTCAAAGTGCAGTCTGCTGCATCAGCAGTGGTCAGTGTGTTGTGATTTGGCTGGCTTAGCTTCTATTGGACATCACCTTTTTTTTCTACAGTGACATCCACCAATCACTAGTGCATTTGCAGATTGTGACAGATACATTTTTCCATATATGGTCAATGCTGTAAGTACTTAAAAGTCATGTGTGGTGTGTGTGGTGCTTATTAATGTACTGTTGAACTGTCTGTCCTGAATTATTTTCTGTCCCTCTAGCAGATTTTCTTTTCCTTACAGCAGTAATTGGCTCTGCACAATTAATCTGGCGTGCAGTGCAGTATCGACTACCATAATTTGCCTTTTTGCAGGAGTGTGCATCTTTTTTAGATTGGTTTTGAGTGCGCTGAAATTCTGGGCAGCAGAAATCACTGAGCAGAACCCGAAAAACCCCAAATGTTTCTTCTTTTTCACTCAATTTGGAATGGAATAACAATGAGCGTCACTTTAATGAAATATCTCACACAGACATTTTACTATGAGGTTGGACATGCACAGAGTTAAAGAAATATTAGTACATTGTTACATTAGAAATGTAACATTTCCGGAAAAAGTTTTGCCAGGACTTTATTTTGTATTTTTCCACAAGATCGTCTAGCGACGGCAATGGCAGTAACATCTTATAGACAAACAAGCACAGTAAGCAAGTATGATCAGCATAGCTTTACAATCAAAGTACATCAGTAAAACTTTTCCAGTGGCAACAACACAATAAAAACCAACAAGTAGGCCAACATGCTTATGAAGGAGGTTAATGGCTGTGGGGTTGAATAAGAGTATCTGTTTGTCTTCACTGAGGGAATCTGTAACTGCCAGGCATGCGTCAGACAGTGAGGGAGGAAGTTAGTGAAGTGAACTACCTCGATAGCCAGTCTATTGTTTACCACAGTTAGTATTGCTCACAGGCAGTTGTGGGTGGTTATTTAACCGTGAAGACGACTCCCGTGTTCCCACGCCACTGCACAATCATCATAAAACTCTTCTTTCGTTGTCTTTTGTTTTTATTTTGATCGAGAGACCCCCTAGTGGCAGAAACAACATACTGTGCGTTTGAAGTGTCAAAAAAGATAATTGATTCAAGTGGAGTGAAAGTAAAAAGTAGTATAAAACTGAAATATTCATGTACAAATACCTTAAATTTGTAGTTTGAAGCAGTACTTGTTTAAAGTAAATGGGCTTAGTTGCGTTCAGTACCGTCCTCCAGAGGCCTGTGGTTCATCTTACATCACAATATTTCAAGTCATTGCGAAATATTGTTGTCAGTGTTATTCATATCTTCTCTTAAATTGATAACAGAAGAAAATCGTGAAAATGGGTCAGCACCAATCTAAAAACTTGATGTGAATAAAGCAACCATAAAGTCAAGTCTTCACTTTGTTTGCATTTGATAAACAAGGCAGAGCTGTTGCGTTTCAAAGAGTCAACTGACAGATGGAGGCGAAGCCTGACAAAGTAAACTGAGAATAAAGTGTGGTGGTCTACAAACATGTCTCCTTCTGTGAAACCTCATAAATCCCTCTGTCTCACCTCACGTTCCCTCTGTCTGTCCCTCAGGACACGGCCATCGTCCACCCGGTGCCTATCCGGATGACGCCCAGTAAGATCCACATGCAGGAGATGGAGCTGAAGAGGACTGGCAGCGGTGAGACAACCTCTGGCTTTGCTTTTCCACTGCTTATCGACTGTTATGTGAGCTTTAAATGACGTATGAGTTAAAACCTACAATAGAAGCCGTACCAGCACATTTTTCTGGCAACAATCTGATTTGAGTGGCTTACATACGAGTGCATGTTAAACATTGAGTCCCTTGCTGAGTTTGGTGTGTGGGAGAGGTAATTACAACCGGAGAGGCTGGCATTTGTTATGAGTAAACAGAAACATGTGATTAAACATAATCAGTCTTGATTTCATTATTCATAAACAGGCAGTGGAAGCGCGCTGTGGTCAGGCTTATCAGCAGTTTCTGAAGCTTCTCCTGAAGATATTTTGGGATGAAAAATTAGTACTGAACTGCTAACTAACTTATTGTTGTCACTCTGTAATTAACTGCAGTAGAATTAACACTTCTGTCATTCCTGTTATTTGTCAAACTTTTAGACCACAACCACCCGACCAGTCCACTGCTGGCTAAACCCCCCGAACTGTCCGAAGAAGCCAAATTACCTGCCTCCATGAAGTTTGTAGCCGCCAACACTGTAGGTGAGTAAAGGATGGGCAGCCGTGCGAGAGTCCCCGTTTCAAAACTTTGTGTTTTGAACTGCACAGTTTTCTGGTTTGTGGGTCACTAAGTTGGTGTAATGTTTATGGGATTTTTTTGTGTCTACCACTGAAGGTGATGGTTACAGCAGTTCAGACTCCTTCACCTCAGACCAGGAGCCAATCACAAGACAAAGGTCAGTGATTTTCATGTTATTGTTGGAGTTAACGTTGTTTTCTTCATCCATTTATATCAAATTTTGTTTTGTGAGCATGAAGAGACTACATCAACCTAATTGTTTGTGTTCAGGTCTCAGTCGGGTACGTCTCCAGAGGCTCTGAAAGTGGTAGCCCCCCCTCCGCCTCCACCCAGGCCCCACCCCTCTCACTCTCGCTCCTCGTCTCTCGACATGAACCGCACCTTTGCCGCAACAACTGCGCCAGGACAACCTCAACCCTCTACGATAGCTTACCCGCCTGCTGTGCCGCCTCGACCTCTGCCAACACAGGTGAGACTGCGAAAAAACGCTTCAACAGCGGCAACAGTGTGCCAGGCAATGACGTGCAACAAAGCATGAGGTGTAACTGCATCATCACCTCTCTCTCTAGACATCAGTACCACTCACTGGGCATCGTGCAGAGGCAGAGGGGGCTCCAGGAGGCGGAGCAGTACTCACCACCACCTCCCCCCAACAGATTCCCCAACAACCCAATTTTGCCGACTTCAGTCAGTTTCAGGCCTTCGCTGCGTCCGAACAGCCTTCCAGCCTGCCGGAGGTCGATATACACAGTGAGCCTGGACAGGTGGGTTGTTAACTGGAGTGTGTGTAGCTCTATTTCCAGGTAGTTTAGTTGACCTGTCGTGCTTTTGATCGTGTTTTTTGTGTCTCTAGGCGGAGAAGCCGTCGGAGGGAGCCGGCCCTTTAAGAACAGTGAAGAGTGATGGACAAGCAGACGAGAGAGTCTCGGCTACTGTGAACTCTGTGAGTCAACATCTTCTAAATATTACTTTGAAATACACTGAATAGATGATGCTTGTACTTGATTCAATACACAACTGAACAATATTAGAAAAATTGAATAAACTGTCAGAATATAAAGATTTTTATTAATGTGACAAAGCTCAAGGCCTAAGCTGCCAATCATTGACAAGGTCGATTGATTTATGTTCGTCTAGAAATGTCAGAAAAAATGCTGATACAATTTCCCCATTTTTTAGACCAAAAAACTAATCAATTAATGGAGAAAAGAATCAACCAATTAATAGACAATCAAAAGAAGCATTTGTTGATCAACTAATCATTTAACTGACTTATTGTTTGAATAAGCTCTAAACAAATTTGATAATAACAAACTTTTAACTTGTACAAACGACATAAAGACACATAAAAGCTTCCTCGTAAACAATAAAAGGAGTTGAATTAATATTTTTGTTGATTTTCTCCTGGTTTGTCCATCAGGCCAAGGGTTCGTCCGGTCCGCTCGCCCCTCCACCGAAACCTATACGCCGAAGGTTGAAGTCTGAAGACGAGCTCCGACCAGAGGACGAACAACACGGTCCACAGAAATCAAATGTTATAGCTGCTGTCCTGGCCACTCAGCCCTCCATCCCCAGGTAGACAACTTGGTTGGTTAAAAGGACAATTTAAGACTACGTTTGTATCATGTGTCACAAGACGTGTGTGTGTTTGTGTTTTCAGGTCAGTAGGAAAAGATAAAAAGGCGATTCAAGCTTCAATCAGAAGAAACAAGGAGACGAACACAGTGTTGGCACGACTTAACAGTGAACTGCAGCAACAGCTGAAGGTAGGCGGGATGTGGTCTTTAATGTTTTCTTTCTGACTTTTTCTCCTCTGGCAAAAAAAGAGTCACTCATAATGTTTAATATTCTAGGACCTGCTTGAAGAGAGGATATCCCTGGAAGTCCAGCTGGAGCAGCTCAGACCTTTCTCTCACCTTTAACCAACGTGAGGAGGAAACCTCGGCTGTATTTCATCTGAAGCGAGGCTGTGGCCCTCGCTGTGACCCTCCATCACTCCCTCCCTCCCTCCTTCCTTCCACCATCTCAGCTTTCCCTGGAGGCTCCGACCTGCCACAGGGCGCTCCGTTAAAACTGTTAAAAAGCTCAATCACACACGTATTAATCATAAACCGGAAGGACCTGAGAGTCTTACCTTGAGGAGGAGGTACAGGAGCGAGAGGAGGTTTTACAAACTGGCACTTTTCAATTTCTCTGAAGAGAGGTGAACGTGAGGACGACAGCAGACTCAGAAATGGTTAGGAGCGGCGGACAAGACGCTCCGAAGACAAACTGCTGGTGTCCGATAACTCTGGATGACTGAAGAAGAAAGGCGGAGTGTGTTTGACGTGTGTGTGTGACTGTTTGTGCATCTGTGCTCCTGTTTAGTGACTTACCTGAGGCTAGCACCAATATGTTTATTCTCTCTGTGGGTACAGACTCGGCCACACCAAACTCCTATTAGAAAACTGGTAAATTTAAAGAAAGTTCAGTAATTTGGGATAATGCACCTCTTTACTTTCTTTCTTAGAGATGGATGAGAAGATATAAACTGGTCTCATGTGTTTTAAGTACAGAGATGGAGTCTGCAATTAACTTACCTTAGCATAAAGACTGGAAGCAAGAGGAAACGGTTAGCCTGGCTCTGTCTTAGGTTTAAAAACTACACCTACCTGCATCTCTGAACTTCAGTAATTATCATGTCTGTTGTTTGTTTGATCTGTACAATAACAGAAAAGTCAACACAGTAAAAGTATGTGTCTTTTTCAAAATGTTGAACTATATTCTAATTGCCCTCTCACTTATTGGCAAACCTATTTCCCTACCGCTGTGAATACCGTACAAAAATTGTTGGAAACAGGGCTTCAGGAATTTCTGCTTTATCTACTGTACATTTTCCTGAATGTTCAATGTCCATTTTCAAAACAGTCTGTTAAAAATAGGTAGCAGAGTCATGCTACAACATATATAAGAAGCTTTGAAAACACGAGGAAGTCTACACCAGGAATCTATGCCTGCCATTAAGGAAGGAATGTAAAATTGGCATTTTTTTGACTGGAGTTTGGTTTGGTCGGCCTCTCCTTGAAATATACTGGGCTACTTCTGGACAGGACTTGGCATGTGTGTTTGTGTGAGGCCTTTAATGGCAAAATCATCATGGTGAAGGCTTTTTTTTTTTGACTCATCCTGCGACATGAACTCAACCCACCTCCCTCTTCTAACTGCCCCTCGAAGTCTACGTGTGTGTGTGTGTTTGTTTGTGTGTGTGTTGTCACGATGCAGTGAATGAAAGAATGTGCTTTGTCGTCTTTCTCTATGTTACACAGTGTTTGGGGATTGATGTGACTGAATGGTTTAACTTTATGCCAAATGACTGAACTCTCTCACCTCTACTTGGGCTGTGTTTTAAAGGAAAAATGCGACCTCTTTTCCCTCCTCAAAGGTTTCTTTTTGGTTGCTGCGGTTATTTCCAGTCTTTAATTTCACCTGGATGAGAAACCATTCAGTCAAAACAGACATTCACTTGAAGGGGTTTGAAGATATTCCAGCTGCTTGACTGCAGGAGGCGGCATTTATGAAGAATCGCGTTGCCGATCCGGGAGAAGTTTTCCTGTGATTTCCCGGTCGGCGAACGCACAGATCCAAACTGACGGTGCAGATGAGAGTTCTGTTTTCCAATCGGGCAGTCGGCACTATGCAAGTACGGGACGATACATCTTCAACTATACTTAGCTGTTTGTACTATGATAGTAGCAACTGTGTGAGCAGTATACTCTGGTTTTTGTATCTTAGATCTTCCAAAAAAAAAAAAAAAACACCATCTACTGTATGTTTGTGATTCATTTTTGCCTTTTTTTCTGTTTTGGTACTGACGAGCAGTCCGCTTCCCCTCCGCGCCCGGCTCCAGAGGGAAGTAAACTCCAGATCAGTGTTTTATCAGGGCACTATCACCCTAAAATCTGCAAGATACGACCCTTTAGTGGTTGTAGATGAAGCTTAAACGGAGACCAGTCAACAGAATGGGAGACCTGAATGACCCAACTGCACTTTGAACTCCTTATTTCTTTTTTTTTCTCCTTTTTTTTAAACTTGTCGTGTTCCTCTTTGCTTTCTTTTTAACCTGCATGTTGTATTTGTCTTTCGCGTGTATTTAAAAAAAAAAAAGAAGATGCTTTAAGAAGAAAAAATAATGAACCACTCGAGTTTTATTTCTTCAGTACAACCTGGAAACTGTAAGGTTTTTGTGCCAGTACCCTAAAATATCCTGTCTTGTTTTGTTTGGTTAAATCTCTTCTTTTTTTAATATAAATGTCTCGTCCCTGGAGCTTCCTGTGTGTGTGCGAAGAATCTGCCTTACTCCCCCCTACTGGCGTTCAGGTTTCCGCATTGGCTGACTGACCTCTCTTCCTTGTTGTATCAAGGCTCGCCTTCTTTTTTCTGCTGTTGAGGACGATGATGTGTGTGTGTGTGTGCGTGTGAGTGTGTTATATTGTTTCCAGACCTGGAACTAATACCATTTAAAACCCTATTAAAAACATTGATGTGGGATTGATTTATGTTTGCTAGCACAATAGCTCCCCTTCGTCCCCGAACCCACGAGGCAATCCACGGCAGGCAGAAGCAATCAGTCGATAACAAAAAGTCTTTGATGGGATTTTGAATGCTATTTGCTCCCAGATCTGTGTTGTATATTGTATATGATACACACTTTTGGACTCATATGTAAATTTGCATTAATTGCTGACTAACAGCGAAAGAATATTCTATTTAATTCCTTCTCTCTTGGCTGTGGGATCCTAGATGTTTAACTGCATGGATGTACTGTATCTCTGCAGAGTCAACTAGCAGCTGTGTGATTTTTACACAAAAATAAAAACGGCACAATATTTTAAACGCTGCTCTCTCTGCTGACTTCTTTATCGTTAAGTAAGAATATGGTCCTACTGAACACGCACGTCTCTGCTCGGGTTAGAATCGTCACTATGTGGTTTTGTAAAATAAATGTTAATAATTACAATTTTAATGAGCTAATAATACAAACTCAGAAATATTTATTTTTTCCATGACTGAATAAACAAGCTGTTTTCAGAGGAAAATAAGGTCCCCAGAACACTGTTTGAAGCTAGAAAGGTGGCAGGGTCCGCCACATATAAACAAAGTAAAACAGTGAAATTGTTTTGTCCTTAAAGGTCAGTTTGTTTATTCGGTTCATTCAGTCATGAAAACAGAGTTTGTTTGTTTGTTTTATTTAGTTTGTTTAGGCATAAAAAAAACAGTCAATGAAGATCATAATATTTCTTCCCTAAAACTACATAGTGCACCTTTAAAAGTATAAATAATTGTGTGCAGATTGGCCTAAACAGTGAATGAAATCCAACCTCTGTCACATCTGTATTTCACAGTGGATTTTTTGAATACATTTTTTGCACAGTGGATTCAAAACGTGTCTCGGAGGTGCTCAGCTGTTTCTGCACTGAAGCCACGAAAGACAAACTTAAGAGACGTCTGGAGCTCTCGATGGCTGAAGAGCATAAACATCTGAAGGGTTGTTACCAGGGGCCTGTTTCAGGAAGCAAGTTTAACAAACTCTGAGTCAAAACCTGAACTCTAGGTTGACCAACTCTGAGCTGTCAAACTCAGAGTTTTCGGTTTCAGAACAGGTGTTAACAATTAGTTCAATCAACTCTGAGTCAAGGTTAACCTGAGTGAAGCTCGTGCATGAGGATATAAAAAGCCCTCATCAGTGGAACGCAGATAACATGATCCACCATAGCAACAGGTGAAAAAAGCCTCGATCCTCCTACTTCTCCCCAGTGGAGTTGGAAATATTAATGACTGCATATGCAGAAAATGAGCATATTTTCAAAAGACAAAGCAATACTGGGGCAGCAGCAAAATAGCGAGAGCTTGTGTGGCAGAAAATTGCTGACCGAGTCAAGGCGTGAGTTTTAATTGGAAAAAAAAAAGAAATGTTTCGTCTTGAGTGTTCCACTCATTTAACATTTATATTCTATATGTGTGTTTGAGCGCACAGGTGCAACCCAACAGGCACAAAACGGACTGCAACGGGCAGCAACTAAAGATGAAATATAAAAATATAGTCCAAACAGGTAAGGTATAATTTAATTACAAGCAATTGTGGTGTTGTTATAGCCTGCCCTCATTAAACAGCATTCAGTGGCTACATTCAACATGTGATAGCGATATTTAAGTAATTAGGAAAATCCCCTAAACAAAGAAAAAGCCAAATCTTCAGCCATCCCATCACTGCCAGTATTTAATATTGTCTATATGAAAGCCACACCTAAATGCCTGTTGTACATGCATGTCTCCAAATTTTTGTTTTCTGGATATGTTCAAATTTGACCTCCAGTATAGCCAACAGAAAAAAGGCTGAGGCCCGCAAAACAGGTGGCGGTCCACCACCACCACCACTCACAGAGGCTGAAGAGATGCCCTCAGTCAGAACAGTGGGCGACCTATTGCTGAGGGCATCTCTGGGGGGAGCTCATCAGAGCCAGCCACGCCCCAGGACACAAGGGCCTACATAAGAGGTAAGTTATTTAAATGAATGGCATATTTACATTCATCCTTTTTCTACTGTTAGCTCAGTAATGGCCATCCATTCATCATAGACACAACTTGGCACACTGATTTTTCTTGTAGCAGTACGCTACAGTTCTGTTATTGGCTGCTGTTGCTCTCAGATATCAATCTATTTCAAGGTGACTCAGAGTCTGAAAAATTGTGATGGGACCTGCACACTATTGTAAAAAAAAAAGAAAAAAAAAGAAATGTACATTAGGTGGGGCACTTTTCTGGGTAATCATCAACTGACTAATCTTCTTCAACCAGTTACTGATGGTGTAATCTGTCTCGTGGAGCCTTCTGCTATAAGAGACCTCCATGATGTTGTAAGTACTCTTAATATTCCACAGAGTTGTCATGATGGGTAGACTATAACACAATAATTTCTTTTTATTACAGGAGGACGATGAAGACACCCTATCTGCCGCCACAGAGAGGGAAGTTGCAGAAAGGCCTGTTGTGGTTCACACCTCTTTAAAATAACTTTGGTTTCAGTTAATGATAGTGTTGTTCCACAATGCAACTTGCAGCTTCTTTCTCTCTAACAGAGCAATGCTGGAAATTACAATGAGGAAGAGGGTCCATCAACCTCCACAGCACAGGTTTCCTCAGTAAGATGTTGTTCAGCATTGACCCATAACTTACTATAACACTAAGTAGACATGGCACTGTGAAATTCAACGTCATTTGTGTTCCTATAGCTCCCTGTGAAACAACTGTACAAGGTGTACTTGCAGACACAAATCAATAAGTAAAATCTGGAAATGGATCACATAAGGCTGCAGATCAAAAAGACACAAATGGAAATACAACTGCTGGATCAACAGTTAAGGGTGGGTGATGTGCTCACAGGTGCATGATTTTCAATTGTTTCAACAACAAAAGATTAACTGTACAACATTTGTACTTCCAGGAAATAAAGAAGACCTCATAAAATAAGAGGCATATTGTCTTTCTTTGACACTGGGGAGGTGATGGGTCAGTTAGAAATGGTTGGAGCATATCATGTCTCTAACAGCTCTACCATCTCGTGCATCAGCACGGGGGTTAGGATTATTGTCTGGATCATCAGACCGCTGATAATGATAAAACATCCAATCGGGGTCTGATAATCTTCTCCCGACGGAGATTTCTGCGGAGTATTTGCGCTTCGACATCAACTGGCTCCTCGAGAAACGGACACGCCATGTCTGCAGGCTTCAACTTAAGAGCAGGCCCTGCCGAGAAGTGACTGCACCGTGTAACTCTGGATTACAAGGAGTGATATTGACCAAATTCACTGTACATGCACCTGGTTTCCTCTACTATTAATGCTGAAAAGACAGAGAATGTAACCCCTCCCAATCCAGAGTTACAGGGTGCAGTCACTTTTTGTCAGGGCCTGCCGAAAAGTGACTGCACCCTGTAACTCTGGATTGGGAGGGGTTACATTCTCTGTCTTTTCAGCATTAATAGTAGAGGAAACCAGGTGCATATACAGCCCTGCCGAAAAGTGACTGCACCCTGTAACTCTGGATTGGGAGGGGTTACATTCTCTGTCTTTTCAGCATTAACAGTAGAGGAAACCAGGTGCATGTACAGTGAATTTGGTCAATATCACTCCTTGCAATCCAGAGTTACAGGGTGCAGTCACTTTTCGGCAGGCCCTGCCAAAAAGTGACTGCACCCTGTAACTCTGGCCCTGCCGAAAAGTGACTGCACCCTGTAACTCTGGATTGGGAGGGGTTACATTCTCTATCTTTTCAGCATTAATAGTAGAGGAAACCAGGTGCATGTACAGTGAATTTGGTCAATATCACTCCTTGCAATCCAGAGTTACAGGGTGCAGTCACTTTTCGGCAGGCCCTGCCGAAAAGTGACTGCACCCTGTAACTCTGGATTGGGAGTGGTTACATTCTCTATCTTTTCAGCATTAATAGTAGAGGAAACCAGGTGCATGTACCGTGAATTTGGTCAATATCACTCCTTGCAATCCAGAGTTACAGGGTGCAGTCACTTTTCGGCAGGCCCTGCCGAAACTACACCCCGTAACTCTGGATTGCAAGGAGTGATATTGACCAAATTCACTGTACATGCACCTGGTTTCCTCTACTATTAATGCTGAAAAGACAGAGAATGTAACCCCTCCCAATCCAGAGTTACAGGGTGCAGTCACTTTTCGGCAGGCCCTGCCGAAAAGTGACTGCACCCTGTAACTCTGGATTGCAAGGAGTGATATTGACCAAATTCACTGTACATGCACCTGGTTTCCTCTACTATTAATGCTGAAAAGACAGAGAATGTAACCCCTCCCAATCCAGAGTTACAGGGTGCAGTCACTTTTCGGCAGGGCCAAATTCACGGTACATGCACCTGGTTTCCTCTACTGTTAATGCTGAAAAGACAGAGAATGTAACCCCTCCCAATCCAGAGTTACAGGGTGCAGTCACTTTTCGGCAGGCCCTGCCGAAAAGTGACTGCACCCTGTAACTCTGGATTGCAAGGAGTGATATTGACCAAATTCACTGTACATGCACCTGGTTTCCTCTACTATTAATGCTGAAAAGATAGAGAATGTAACCACTCCCAATCCAGAGTTACAGGGTGCAGTCACTTTTCGGCAGGGCCAGAGGTACAGGGTGCAGTCACTTTTTGGCAGGGCCTGCCGAAAAGTGACTGCACCCTGTAACTCTGGATTGCAAGGAGTGATATTGACCAAATTCACTGTACATGCACCTGGTTTCCTCTACTATTAATGCTGAAAAGACAGAGAATGTAACCCCTCCCAATCCAGAGTTGCAGGGTGCAGTCACTTTTCGGCAGGGCCAGAGTTACAGGGTGCAGTCACTTTTCGGCAGGCCAATAGAAAGAATACTCTCCAGCCGTTGGATTAATCAAGCGCCACACATCTATTACAGCAAGCTGAGTTTGAAACTCCATAAAGGCTGCTGATATCTGTTTATCTGAGGGAAGGGGGAACTAGATCTGTCTAATGTAGGGTCACAAACAGAATTAAAATCACCACCTATAATAAGAGGGCCCTCCATGAACTGAGATATTGCTGGGCACAGAGAAGCAAAAAACAAAGATTGTTGTGTGTTTGGAGCATACAAGCTCACAGGGGTCAGTTTTTCATTTTGTAAACAGCCTGAGGTAATAACATATCTCCCATCATTATCATGATGCATACTAGAAAATTTAAAGGGGAGTTTTTTTTAAATTAAAATACTAACACCTCTGCTTCCTTTGAAACCAGGGGAGGAGAACACCTGCCCAACCCATTTCTGTCTCAGCTTGTTTGATTCTGTAGCATTCAGATGGGTCTCCTGCAGCATGGCCATGTCACAATTAATAGAGTTAAGATACATCAACATTTTGTATCGTTTAATTAGATTGTTGATTACATTTACATTCAAACTGACCAAAGTAATTTTGTTCAATTGAGTATCCATAATATAACAAATGCATCATATGAATCAAAATACTGATGGCACACATCTTTAGTAACCACAAGTGCGCACCAGGTGAGACAGCATTCTGGTGTGCACCCAGAGCCCGCTGCAGGAGATAGCATATGAACATAAACTTAATGAGGGTGACACTCTTGCATCAATAAGGGAGAGGGATATATGTAACCCCTTTTTCCTTAGTGTTTATAATCTACACTGAGGTCACACCCAATAAGAATAAAACAGGTCCTAGGTGCTCAGCTAAAGATGGTGAATTTGCTGTGGTTCTTCTCTGCTGAATTAAGCAAGGGACTTTATCGCTTGAGTGGAGAAAAAAAGGAAAATATCATGTAACTAACGCGGTGCCTCCACTGAAATGCTATGTTACTATGCTATGTTCTAGCAAAAAATATGTAAGCCCTCAGAACTCAAGTAAATACAGTTTACTCTAAAAGAATGTTAAACAACAATATGTAAAGGTAGAACACAAACATTTATTTTGCTTTAAACCTTCTAGATCTTTGGAATAATACCTTTAAAGGAGAAATGCTTCAGAGATGGATAAGTAAATAGAAAACAACAAACAAAACACTGGTATGCTTTAAATCAAGACAGTTATTACCTGAAGCATCAAAATGCTCGTCCTCTTACCCTTTTAGATCAATAGAACAGTTTAAGTTTTCTTCAACAAACCAATAATGAAATGTGTATGCATGTGTATGTGTAGTTTTAAATCAAAAGATATAATTTTTACTCAAAAGAGTACACTTTTAACCCTTACTGTTCTCTCACATCAATTAAATGAAATGTTTTAATTTGAGCTCACCTTGTTTAATCTCGAGAATAAAATCTACTTATCAAAGATTTTGTGACTTAAAAAAAACGTTATAGTATTTTGATTCGTGTCTGTGGTGGAAATGCAGAACAGATCTTGAATTTAGGCACATGTATGTCCAGGTGCTAAGGGTGCTGTACCCAAAGCGTTTGGTGGAAATGTGGCTTTTGATAAACACAGCATAAGTTCAGATAATTTGTCAACATAAATGACAGACACTGAGTGGATTTAAGCATGTTTTATTACATCTCTATGTATTGCTTCAATGCTAGGCTGCTGTACAGAGGGGCCCAAAGAAATCCTTAACGTAATCAACTCCTACAATATTTCACTTTCTCATCCTCAGTGAGTTCAACTCCAGCAAATCAACCACTTCAACCAACTCAGATGAAAGCTATCCGAGCTCTGTCGAAGGGTCACCCAGGTCATTGAAGTCGCTGAAAGAGCCTGAACAATCTTTGTTATACTGAATCTTCCTGGAAGAAGTACCAGTTTAATCTGTGGGTGTTAGAAAAGCCTGAATGCAGAGAAAAAAAACCTCTCAGAGTCACATCAGTTTTGACTCAAGCATGAATCATTTAAGCGCTGTGGTGCCTCTTTTGCAAAGCCCAGCTCACATAATGTATAAGACCTTAGGTTGGAGGTACTATAGACATGATATCTACATCTACTGAATATCTTCTCTCACAGCAGGACAAAGAGCTCTAGTGTGACGATATAAATCTCTGAGGTTAAACTGTGTCGTTTGCAAAAGCAGGACTCTTTTGTTAGATTTGGATCAGTATCAGTTGGCTTCAGGAGATTTTTCAGGTGAGTTTTGATGAATCCAGAACATTCTCTGGTCAGCTGACAGTGCAGGGTGGGGTGTGAATCCAACGGAGACTTTATTTCACCATGCTGGAAAAACAAAGACAGGAGGAACAGAGATTGTTAATTATTCTTGTATATCATATTAATTAGTTAATTTTCACGTCATAGCCTACAATCCATCTGGTGTTTCCTCACAAGTTAAAATCTGAGAGGACAGCTCTTTTCCACATCTTAACTTATCTCTTTGTTCAAGGATGAGACAAAACGTGGCCAAAGCTCTGGATAAATCTAGTTTGTGCAGCTTGAATTACATTTTTTTTTCAATCACATTTCCTGATACTATTTTGTATTCTCACAGGGGGTCGAGGACATTTTGACAACTGAGATTTCACAACCAAAATTCAAATTCAGTTAGAGCCACTACTCTTGTACATGTAAACATCCTGCTTTCAGATTTCTAAACAACATTTAAGTACAACATGAGTAACTATTTTAATGACACAAATGTAGTTGAGTAAATTGGCATTTTCACGTGTGTATGTGGTAAATATGAAGCTACAGCTAGCAGCTGGTTAGCTTAGCTTCGCATGCAGTCTGGCAACAGGTTGCCAGGGAGCAGTTGCCAGGCAACCACCCAAGGTTCCCGAATCTTACGTGTCCGAGAAATATTCAGCCGCACTTCAGCTTTTGATCAGAATGAATAAACAAGATAAAACATGTTGAGGACTGACCTTAGAATGCTAGTGGGTATATTTTGTTAGCTTTGGCCACACTAGCTAGCTTTTTCCCCATCTTTCCAGTCTCTATGCTAAGCTAAGTTAACCAGTTACTGGCTGTAGCTTCATATTAATTCATTTCATCTAACTCTCGACAAGCAAGTGAATAAACACACAAATGCACCCCAAAACTATTTCTTTAACTGTCGGTCATTATTCTCTTCTGTCTGACACTCACACGCTGGTTTCCTTGTAGCGGTCCAGAGCCTTCTGAGCCACCACCTCGGAGAACTTGGGGTCGGTCCAGGGGATGTCGCCTGGCACGCTGACGTTCATCGGTGGAGAGTCAAAGAGCTGCACGGACACGGCGGTTTCTCCGGGCTGCTTCTCCTCTCCAGCTGGCTTCTCCTCAGTGTCATTGCAGATCACCTGCACGGTTTTTCAGAAAAAAAAGCTTCAACATATCTGCATGTAGTGGATAGATACTGGCCATAAATCTCTACACTTGAGTTGATTTAAAGCTTGAATTAATATCCAACTAGCACGGTGGCTGTCAAAATAAAATGTCATATTTTTTGGTTTTCTTTTCATACAGACCCAATCAAAGAAAGACGCAGCGCTACAGTGAAAGAAAGCAGCTACGTACCGTCTGAACCTGGAAGATGTTGTCTTTGGTGTTGTTGGCCAGAGATGACACCCAGCCGAACTGGCTGTTCAGCATGTCCAGGAGGGAGGAGGTGTTGACCATCTTCTCCTCGAACCTCTTCAGGAGGTTGTTGTACAGCTGTGTGAAACGCTCGGCCATGGCCAAAGCCTCCTCCAGTTCCTCCTTCAGAGGGCCCTCCAGGGGTCTCTTCCCGGAGCAGTCTGGAAAGAAAACAGATAAACAACATCGTCATGGAGCTCGGGTAAGGTCAGAAGCGTTTTCTTATCGTCCTTTATCGATTTTATTCTTTCATTCATCTCTATTTTTGCGTTACTTTTCCTCTTTCTTTATCTGTGATCTTGCCAGTTTTATGGCTTTTATTCCTTTTGCTTTTTGGGTTTTTACATTTTCTGTTCTGCCTTCTTGTTCTAACTCACCTTCGACTCGGCTTCCTTGTGTTTGGCTCTTGTTGTTGAGTATTTATTCTGTAATATCGTCTTCCTGAGCTTCCTGCTTTTGCTTGCTTGTCAAAGCACTTTGTAAACTGGTTTTAAAGGTGCTATATAAATAAAGTTCATTATTATTATTATCATTCTGTTCTTAGAGAAACAGCTTTACATCGTTGATGATTTTAGAGCAATTTGTGAAGCATAACACTTCCAGCTGATAGGGCAGGTGTCGTATGAGTGTGTGTTGGTGTAAAACTGTATTGATGGGCCTCAGTATAAAGGGCTTCTGGCAGCATTTTGCAATGTCATTGAAAAAGACAACCATCTCCGTTTTAGATGAGGACGCACAAAGAGGAGGCACAAAGTGTTCCAGCTGCATAATATTATCTGAAATCTAAAGATAGATTTCAGGCTGTGGTGTTTATATAAACAGGCTGAGGCTGAAGTGATCCTCTGAATGTGAAATCGATGTGATACATTTCCCGTTCATGTCAGAGGGACAAAAACATCAACACAAAGGGATGGATAATTAAATGACACTCTCTCTGCATCCGCTGGCCTTCATTTGAGCCTCTTCCTGTTTTCAGCGTTCACATAAATCATAATTGTGTTGCTCTGATTAAAACATTTCTGGATCATCACCCTGCAGCTCCGGCTGGTTTCCCGCTCAATGACAGGACACAGCCAGACCTCCCTTGACATTTTGAGCAGTTATTATTAGTTGTTTTATGACATCTTACATGATTTATTTGTTTATCAATGTTGTTATTAATATTTTATTTTTATTTACTATATTTTTCCCTCAGAAAAACTCATTATGTGTTTTTTTTCTGCTTTTCTAACTATATCATCCCCCACATCTCCGTTATTATACCTTTTTATGACTCATTTACGGAAGCCCTAAAGGGCCATGCATTCATACATCTTATTTCCTCCGTTTTCCCGTGATAACGAGTTAATTTCATTTGTTTTCTCGAGATAACGAAACTTTGTTTTCACGAGATAACGATATAACTAATTCGAGATCTCTGGAAAACAAAGTTTTGTTATCTCGAGATCTCGAGAAAATTATCCCGTTATCTCGGGAAAACAGCAGTTGTTATTTCGAGATAATAACTCGAGATCTCGAGAAAACAAATGAAATAAACTCGTTATCAAGGGAAAACAAAGTTTTGTTATCTCGAGATAACGAAACTTTGTTTTCACGAGATAACGATATAATTAATTCGAGATCTCGGGAAAACAAAGTTTTGTTATCTCGAGATCTCGAGAAAATTATCCCGTTATCTCGGGAAAACAGTAGTTGTTATTTCGAGATTATAACTCGAGATCTCGAGAAAACAAATGAAATTAACTTGTTATCACGGGAAAATGGAGGAAATAAAATGTATGAATGCCTGGCCCTTTAGGGCTTCCGTACTCATTCTATCCGTCTCAACGTAAAATAAAAATGAAAACACTTCATCTTACCGATGTGTTGGATCTCTTTGCATTTCTGACACTCTTCGCGGAACCTGAGGCAACCGGCTGAGTTGCGGCGGATCTCTCTGCAGGTCATCCTGCCGTTGCCAAAAGGTTTGGTGATGACCACGTCCTCATTCACGCTGCCGTCTGCGACCACACAGAAACGTAAAGTTATACTTGGAAACCTTGACAGCTCAAAAGTACAGAGGATCTTGAAACCAAAGTGGTTCTGAAGGTCCAAAAAGATTTTGTTTCAGAGACTTTGTTTCCTGCATTCTGGTGACTTTTAGAGAATGAAAATAATAAAATAAGTAAACTGCAACAGCATTTTTATATTACACTATTCGTCCATTTTTTGCCCCTTGAAGAGTCTGTGCACACCACTGCCCTGTGTTGTCAGTCTCTCCATAAGGATTGATGGAGGTGCAACCTCAGTGATCGACAGGAAAATCGATGTTGCAGATTTTACAAAATGCACGCCCCTTTCCTTCAAACTTTCTGTAAGGAACGGGAATTCTTCTATCCAGGAAGTCAGAAATTTGCTTGAGTATTTCCTTTTCCTGCATTTCTTTGTCCGACTGTCCCTCACTGAGGAGGGAAAGACGCAGCAGTACAGTGGACCACATTCTGTACAGAGCCAAAACAGGTTGTGATAACTAAAAAGGGAGAAAGGTTTGAAAATGTGTCGTAAAAGTTGTCATAAATCAGGAGAATTATAGGAGTTGTGACCCCAGGAGGAAGTGTTTAATCTATGTGTGGTTGGAAACTAACTAAAAACCTTCTGAAGCAAAACACTCACAAACAAAAATCAACAAAAATCTGAAATCTAGAATCCAGTTTTCAATTTGATTGCCCTTACATGACGACAAAGGTGCAAGGGCATCTATAGTCATGGTTTAAGTAGAACATGTGATAAAACGTACCCTCATTAGGAGGTGTGTCTGAGTCCATGTCCATCATGGAGCCCATGGAGCTGAAGAAGTTCCTGCTCATGCCCGACATCGGGGAGAATAAATTCTGGAAGCCGTGGAAAGGATCGCGGAACAGAGAGCGAATGCTTCGGGTCCGGCGAGCGTACGGTCCCAGGAAATTAGGAAGATAGAAGACTGGAGGGTTGTAGTGCACATGATCCGCCACCTGAGAAACACCCGGAGCACAGATTATGTCGGTTTTCTCGTTGTATTCACTTATTGTAAAAGTCATCTGGAGAACGCAGTCATTACTTCACATCTACGGTCCACAGTACCTTCATGCTGTCTGTGAATATGCTGTCCACGCCGTCGGCCATCTCGGTGTATTTTTCCTCCAGGTTCCTGAACTCTTTGCTCTGTCGTTGTCCCTCCTGCTCCAGGACGTCAATCTTCTCCCCGTTGATCCAGATGGAGAACGGAGACGTTATGTTCAGCACATCTTCCAGCTGCCAGTGACAAAGGAGAACTTTTGATTTCAAATCAAACATTAAACATTGTGGTGAAGAGTAGCTGTCATAAAATGTTCGTGTTTCTGACAGTAAGTCGAGGGCTGATAACGATCCTTTCTGGACCAACGTTGCCAGAATATTTGTGACTTTATGTGTCATTAAATTTGACATTTTACATTCAGCTGAAATTATGAAGTATTCTGCATTAATTTCACGAGAAGGCTTTAATTTGTATTAAAGATAACACTCATAATCCTTCATAAAACAGGACATTCACCAGTTAATATCTGGATTATAATCAGCCCCATATATATAATTAAGTATGATTATAGGTGTGTGTACACGTGATGGTCTGACCTGACGTCCCACCAGTCCAGATCCACTGCTGCAGGTTCGGGAGTAGTATTTAACGCAGGTGTTCTTCAGACACGGCTTACACTCCTCCCACAGGGCCTTCATCGTCTCATTACAGACCTCCTCCTCCTGCTCCAGCTTGGTCTCCATCTCCTGAGCCGCACGCATCGCGTCCTGCAGTGAAACAAAGAGGTGAGCTTTTATTTTGGTGGGATCCTGAGAACTGATCGTTAATAATGTTTCCTTAAGGACCAACCAAATGCTGGTTATTAATCATTTTAAGATCATTAAGTCAAAATATCTTAACATCTACTATAGCTAAGAAAAAGGCCTTATTAATCCATTTGTCATAAGGAAATTATAGAACCACCATCTCATTGTGGCATCAGTGCTGATATCGGACACAAACAGCGCTATCAGGCACCTCTTTCTGCTCCTTGGTCTTCTCCAGGGCATCCAGAAGCTTCTGGTGGTCCTCTGAAGATTTCTGCATCACGGTCTTCATCTCCTTCACTCCGTTAACGGCATTTTCAATCTGTTGATCCAGATATTTCTCTCCCTGCAGGGAGAGCTCTGTAGAAACAGACGCAGCACATATAACGACCAGTTTACCAAAAAGACAAACTATTTTCTTAATTAATGATCGATTGAGATATCAGCCAATGAGACAGTGTAACTTTAGCTGTATTTGTCCATCAAAGTAAAATAGTTTTTAAAGTTCTAACGGCTGCTTTTGTTTTTGAAGAAACAATGTCCTGGTTCCTCTGGATGGTCCACAGACTTCACTTTGTACAGTTTCTTTTGATTTCATAGACTAAATGATGAATCGATTGATCATGAATATAATCAGCAGATTCATCAATAATAAAATGTGGGTGCAGTGAAACTCACGGTTCAGGTCGTCTTTTGTTGGAAGCACGACACCGTTGACTGTGGCCAGAAGAAGAGCCACCACCGCCAGAATCTTGGACCCCTTCTTCTTCTTCATCATCATCATCATCATTAGCATCCTCTCTGCCTCTCACGGGGCCAGCAGGCAATGATGAGACAAAAAACCTGTGGACAGAAAACATCACACATGAAAAAGTCCTCCTGACTGTGTTGTAATGTTGTTGTACTGCCTCTTTGCGTCCACTAGAGGGCGACATACGCTGCAAAGAAACCAGAAACCTACGCAGTAAAAAAATCACCATGCTTGCTCAGCAGTTTTATACCCTCAAAAATAACTGCACAGATCAATACTAATACATAATTCAAACCGTCGCCTGCTGATGGATCATTTTCCTCGTCTCCCCTTACGTTCAGTAACCGTCAGCAAGGTCGCAGCGCTGACCTCAGATCAGTGTTTCCTCTGACTCTGACCAGCTCTGCCTCTCAGAAGTATTACATAAAGAGAACAGCGAGCTCTTTCTCTGTTAACACATTTTTTCTGTGCCGTGTGCTCGCTCAATGACAGCTTCAACAGAGAGGGACTGTAGCTCCTGATGCTTTTTCTTCACGCCGTGATAAAGACAGAGGCAGAGTGTCATCACACATGTGGACCGTACAGCTTTTCCTCCTCTGTTGATCATTTCTGCAGCCAGACATAACGCTCCCCCGTCCTCCCAAACTATCTGTCGTTGAAAAGCAAAGTATAAACATTATTTTGACGTGCAAAACAAAGCCTCTATTCCTCCGGTTTCATGCTTGCACCACATTTTGGTACCTGGCTGCAGGGATTTGTTCCCATTTAGCCTCAAGAGCATCAGTGAGGTCAGATGATGTTGGTTTATGAGGCCTGACTTGCAGAGTGTGTTCCAGTTCAGCCCAAAGTCATTGGATGGGGTTAAAGTCAGCGCTCTGTGCAGGACCGTGAAGGTCTTCTGGAAACTAAAGGGGACAGAGACTTTGTCATCACTGATCCGAGAAATAAGGCGTCTGAGTCAGCGTCTCTAAAAACATACTTTTACTGGAAAGCATGTCCTGATTTTATCTGGGCTGCATGTTTATATTGTCTTTTAATTGCCTTTTTTTATTTGAATGTTTTTTTAATCAACAATTACTCATTACTCATACAGAATTTTACTCATTTTTACCTTTTACTTTGTTTTGTTAAGTGCTCTATGAATAAAGTTTCTTCCTTTTTCTTCTTCTTCCTTACTCTTTTTTCTTCTTCTTCTTCTTCTTCTTTTCTTCCTCTTTTTTGATCTTCATCTCCTTCTCCTTGCTCCTCTTCCTCTCCTTCCTATTCTTCTGCTTTCTCTTCTTATTCTCCTTCCTCTCCTCTCCTTCCATTAAACTGATACGGACAGCTTGTTAGTTAGCGAACATTATCTTTAATATAAAGTCATGTTTCTTGCCACCTGGCGCAAGAATCACTCTCCTTTGGCTCTGTTTTTGGTCTCCACCAACTCCTAAACAGGATGTATCTGGCTCTTTAGCTGCTAAGTGCACCACTGTGTTCACCAGCTAATCTTTAATGCTGTCTGTCATTTGATGCTAGGCAGTCAGTGTCAAAATGGCGGCTCTCCTCTTTTCTTTGTATTAATTATTTAAGATGATCAAATGCACAATGGACCTTTCTGCACTTCACTGTTCGTTCTAACCATTATGAATGGAATTAAAAGTAAATATATAAGCTGTCCGCTCGTGTGACGGAGATAATAAAATGCAGCAGACTGCAGACTGTAACAAAACAGCGGACATATGATGCAGCTGTCCTCACAGACATCTTATTTGGCTAAATGTCTGTCACCTCGACTCCTCTCTCCTCGTGTCTCTTCCTGTAGGAAAGTAATCGAGGATGTGCAAACTGAGAAACGAGAAGAGGGGTGGGTTTATCAGAGCAGAAAACAGCTGCCCGCTGCTGCTAGAATACCGATGAGAGCTCGGAGACTGAACCAAAACAGTGCACTTGCTACTTACTAGTGAACTTTAGTCATATAGTTGAAGCTCAGTTGAGGCTAAATGGTGAGCAAAGAGTGAAGCTGACCTGTCTGATCTGTACGTCTCCAGCATGTCGTGAAAAAACAAAATAAATCTTATGCAACTTGTTTTTTCAGATTTGAAAGCACTTGGTCATCCTCTGCTCGCCCACCACCCCCTGTTCCTATGGTAACAAGCAAAGTATGCACAGCATGTTGGTTTTGCATCATATTTGGTTTAAAAGTGTCCAGTCAACACGAAAAAATTCCTAACTTTGGGATTAATTTCTTCTTTTCTTCATGTTTTGGACACATTTTACAAAAAAAGGAATTCAGACAAGGTTGGTATCTTTGGTAAAGCAGCTTTTACTCAGCACAAACAATCTAAAGAGGTTCTGGTGTCCGTTTTCATCAGATTAAATTGAATGTACTGATGGTGTAACCTCTCTTAATCTGTCTACTTCAGTAGAAAAACTGAACAAAATGTCCCCAACTGTTCCAGGCCCAGCAGGCACCTGGGAGTTTAAAAAAAAGAAAAAAAATGTCCCACTTTCTCGTTTCTCTATATGAGCTCACGTGTTTATGAGTTTAACATGAACAAGAGCAGCAAACTGCAGACGCCTACACAATGAGGTCATTATTCATCTGACAATAAAGCCCTCGCTCGCTTAATTACAGCACGCCAGTTACTGTGAGGTTTGTAAACAGGGACTGACTGCCTCCATTTTTTAACAAGAACAAAACAGAGTGAGTAAGTCTTGACGTGCAGCGAGGGGAAAGAATGAGCATCACGTAGAGCCAGAGAGAGTTAAACAAATAAAAAGGAAAAGAAAAGTCATTTTGTGAGACCATTTGCTGAACAGCAGCTGCAGGGATCCAAGTTACACAACTGAAAGAATGCAAACTGACCAGCCGTCCTCCGGTCCAGATGTTGCCTGTGAGGCCTTCCAGAAAGTTCAGTTTCAGTTTGACGGAGGGAAATGTGACATGTTTTGTTTGACAGGCTACGCTGTTATTGTGTTGTTATCATTACATTTTATGCCATGTCATGATCTTTTCTTACATTTTTCTTTTCAAGTCACTGTTTTGATCCCTTCCAACTTGACCTGACAGAAAATGAATGACCACTCGGGGCACTACATCACACACAGCTCCAACTATCAGTGATTTTGGTGACACTGGATCATATTTTATGGAGAAAATGTTCTCTGTTTGTTTCCCTCTGATGTCCTTCTGCTGCTCTGCCTCAACTTTCTGTGATTTACAGAGTTTCCTGAAAGCAACCTGTAACTGCTGCATAGCGTAGCTGTAAATTAGCTCTGCTGGCCTGGTCGACTCTGCATAGAATCGGCCTTAACAGTTATTTCGTATGTCATGATAGAGGTGAAGAAACCGAGGAGCACTTTGATGGAAAAAGGGAGAGAGAAAGAGAGACAGTCACTGAACAAGAGGCAAGAAACAAGAGTCTCAGACCGGCTTTTAGTCGTTGGAGACGGCTTTGCTCAATAAAAGACTGCACGAAGCAAAGCTGGACTGGTTGCCGTTCAATAGTAAGTAATCTTAGCGGGCTTGCTAAGTTTTATGTCTTGTGTCATTTGGCTGCGTTGGCAAAGTAGTCACCTTGCTAGTTTTTAAACTGAAGCTGAGTCAGTCCAGTTTGAGAGGGTTAGCTGGCAGCATGTTCTGGCCCGGTGTTATTGTCTCTGGCTCTTGGTTGTGCATACATGTTTACTGCAAGACACAAGTTTTCCAAACATAACATTATTATGATGTCCTGAGTTTTGTCTTTAGTTAGCATGTAACGTTACATTACGTCTGAAAAATTGTTACAGAACTGAGGGATTTGTGCTCACGACAGCTGTGCTGCACTCGGACACGGTAGGGGGCGCAAAATTGCAAAAAAATACAAACTGCTACGTAATGTTGCTTTAAAGACTCGTGACTTGACTTCACTTGAGACATGATGACTCAGGTGACTTGTGTTCATCTTATATTTTCACTTTTTTAATAAGACAGGTACTAATACTTTGTCTTTCCTCTTTACAAAGACCTGATACTGCAGTATTTTTTTCGAGAAATAATGAAAAAACATGACCTGGGACTTGCTTTAGAGTTATTCCAAATGATTTGAATCACATGTCTATTACACATGCTGCACATAGAGTATATGATATGTAATGCTTTATACTTTCACATGAAGCTGAATCCATTTTTCAGTTAATTGCTGAATTAATCAAAAGAAAATGAAGTGGCAACTTATCATTTCAGTAATTTTCAAGCAAAAAAAAGCCAAAACTTCACTGGTTCCAGCCTCCATTCTGTTTGTAAATGTGACCATTTCCTGTTTTCTTAGTGTTTTGTGATAATAAATTGAATATCTTTGGAAAAAAGAAGCAATTAGAAGACGTCCCCTTGGGATCAGGGTGACTGTGACGGACATTTTACACTGACACCTGACTTTTTATACAGCAAACAATTATAAAATGAATCATGATTTGCACAATTTAATGATATTGTCTGATCCGCTGTAATATATGCCTGTATATAGCTTTGTAACTTTAATCTAAAAAGTTCTTTATCAGTTTCTATCTGTATCTGTGCTGCTGTAACATCCCATCCTGGGATCGGTAAAGTCTTATCCTATCATATGTTTATGAGCTGTCATGTCTCAAATATCTGTACTAACATTTGTACATCAGTTGATAACTGCAAGTTGATTTATTCTCCATCAGTTAGAAGCTCAAAACTGCACAAAAGACTTCCCCAGTGCCAGAATAAGAAGGAACAATGAACTAATCTGGATCATCTGGGCTGCAACAAATGGGACACTGGCCTCATTTCAGCCTCATTTTAAGTGTTTGGGGATTTCTGCACCCAAAGGATTCACTTGTCATAGGATTATGTAGAAATTAAGGTCACTCATTTGCATGCATTCCTTCACTTGTATCACCAAATTGCATGTTTATAACTCTATTTTGCAGTTACCGTTGCTTGAGTTTACAGCCTGAGGTGTAACCAAGCACAGGATGACATCATCTACCCTTAATCCAGTTGTTTTGATCCAAAGATGGAGGTCACACCCATGAGTAAGCAATACAAACAGCAGTCACCTAGTCAGCCTGCATGAAGAAAAACAACTGAAGGGACCAAAATAAAATAGAAAATACAAAAATCAAGACATATTTTGCAGCCGAATTTAAGTTAAAAATGTTTATCTGGCATTTCATGAGCCAGACCTGGAAAATGCACCCAATGTGTTGCACTCTTTTCAATTTATCATAATAACACAGTGTTTCCAGATAGACCATTGTCCTCTGAGCATCTCCGAGCTGCACACTCTCAGATTTAAACAAAATAAAAGCCCTCTGACTCACCTGTGTTTGTTTCCTGAGACTCCAGACCGTCTGAAGCTGCTCCAGTCTCTCTGCTGCTCGTATTTATAGCAGAGGATAACGGGGACGGTGCAGGCATGTGATTCACTGAGCAAGCATGCTGCCCGCTGCTGCTACTGTCCAGCCACAGCAAAGCAGAGAACAACTTCCGGTAGCACCCTTCAAAATAAATCCTCAACGTTTCTTTAACAGAAAAATTACATAAATAGGGGAAAACATCAGTTTTAACGATTAAAAAGAAGATTGTCAAGTCATTTTTAAATGCCACAAAACTTGTAGCAACGTTCAAGAAAATCTACATCTGTGTAACTACATAAACTTTGCTTGGCTTTGAGCAGTTGTTACTCCTGAGACCTGATACTGTAGAGGTCCAGCAGGAGGCCTGTGATGTCCTTCAGTCTCTAGAAGGAGTTCATGTCCACAGATGTCAGGGTGACCGCCCGGCTTGTAGACATCGAGTCTGTACTAACAAAATGTATCATTATCTTTCACCTCACATATAATCGTTACCTTTTCACCTTGCATACTGACATTATATTTTGACCATACTCCTTTGAATATGTGGAGTTATGATCTGATCTGAGCATGAACCTGAGTAAGTTACGGTCTGACATGGGGTTAGCAGTGACCTCAGGACTGTGAGATCTGTGTGGGCACAGAGTAAACACTCTGTTCTCAGGACACTTATCAGTTCAGCGTAGGCACTGAGATAATCATAGTGTACTACAAACTGTGACTTTCTCTGTAGCTCTTCATCAGACTTGCAAGGGGAAATAAGGATTTCCACCACAGAGTCCTGTGACAGAAGATTTCTTGGGTTTTACAGCTACTTAATCTACTTGTCTCTTGTTTATATCAGAGCATTAAGAGTCGAACAATATCTGCTGACTCCACGTGATGGTTCTTGGACGGTAACTGTGAAGACATCATAAGCAGTGCCAGTGTGTAATTTAATTCTTTATATAATGCATGATTTGCCCTGTTGACACATTTTTGCAAAAATAGCACAAAAAAAAGAAAGAAATTGTTCTCTTGTTACATATTTTATATTATTCTGCCGTGATAGGTTCAATAAAATACTGTCTTGGCCTTCAAAATTTTCTCTGTCATTAGGAAACATATTATTTTCACTCCCCTAATTCTATTATATTACATGTTGTAATTTATTTGTTTTACTCGAGGATAAAAGAAAAAAAAAAACAACCTTTGCGCTTTTATTTTGAAATCCGACTGTGTTTTCCTGTCCCTCACTCCTCCTCACTTGACGCTTGTCTGAGGACTTTTCCAGAAGTTTAGTAATTTATTGGCAGCAGCATCAGAGCTGCTGAGCTGAAAGACAAACATTTGATTCATCCCGAGCGTGACTCAACACTCACGACTTCACCCAAAAACATTATTCACAAATAAAAGTATAGAAAAATATGAGCAACATTTAGAGAACTGATAATAACACATGTCCTACACTGATAGCACGTTTTAAGCAAAGCCAAATAGTAATAATACCTCAGTTTACCTTTCTAATGCCACAGTCTGCATTTGTTTGTGGGTGTTTTATTTGATTTCCTTGCCGTATACAATGAAATATAAAACTTAATGACAGTATTTTAATTTCAATACTTTAATGAACCCATTTTGCAATGTGCCTGGCAACTTAATCATACCTTCAGGTATTGTTTAAAGGTGCACTACGTAGTTTTAGGGAAGACATTTTAATCAGAAGAGAAAAATCTTCATTGGCTGATTATTTATGCATAAACAAACTAATTAAACAAACTCTCTTTGTTTTCATGACTGAATAAATTGAATAAACAAACTGACCTTAAAGGACAACACAGTTTCTTACTGTTTTACTTTGTTTATATGTGGCAGACCCCGCCTTATTTTCCTCTGAGAACAGCTTGTTTATTCAGTTAAAAAAATAAATATTTCTGAGTTTGTTTTATTACCTCATTAATATTGTAAATATTACAATTCTGACTTTGAATTTCTTCTCAAAAAAACTAAATCGTTCTCCCATAATCTCCTGTGTATTCATACTTGTACTATATGTGTCATTAAATGTCCCTCTTAAGTTTTTAAGAGATAATATGATATGTTTGTGTGACAACCAGCCATGCATTAAACCACTACTCTGTAACTGGGGCACCTAAACACAGTGCAACCATCTTTAATGCTGTTGATTACATGTGCTTTTCCCTTTTTTACACGTCAGATTGTTTGGTGAGAAAATTACTGAACTAATGTTTAAGGAGTCATTATGTAATTTATAACTTTCTTCTTTTTTTTTTTAAGAAAATGAACAACAAGAGTCTGTTTTTCTTCTTCTTAATTCTGGAGATAAATGTTTTTCACAGATCGGTGATGTGATGCAGAGTTGTGTCCAAGCACCTCAGAAGTCCCTGAGGTCAGACCTGTGGTCAGACGTTCAGACTGTTTTGATTGAAATTCAGCCTGAGCTAACATTTACTGTAACTTTCCGTTAGTTTGAGGAGGCGTTTGGGAATTTAAAACAGCAAAAGGAGGAGGAGCACAAAAGGGTTAAGACATGGGCGTACACAGACACACAAACACACAATGGAGTTTTTAAAAAATTAGGGAGAACAGGATCAAGCGCCTGTTAAAGAGAATACTGATAATACTTTAAAGGTGCATTATGTAGTTTTGGGAATTACATTTTAATCAGAAGAGAAAGATCTTCACTGACTGATTATTTTATTCCTAAAAAAACTAAATAAACAAACTCTCTTTGTTTTCATGACTGAATAAACTAAATAAACAAACTGACCTTAAAGGACAACACAATTTCATACTGTTTACTTTGTTTATATATGGCGGACCCTGCCACTTTTCTAGGGAACAGTGTTCTGGGACCTTATTTTCTTCTGAGAACTGCTTGTTTATTCAGTTATGGAGAAAAATAAATATTTCTGAGTTTGTATCCGTACCTCATTATTATTAAATAGTTTAGTAGTAAATATAGTAAATATTAAGAAGTTTGAATTTATTCTCCAAAACTACATTTTGCCCCTTTAAGCATCTTTAAACAAAACTGTGATCCTTCAATGCTAAAAAAAAAAAAACAGTAAGTGAGGAATGTGTCATCTCAGGGGATGGATGTTCCAGTAAATCACACACACGCGCGCACACGCATGCACACACACACACACACACACACATACACACACACACACACACACACACACACAGATTCCTGAGCTCTGTGTCAGCATCACTCTTCTCTCTGCAGAGTTGTGATTTGCTATGTTGTGGTTCACCAGCAGATGTTTGCACTGTAAACTTGTGATATTTGTTATATCACAGCTTCTCTCATTTGCTCAGATGCATTTCCTCAGACTCTAACTCAGATCTTAGAATAAACGCTTTCTCATAACACTACACCACCTGTGCAAAACACCCAAAATGTTAACCGCATGCAACAAAACGCACAAAGTCAGTCATTATTTCCAACAAACTCAACAAATGCGAAGCACCCTCTGATCATTAATCACTGGTTGGTGATGATCTTTCACCTCCATGTGGAAGAAAGTTCTTTGAATCAGACTGAGGAGGTGGGAGGAACTCTATCAGCATCTGATGACATCATCCTAAATTATCATGAATTTTTGCAAGTCAGGCCTCGCCACTACCCTCTCAGAAAGCTTTGGAGAAGAGCCTCTCAGTGCAAGCCTCCAAATGCGACACTAGGTGGCAGTAAACCCTTTGTTATACAGTAAATTCTCCTCATCCCAACACCGGATGCTCACACTGGACCTGCCTGTTCTGGCCCAGTATTTCTAAAATGTTTGAAAAAGGATTAAGTCCAAATATAACCGACTGACAGTTTTCTTTCTGTGGTATTCTGCTCTTGTCATTCTCAGTTTAGCTGCCTTAGATCTTTATCAAATATTTAAAAATGTATATCTAAATATCTTACAGCATCTCATGCTGCTTGTATAAGTATAAGAGAATGCAAGACTATCATTAAATGTGTTTAGGGGCATGAAGAGAGTTAAAGAGGTGTAGAGGTGAGGTCTGGTCAGGGGGGAGCAGCGAGAAGCACTACAACAAAATTAAAATCTTGTTTTTTGACTTGAAGGTCTTTTGATGAATGCCTAATGCTTAAAAATAACAACATTACAAGTCATTTATATTAAATGAATTCCAGAAAGCAGTGTTCTGGTGATCTGAAGGTCAAAATATGTTTAAAAAAACAGCTTTAATTTGGTTTTAAACTGATTTTTTTTCAAGTCAACAAGCAAATAATCCGAGAAAGACAGATGCAAATTAAGATTAACAAATGTAGGTGCTGGTTGTATAATTTAATATATCAGTATGAAATCAATTTGTATATCAGATTCACCAAAGTCACACAATAACACAAACAAACCAACAGATCAAGGTAGTCCTGTGTTCTGCAAGGTAAAAAGACTGTTTGTCAATGGACTCTGGTGGCTTTGGAGACAGCGATATCATGGCTTCAGTCCCCTTTCGGAAAGGGCTGCCCGACAGAAAGGACTGACTAAGTATCTTATACAACCCCACTTCAGAAAACCCAAACTACCCCTCTAAACTCCTGAAGTGTGCAGACAACACACTGGTCTCCCAACAGTACCGGGTCTGCTGTTGAAATCTTCAGGTTTTTGTGATCCACAATCATCCAGGGCCAGCTCAGGAAGTTCAACCTGCCTCGAGAGCTTCTGATCCGTATCTATCTTCCTGAAAAATTGACAGCAATGAACAAACAGAGTAAATTCCTCAGATCACTGCACAGACTGGGCTCAGTAAAGCCGGTTCTGTAAAAAATTCTTGTGAAATTCCAGCCGGTCGTGTCACAGCATCTCTCATATAACGACAGCTGTTGGCTTCAGTTGATTTATTCTATTAAACAAACTCTGCATGGAGATGTGACAGCGCTTAAATCACATGGATCGTGTGGAGAGGAGTGACACCGGGCAGATATTCTCCTGCCTTCAGAGCCAGATGTTCATTTTTATAGTGTTCCTGTCATTGGTTCCTCTTTATCCTTCCTTTCTATTTCTGGAGACTTATTTATTTCATAAGTACTCCAGACGGAGCTTCATCAAACCAAGATGTATGTTGTTGCAAAAGATCACATTGCTATGAGATGACAGTACTGAATATTGGAGACTTAGAGCATCTTGCAGTGTTTATCCTTTATTGTAATAAAGAATAAACAAGTGTAAGTCACGTAAGACGCACACTCACAACACTAAACACACTGAGAGATGCTATTTATCATATAAATGACATACAATAAGAACTTTCATTTGCCATTATTATGTTAGAGTTACTGATATCCAATGTGATTACCAATATGTTTCTAAAAAACACTTCTGGACAACACATCTGCTGTTTATTTACAAATTTAGATGATTGTGCAAGACCCTCTACAAACTGTTTTTGGAACAAAGAGTCCCCATGTGTCTTCAACATTATGGATAATTAAAGGGGGATTCCAGTATTTTTAAACTGTGCCATGTAAATGATTCATACTTACCAAAAGTTTTGGAATCAGTCCAGTAGATCACCTCAGCCAGCACCGCGACAATGTAATCCTTTGGGGCAACTGCGACCATCAAGGTTGCGTCCACTACAAGGGTTTATTTTAGCCCCTGACAGACCGAGGTTGTTATTCTACATGTCTGATAACGATACAGAAATGATTCCCACAGATTTTCTATAACAGTCTTGTTCACGAAGTCTTGCTCTGCAATCTCACAAGGTGAGCTGTAAAGTTGTTGCTTCATGGGGGAACAAACCAACACTTTTAGTGGATGTAACTTAGTTGCCCCAAAGGATTAGGTTGGAGTCATTTCAGCTGAGGTGATCCTTTGGACTGACTCCAAAACTTGTAAATATAAGGCCTAAGATCTAAGTCTACAGCTCTGGCTCTATCAGAGGTTACCACCCTTCGACTGCTGCGTCCTTTGTTTCAGTAGTTACCAGTATACGTATGTTTAAAAATGCTTGACGGCAGCAGCTTACATAAGTCAGATTTTCAACATCACTCAGGCCGACAGTGCACATGAGGGACTGAAGTTTACTGGCCTGGAGGATTGCTCAGTGTTGACTGTTTACCAGTGGTAGATCCAGTGTGACTAAGCACATTATCTGCTGCGTGACACTTTGTGAACTTGTGTTTTGCTTGTATGCGTGTGTCTCTCTGTGTGTGCTCGTGCAGATGGCTGTGAGGGCTCACTGTACTGCAGCGTGTGTGAATCATGTGCCAAGCTGCTCCACCTTTAAATTGGCCAACTAGTGAATTGAAACCATGTAGGCCTGCAGCCAGTCCTCAACCCGTGGCATGGATTTCAACATTTCAACACACGCATGCCCGGAGAGAGCTGTGAGCGAGCTGCTCCGCTGGCCTCTAACACAAAACACAATTATCACGAGGTTTAATTGGTCCCTCTGGTGGTACTGAGCGACCCGTATCTGACAGGCCGCAGATGAACTTCAAACATTTGGAGGATTCTGGTATCAATTTAGGGGGAACTTTGTTCTGTGTGTGTGTTGGATGCGTGAGGAATGTACGTGATCTGAAGTGATTAAGAAACTTCTGATCAAAGGCCGGCGGCTCAGCGATCAAAGAGTTTGGTCATTAAATCCCCGTTTATACAAACTGTAGCATCCATAAAGGAAAAGATGGAAGAGAGGGACGTGGATTCAAAGCAATGTGAAGTCATTCTTTAAAAGGACATTGTTCACTCTGTTTGGTATTTTGCATGAACGAAGTGTCGTGATAAGAGTATCTAAAGTTGTTGTCACTGCAAGGAATCTCCTTATTCTTGATTGGTTGACCACAATGAAGACCCATTAGGAGTTGGTCATGAGAGGTCTAATGATGTTTCCCAACATTTATACTTGAAACCTGGAGCGCAGCAGCACATTATCCTCTCGATAACTCAGTCCAGAACGATTATGATTTCACCATTCATTTATTGTCTTCATCCCTCATTTCCTTTCTGCCACAGTATTTGCCTGAGGAAGACGTGTTGCCAGGTTGTGAGAAACCACTTTGCCTCCTCCACCATACTGAGGTCATGGCCCTTTATGACTTATTTACTTTCGAAATAAGACATTCAATCGAACTGTTAGTCATTAAATGGAGATCTTGGTTTGATAATCCGTCAAATTTGTATTCGTGAACGTCATAAATTGTGACTGAAGCAGCCAAATAAATGTTTCCAAACCTCGCACGCCACAAGTCCTGTCTCCCTGTTGATGTCTCATTACCGATTTATTTACGATTAATATCAAAACCAGGATGTCGTGACATATTTAGTACCTTTGGAAACTTTTCCCTCTCGATGAGAATGCAAAATTAAGCTTGGCTGCACATCATGATTCTGTAATGACTGACCCGCCGGATTTTAAGCATTATATAAGCTTCAGGAAAGACAGCATCACTTAAGTCCCTGAAAAATACACAGCAGCTGAGCGGCGTTTGTTGACGAGTATGAACATAACCCACTGAAAACCATAATAAACACCCATCGTCTGCAGTAAGTAACCATATTAAAGTGTCAACGTGAGTGCAGGAGAGAAAAAAACGAAGGCGCTGAAAAATCCACGGCCAGACAGCCACTGGAGCTGCCTCGTCAGCCGGACGGCCGGATGTGTGTGTTGGTGAGAGAATTACACCTGCTGTTAGTCTAACACACTGGTAGTCGAGGTTAGCTGGAGCAAGCTGAGCCGGTGCCAGATAGGGATTATAGCTTCAACATGTGTGTGTGTGTGTTAGGGAGAGTGTGTAGGTGTGTGTTCACAGAAACTATTTTTCCTGTCTCACAAGCCAAGGCCAAAGGAGATATTCAAGGTGCTCACTCCGCAACGTTATAACATTTGTTAGCAATTAGCCTCGGCCACAAAACTGACTTTCAACAAAACACATGGACCCTCCCTCCCTCCTGCTCCCTCGTCTTTTTTTTTTTCACCCTGTCCCTTTTCCAGTCCCTCCCTCGCTTTCCAGCTCCTTTGTTCCCCTCCCATCTCTCTCTCTCTCTCTCTCCTTCTCTACCTCTCTCTGTCTTTCTTACCACCCTTCTTCTTTCTCTTCATCCCCTCTTGCTCCATTTCCTCCCTCCCTCTCTAAAGTTGCACATGGTTTCTGTCTGAGGAAGGTTTAGTTTCCTCCGGCTCTGGATGGGAGAAGGGAGGATGCCAGAGAGCTGCAGGCAAACACACATGTTCAAAACTTTAATGGGAGCTATGACCAGTTTTCTTCAGGTTTGCAAGAATATTTGAAAAACAAGCTATAAATCAGTGCTGTGGGTTGCAGAAGTGCATTTTTTGCACATGTGGAATAACAATAATTGTTGTTCAATTCTGTGGAAGTTTGGGACTCTCGTCTTCCGTCCTGGAAATCTGGAAAATATGTCACAAATGAGTTCGATGGCACCTCAAAGGTAGATTGCTGACTACTTTTGCTGTTCCTGGACGCTCCCTTTGTGGGGAAAAAGGTGGAGAGGACTGCAACATCACGACCATCAAGTTGAGCATCAGCAAAGTAGACAACAAGTTGTTTATAAAGGATTCTTGAGCAAGGAATCATGAAAGGTAATTTACTTTATATCTTCCGTGTTATTTCTGAACACCTCCTGCTTTGTTGTCATGCAAAAAACTTTATGTAAACAGTATCTGGTTGTGTGAAAAAATGCATAAAAATGTAGACAGGAACAGTATCTGTCATTGTGGCATGCAGGCAAGCACCTGCACATGCAGCAGCGACCACATATGCTTCTCATCTGCTGTGAAACTCGGCGGTGTGGATCCTGAGAAAGTGCCGGTTTGTTGTTCTTGGACGTGAGACTTTGATCAGTCAGCTTAAAATGTCTATACGTGTGTGCGTGCACACCACAGCCCCGTTTCATAAAACATAAAATGTTCTCTAGCCCGGCCAATCTGCCTCAGATTGACTTAATATCCCCTTTAAAAGAGGGCGAGTGAAAACACAGCACATGAACTTGAGCTTTTTCACAACATGGCATGAAAGGAGAGCTGCCACTGGCTTTGAAGAGGGCAGAGGCTCGTACATGGTTCCCAGACGAACAGTATGAGGAGTGAAAGGCTGACAGAGATGTGAGGGAGAGGAGAGAGAGCAGGAAGGAATACCACATGTGGGCAAGCAGCTTGGAAATATGTTAGGAGGTGTTGACATATTCATTACCAACAGTAACTGGCATGTAATGGATTCATTCCTGTACATTATAGCTGAAATCAAAAAGCATTCTTTACTCTGTTTTGATCATGTTTTTAAAACTTGGAGGTGTCTCCTCTGTTGGATTTTGTTTTGATTTGTGGTGGTGTTATTTGATTTACTTTTACTTTATTACACTTTATTTAGTGTTAGCTTAGATATCTTAGCTGACACAAAAATATATCAAAAACTGTCATTTCGGCGAGCAAAATTGATGGTTGCTAGCTAGAAATGAGAAGCACTAAATCAAAGAGCTAACATTTGGTTATTTAGCCATTGAGTCATCAATCCGTGTGCTGTCTTTCTGCCCGGGACAGTAAAGTCCAAGTCTTTCAGCTCGATAACACGTGGTCATCAAGTTCACATTTAAGTTTTTTTTTTTCAGGGTTCCCATTTCAAGACAAGTAAGGTAGAAACATTAAAAAAAACAGCTAAATACCACTTCTTCTTCTTTTCTTTTTTTTTTAACTAAACCAAGGAGCTAATGTTTGGGTATTTAGCTAGCGAGCTACAGTCGATCAAAATCTGCGAGCAACAGTTTCAGCTAGCAAATTAAACAGTCGCTAGCTAAAAATAAAAAGCAGTTAGCTGTACACTGCAACAAGAACAGTTCTGTTTATTTAGCATTACATGTCTTCTACATGGATCGTCTACGTGTGAAGATGCTGACTTTTTGCTCAGGACATGCAGCTTTAGCTCAGTCTTTTAGCACGGTATCATGTCGCCATCAAGTTCACATTAAGGATCTGTTTTCCAGGGTTCACTTTTTTAAAAACAAGTCAGCTAGAAAAATGTAAATAGCCAGCTGAAGGCAAGTGTTTCAACTGAATCAAGGAGCTAAAGTTTGGTTATTTAGCTAGCGAGCGACAGCCGATAAAATCTGCTAGCAACAGCTGTCATTTCAGCTAGCAAAATCGACGGTCGCTGCCAGCTAGAAATGAGAAGCAGCATTTCGTGTTCTCTGTCGTAATGTTAAGTAGTAAATCTGCCACTGTTTCAGGTGTCAGTGCTATCGGCGTACATGTCATACAAGAATGGAGAGCAGGCAGGACCTGAGGGTAGAAGATAACATTAGCAAATGGTCATCACCTGCATCAGTTTAGGAAAATCGAGGCAAGTTATAAAATCAAATGGAAATCAAATCAACATCAAACTCAAGAAAGTTGTGATTTTGCTTCTGTCGAGGCCTCGAGGAGGGAAGCAGCCCTGATACACGAGACGATTCGACAAATTAACTCCAAGAACATTTACAGTTCTCCTCTCAGCCAAGCGGTACAGGAGGTCTGTTAATGTGGTTTCCAGTCTTGCTGAAAGCGGGTCCAGCCCAGCCCGACCAGAACAAAACATGCTGCCTCATACATTCCTACCAGGGCCGGAGAGGAGGGGGGAGTCCGAGGAGGTGAGAGGAGAGGGGGAGGACTGGAGCAGGTGTATGGCTGGCAGAGGAAAAGGAAAGAGTGAGTGAATGGGAGGGGAGGAGAGAGAATGTCTTGTTATTAGCCGTAGCAGCCGTATAAATTTACAGTCCAAGCATTTTGGATTTGGATTGAAAGGGGAACAAAGGAGACATAGTAGCTGATTGTCATGTTGACTTGTTCTTTCTGTGACTAGTGTGCACCTTTTCATTTATTTTTGCTCTCTCGGATCAATTTTCTGATTGTTTCTGCTGGACTTTTTCATGTTTTTACACCAACTCTCACAGCATAGGCCTGCACATAAAATGTTGAATGTGCTGCAACTGGATCCTTAATTAAAAAGGTAATACGAGTCTGGTTACCAGTAGCGGCTTATTAGCATTTCTTCACTTTTCTTGAGATGTATTGGCAAAAATGTTCGTGTAACTTTTGTACAGCTTAGCCTATGGATAAAGCCAAATGTGTGCAACTCCTGTGTAAATTAATTGCTTCCAATAATAACAGTTTAAGTGGCCAGTACATACATTTTGAGCTTACAAGTCTTTGAAAACATAGACGTGATTGTTATTAATTCATGTCTGCGTACATACACAATGTGTTTCAGAGCTAGTTTCACGCATGCAGTTTAGGTTGATTGTGAAATTCCTGCTTATGCTAACGTAACTGAAGCTATTTGGTAATTTGGTCCCAGTTATTGGCTTATAGATGTAATTTGAGGTTACGTGTTTTACTGTCGTGATATAATGTGAATATTATTAAACTATTTTTCCAGCTGACATCATTAAACAGCATTTTAATGCATTACCTTGTTTAGGTTATCAGTCAGAACAGGTTAGCAGACGAGCTAACGTCAGTTTTGTCAGTTGATTCTGTTAGCACTAGTTACTGGATGTTACTAACTTTACATTGAAACTAGTTTGTGTTGTAAAACCCCTTTAATAGTGTTAATTAGCACTTCAAAACTGATGTTATAGCCTGTAAGGATAACTTTAGTTTTACGAACACCTGGCGCAACCGTGTCCAAATTCTTAATTCAGTTGTCTGCATACGTTCAACCATTTATTTTGACTTCCTCTTGAAAAGCTTATATTGTTCTTACCTGTCTTTCTGCAAAGTTCCTATAAGATGGTGATCATGTGAAATTTGAGGGCTAGTAAAAAACATACTGAGAATATTGAACACGCCCTTTGGCCTCGACGCTCTGTAAACCTAACCAGGCTTGTCTTTGTGTCTCCGCCTGGCTGTCCAGAGAGGTTTTAGTCCTGAGAAAACACCATGCGTTTATAGGATCGTGACTCTGAAAATCTCCCGTTTCACTGCCGAACCACAATAAAAGAACGTTCTCATGTAACGGCTCGTCTGTAACTTCTGCTTCGCAGTTTGAAGCAACACATTCCAGGCGTTTATAGTTTTGCGAGGAGACCACACATTCCAGTCAGAGGGCACCTAAATGGTTTGGATGTCAACAGAGGTTTGGAGAAGAACTCCTTTGGCTTTATGAGATGTGGTCAAGACCTCCACTCTGATCTGGAGCAGGGCCCATCTCGTGACTCCTGGTTTCATTTAAGGCTGGGAGTCACTGAAGTTCTTGAAGGGGATTTTCTGGTCAAAATAACTGAAATGAGTTGATGAAAGAAAGGAAACATCAAGAAAGCATTAATATTTGCATGTGAAATCGCTTTATGGATTTTTCTGATGAGGTTACAGGACAATCAGAGCACGTTACTCAGAACGTTTTGCACAATACTGTGGTGAAAGTGAAGTGCAGAGGAGGACTGAAAACAGGGAGTGGGCGGGGAAGGGGTTTGGAAAGTCCAAAACCCCCCGTGAGGAACCGCCACAGAAGAACCACAAACATGAAGTGGTGCTGACTCAAGTACAGGCCTGGCGCTGCGTTCACAAACACCAAAGGTCCGATGGTTGAAAGAGGATGGAGGGAGGAGGGCTGAGTGACTCCATGTGGGTGGAGAGCAACACATTTTTATTCTTTTATCAATTACAGTCGGTATTTCTGTATATTGATACCCACATTCACCTGTATCGTTATGTGCAGCCTTCTGTGTAAAGGTAATGCTTGGAAAAGCAGTTTTTCCGAAATAAGGTCCCATGGGGTCCATCGGAAGAGGCGCGACTTCTGCGCTCAATAGAGCATCCGGTGAATATTCAAAATAAAAAACCCTGTGGACTATGGTTATTAACAATGTCCCTCAATGTTTTGTAATCATATTGAGCCTTAAAGCTAACAGTGAGCTAAGTCGTTCACATGAGGAACATATTAGTATTCAGAGTGGCCCAAATTTCTTGTCTACATATTTTCGAGGCACCCTCGGTCGAGGAATGTTTTTTACGGTTTGTGCTCGGCTCCTTCGTCCCAACTAAGGGAAATCTTAATGTCAAGGAATCCAGTTATATTCTGGACAGTAGTCTTCCTCTGACTTCGTGGCAGCAGTTTGAGGAAGGCCCTTAGGTCTTCAAACATGGCAGTGCCCCCGTGCGCAAAGTCAGCGCCAAGAAATGGTTATAAGAGAAGAATTGGACTGGCTTACACAGAGCCTTGCCCTCAACAGACCCTCTAACGCTGACGGTGAGCCAGGACTTACTGTAGAAGCCAACATCAGTGTTGGACCTCACTAATTCTCTTGTGGCTGAACGGGACCAGAATTTGCTGGAAAGCCTGGAACCGAATGAGGAGAGTCTGTTACAGCAGCAGAATAATGCCCATGGCTTTGGAAGACGGTGTTAGGAGATCTCATGTGGGTGCAATGTTAGGGTGTCAACATACTTATGGTCATGTAGGTAGTTAATATTTAATCAAAGTTGGGTTCAAGAGCACCAACCATTAGTATTGTTGTCTTTCCGTGGCTAACACTGGTATTATTTAAGTCCAGTAACCTTGAGCAGTGCTGCTTTCCACGTTGACAACACAAAGGGACCGGGTGTCTCAGTAGCACTTAACAGCCGTGTGATATAATTTGTCACCAGAACTTTTCTTGGCAGAATAAAGATGTGTGGTCACTTCCTGACCTTTTTTTACTTTTTTAAAATTATACTGCTTTTTTTTTTTTTACTACTGCTTTTCCGTGCTGCATCCTTTGGAGAAAACATTTGGAAATGTTTAGTTTCTCTGGATTTTCTTCAGCACATTTTTCATACAAACACACGTCCTTTAAAGTATATTTACTTCTTTTCACAACACGAGTGCTCGCTGGACTCTGAGTGTGTATTCAAACTTGCAACCAAACGTTTCCATCTGTCTGACTCACAGTCTGGACAAACAGAATCAAGAAGACCTTTTCTTATATGACTATTTGGCAGGACACTATACCACAAATAATTTATTATATATATTTAATCTCAAAATGTAGTTGGATGGTTTGTCATTGACAATGCTGATATTGATCTTTATATTTGTGATGTTAGAGACATTAGAGTGCGTTTTAATTTCTTTTTTTGTTCTGTTGCTTTAAATGTTTTTTATGCTGCAGATTTCCATCGTAAACAACATTTCCTCCAAAAATGAAGTGAAGAGTTCAGTTCAAATTGAATTTGCCTTTTACCTTCAGGGTTGTTTTTCCCCCAATATAATGAAAATCTGTTGTGCATCTTCAGTTATGAACATTTCTTATGTAACTGACACTAAAAAACTTGTAGGATCGTGAGGAAAGAAGTGGCTCTATGTAGCGAGATGGAAAATAAGGTGGAAGGCGGATGGGCGAGTAATATATTGGACTTTGCTTTTCAGTTAAGTTACGTACCCCTCGCCATCCATTCACTATACTAATACTGTATTTGCTATGTGCCGATACTGTAGAAAGCAATAATTTGGTAAACAATAATCACAATTTTGCAGAATTCTTGACTGTCCTGGAGTTTCCTTGTTTACAGACAAGATTGCATCTTAATTGCATCTGTAGCTGTCACTGCTATCTTAGAAGGATGTTCGGAAATAGCAGGAGACTGTTTGTTAGTTCATGCCAATCCAAGATTGTCCACCAAATAAAAAAAAAGGCATCAGGGATTTCAGGATATGCGCCCTAAAATGTCATCTGCATATGTTCACGTGAAAATTGTATTGAAAGATTATGACTGGAACAAAAGGGGGAAGTCAAGGTGATATCACACAGCAAGTCCAACCAAAGGAGGAGGTACGGCTTAATGGAAGTCAACAAAACATCAGACTTCAGGGCAGGAGATCGCTGATTTCAACCAATAGTCTGTGCTGCGTTATAACACAGGCATTGACAACCATTTCCGACATAAAATTTGGCCATATTAGGACCAAAATCATGATCTTAACTAGGGGTCGACCAACATGGCTTTCTCAGGGTCGATACCGATGATTAGAAATCAAGGAAAAACAGTATTGAGGATGTT